>NC_064925.1:213545115-213870115 GCF_023897955.1 Schistocerca gregaria
TTGTGAAGAAGTCTTGAAGCTTCACAACTATTTTCGATCATCTTTAGCGCATCCGTACTAACTGTGACAGCATCAGTCGCGTTATTTTACAACCACACCTCGTATTGTGGCCGAGCGGTTCTAGGCGCTTCAGTCCGGAACCGCGTGACTGCTACGGTCGCAGGTTCGAATCCTGCCTCGGGCATGGATTTGTGTGTTGTCCTTAGGTTAGTTAGGTTTAAGTAGTCCTAAGTTCTAGGGGACTGATGACTTCAGATGTTAAGTCCTATAGTGCCTAGAGCCATTTGAACCATTTTTGAACACCTCGTATTAATAAATACAATACGTTAGGCATTATTTCAGTTTATTCGTAGTATAGGCAACGTAAAATTTTAAAGTAAGAAAAGTATGTGGATAGGGATTCGACTCCACGACCTTCCGCTTACTGTCGTGTTCATTTTATGCTGCGCCATCCGCTGCCTAGTAGCTATTGTGACATAAACAGCTCATCCCTCGCCCCACCCTTGTCAATTTTTTTTTCTAGACGCTTCCTTATCTGGTGATCGTACTCTTGTCATTTTAATTTCTGGTCAGACCGTGCATGTATCACAAAGTCGGACGAAGTTGGTGATTTCGAGTAGGCGCGGTCCACTAGTCAGTAACATTATTATTCATACAGAATAGAGTCTGCAGTAGTGCATCACTGTAATAAGATTTCGGAATGAGATCTTTCGTTGCATTAGTTAGCAATGTGGAAACATCCAGTTAGGAATGCAGAGCTCTCTGTGCTCTCGCCCGCTCGCTTCCTTCTCCCATTTCTCTCTCTCTCTGTATCTCTCTCCCCCCTCTCTCTGCCTGCAGTCCTTCGCTGACGCACAGCGTTTACTCTACGTTCCGGCTGGGAACAGCGGGAACTAGCACGGAACGGCCTGCCGCCAGCCACTCCCGCCACCACGCGATGCTTTTTCACTCGTTCGCCTTTTTGCTCGCCGGAGCCGGCTGGCTTCCACAAAGTTGGCGGCCCTGCCTCTCGGGGGACACCACACGAACTGAAGCTAGAGCTGGACGTTCCGCGGCCGACGACTAAATTACTTGAGGGACTTTGCCGGCCAGTGAGGCGTCCGCCGCCGAAGCGAATAAATAATGCTGCCGGCAGTGGTGCTCGCGAGACCGCCACCACCCCTCACGATCTCACCGGTTCACGGATGGCGTACATAGTGCCTGCGCACCATCTCTCGCGTCCCGAGTACACGTAAAGAGCAGCTGCTCGCGTATCGCTGCCTTTCTCGAGAAGTGAAACCTCCTCTGTACAAGTCGACATAGAATGCTGCTTTAGTCGTCATTTGGTTTTGAAGTTCTAACAGTAGCTGTGTTTTCAGATTAAATTATGAGAACTCAAATCCACTTGCTAGGCAAGCAACTTTTCACTGTGTATAAATCCATGGTCTTTCGGCGATATATTCTATACTAACAACAAATGTGTGAAATTGTTGCCCGTCTGTTTGCGTATTTGTAAACACTAATCTCCAAAACTTGAGCGTATTTTGGGGCACTATAGGCTTTGCTTCATAGAAATCTGATCAAAGGAAAAAAAAAGATATTGTAACATAAGGTTTTACTAAAACCTTGTTGTCTGTTTATCTGAACACGTTAATCTCCAACTACAAACCTCCAAAACTATTAGAAATGTTCATGGGGTTTTCACAGGAAATTTGAGGCACCCATGGGAATTTCTCAGGTAACCTGAACGTAGCTTGAGGCACCATGTAAGCTGAAGTTCACCAAAATCGGACCACAAAAAGAGAGAGAGAGAGAGAGAGAGAAAGATATCGTAGGAAATTTTATCAGTGCTAATACCATAAATAATTTTCACGATGGTATTTGCTATCTTGATAGTTTGAAATCCGAGGAAGAACATAGGCTACTTCATAAAGTTTGTAGTCCAAGGCACTTAATGATTTGAAGCATATTACGCGAAGTGTGGAAAAATATGTAATCTCGGAAAAACCTATTTACTCTTTGGCTTTTGATCTTCATCATATTAATGGAAATGTGCTTTTTGGGTGATATGTGACGTTACTGCTGCTCGATTTCTTGCCATATATGGTACTTTTTTCGTCCTATGACTATGAAGTCCAGCTTAAACCTGCTAATGGCCTGGTCCTAGGCTGTGCTGAGTTGCAAACTGTCATCATAAATGGTGTTTTCCGCTATTTTCATTTCTGCAGCTTCTTTTATAACGCTATCGCAAAATCCGTTCATCGACATTATGACATAATAACGGCTCTTGAAGAACCAAGGTTTAATCGGCTTTCAACTCCAGCAAAAATACAGCTAATAAGGTCTGTGTAGGACGGTCTACTGGTCAGAACGCCTGGAATGTGCAAGGCAGACGTTATCAGTGTGGCCGCTACTGCGTCGTGCAAGCAGCTCGCACTGTGGAGCAGTGAACACGAAATGTACTTACGCCTACGCTAACAGGAAAAATCGGCCGTGGCAAAACACGCTTTAGAAAATCAACACAGGATTATGTTCGACGAAACATTTGCCGTCATGAAGATAGACGGATATTGGGATAGTCATATAAAAGAAGCTATAGAAATAAACATATCCGACAGCAGCTTGCTGCTCAGCACAGCCCGGGACCCGTCCATCACAAGGTTGAAGGGAGAGAGGGAGAGAGGGTGTCCATAGTAATTAGACTATCAGTGCATACAGTATGAACGACACGGGCTGGTAATTTCTTGCGGCTGATTTCCCGTTACCGAAGCCACAGTTCGCCGTTTCTTTACACGTTGTGCGCCACGACGTTGCTGGCGGCCACAACACAGCCTCACGCCTCTTGCCGTGGCTTGGCGGTGAAACATAAGTCACTGTGAGTGAGACAGGCAACGGGTTGAAGTGAGCTAAGTTGTGAATGCCACTTTGGGCAATGTGAGCTCAGTCTTGAGCTGCTGTTTAGGGCAATGTGAGCTCAGTTTTTGATCTGCTGCTTTGGGCTATTTGTGAACAGTTGTGACTTGCTGCTGTGGGTAATGTGAGCTTCGTTGTGAGCTGTTGCTTTAGGCAATCTGAGTTCAGTCTTGAGCTGCTGCTTTGTGGAATGTGAGCTCAGTTTTGAGCTGCTGCTTTGGGGTTTGTCCTAATGTTTTGCTACTTTGATACGGTTTCTTAATTTTTTTCATTTTACGATTGCTGGACAAGGGACAAAAGAAATCACTTTACATATTGGAGTACTAGTGGTTGTAATTTTCAATCTTGCAGCCTATTTTCGTCCACTTATCAAGTGCGTGTTACTAACCTTACTAATATTGCACTGGCACCACTTTCGTCCAGCCTCAGGGTACCAACTACAGTTTCCATTTTTTGCAAGCTTTTTGTTAACTAAACCTCGGCGTGTCCACCGGGGTCCAAGTGATAATAAGGTTTCCACTGGTGCCTTCATCTTGGCCTTTAAGTGTGATACATTACCCGAAAAGGTCAAGTTGATGGTCCACCATGGTGATGTAAAGCCCTATAACCCTCCCCCAGTATGGTGCTTTAAATGCTGTAAGTTATGTCATATATCTTCCCGCTGTACTTCCAGCGTCACATGTCGAGATTGCAGACGCTCATCACATCCTAATACTCCATGTGCCCCGCCTCCCATCTGTGTCAACTGCGGAGAGCACCATTTGCCTTGCTCGCCTGACTGTAGGATTCTCCAAAAAGAAAGGAAAATCATGGAGTGCAAGACCCAGGACTGACTGACCCACACTGAGTCTAAGAGGAAATTTGAACGCCTATATCCTGGACATGTGCCATCGTCTTACGCCGCCGCGACAACAGTTCCAGCTCCATCAGAGCCACCAACCACAGTCACTTCTCCGAGCCGGAAGACTACACCTACTCCCTTGATGATGGGGGGCACTACCCTCCCTGTTGCTACTGCACCACCTACTTGGAGCAACCCCCCCCCCCCCCCCCAACCATTGGGTATATCAGTCCCCACCTTTGCGCTGGAGAAGCGTAAGCCTTCTTCGACTCCTCTCACTAGGAAGGGCTCCCTTGGGTCACTCCCTTCCTAGGTTTCTGCTAGTGTGAAAGATGACACCAGCCAGTGGCTGAACATCCTAAAAGTAGCTGATCGTAAGGCTTCAAGCTCATCCTCAGTCTTGGAGACTGAATCAGTGAAGTCCTCACAGCAGGGAAACCCATGGAGCAGCGAGCGATATCCAAAAAGAATATCCCCAAGACAAAGGGAATTGCGGTTGCACACACACCACCGCTAACTACAAGCTCTGCGTCTGCAGATGAGGTGGAGATACTGGCATCTGCTGACGGCCTAGATTTCGCCAGACCCTCAGACACATTTGCTATACTCTGCTCAGGCAATAAGTCGGTGGCAGCAGGTGACTCTGTGGAGTAAACTGCCTCATTGAATGATCCAAGCCTTCCCAGTCTCACGATGACATCATCGTGGAGCAGTGGAATCGTGGCGGTTGTTTCCACCGCCTGGCTGAGCTACGGCAACTGTTAAGCTTTACACCTGCTTTCTGCATTGTCCTCCAGGAAACCTGGTTTCCGGCAATGTGGACCCCTGCACTCCATGGCTATAAGGGATATTACAGGAACCGTAGCGACTATAATGGAGTGTCAGTTGGAATTTGCGTTTATGTCCTAAACTCAGTCTGTAGTAAAACTGTGCCCCTTTAGAACCCTTTTGAAGCTGTGGCTGTCAGAATAAGGACGACACGGGAAATAACTGTCTGAAGTGAATATCTTCCTCCAGGTGGTGCAGTACCCCTGAATGTATTAGTTGCACTGATTGATGAACTCCCTAAACCTTTCCTACTTTTGGGAGATTTTAACGCCCTTAACCCCTTGTGGGGTGGCACCGTGCTTACTGGGCAAGGCAGAGATGTCGAAACTTTACTGTCTCAGTTCGACCTCTGCCTCTTAAATAATGGAGTCGCCACACATTTCAGTGTGGCTCCTGGTAGTTATTCGGTCATTGCTTTATCAACTTGCAGCCCAGAACTTCTCCCATCTATACAATGGAGAGCACTTGACGACCTGTGTGGTAGTGACCACTTCCCAATCTTCCTGTCACTGCCCTGGCGTAAGGCACATAGACACTGGCCCAGATGGGCTTTAAACAAGGTGGACTGGGAAACTTTCTCCTTTGCTGTAACCACTGAATCTCCCCCTCACGAAAACATAGATGTGATGGTTGAGCAGGTGACTACAACAATCCTTTCTGCGGCGGGAAACGCGATCCCTCGCTCTGTAGGTTGCCCCCAGTGAAAGACAGTCGTCGCCGGGAGTAGGTGAAGCAATTAAGGAGCTTCGGCGAGCTCTACAGCGGCATAAGCGGCACCCTTCCCTCAAGCTCCTCACAGCCTTTAAACGGCTCTGTACACGCGTTCGTCAACTTATCAAACGACGGAAGCACGAGTGCTGGGAGCAATACGTCTCAACCATTGGGTGCCATACATCACCTTCCCAAGTCTGGGCAAGGATGAAACGCGTTTTCGAGTACCAGACCCCAACAGCTGTCCCCAGTGTTAATATAATTGGCGTGTTATCTACCGACACTATCGCGATTGCCGAGCACTTTGCTGAGCACTATGTTCGAGCCTCTTTGCACTCTCAAACGCCGACTGGAAGGGAAAGTCCTCTCAGTCACTACACGTCACGGTGAATTCTATAACGCCCCATTTACAGAGTGGGAGCTCCTCAGTGCCATTGCACATTGCCCGGACACTGCTCCTGGGCCAGATGGGATCCACAGTCAGATGATTAAACATCTCTCATCTGACTACAAGCGATATCTCCCCTTCGTCTTCAACCGGATCTGGTGCGATGGCGTCTTTCCATCGCAATGGCGGGAGAGCACCATCATTCTAGTGCTCAAACACGGTAATACCCGCTTGATGTGAATAGCTATCGATCCATCAGCCTCACCAACGTCCTTTGTAAGCTGCTGGAACGTATGGTGTGTCGGCGTGGCCTATTGGCTCCATGTCAGGGCGGTTTCCGCCAGGGTCGCTCTACGACTGTGTCCCTCAAGTCTGCCATCCGAACAGCCTTTTCCAGACGCCAACACGTGGTCGCCGTCGCCACTTGTTGACTCTGAAACTGAATAAATTGAGTTAGGTCAATTGCAGGCGGTGCAGCAAGTGATTGCGGAATGGTAGCCATGATCAGCTAAGCAATACACATATGCTAAAGCGAAAAGCAAAATTAGTACAGAGAAGGAAAGGGAGGTGCAAAAGCAGCAGCCTAGGAACCTAGAACATAAAGAACACAACCAAGGCAACCACTGAAGACACAAAAGACGAGCAGTGAGAAATCAATCAATCAAAATACGACAGAACAGGAAAAAGTCAACAAGACTTGATGACTGCCATGCACAGGTACTATCTCTCGTGGTCAGTTCATGTTGTGCACTACTTCGTACACAATAAGGTGCGTTTTCACATATGCACTGTGTGGCTAGTAGCCGTGTGTGCTTGACCCACACGCAAGTAGAGGTACTTGTCCAGGTGCACGCCTCTTCCTCAGCATGTTACTGCAAGTGATTCCATTCACATCTGTGTTCACACTGGGCGCCTCTTCTTGCGTTTAGAGCAAGATACAGCCGTATGGCGATTAGCCGCAAGGCATACAGGTGTAAACGCACGTGTAGTAACGAGAGGCGTGCTGTGGGGTGGTGCAACAGCTGTCATCATAGGAATGCTGCACAGGAGCAGAACTGATTAGGGAACAAGTCAATACAGTAAACAGAAGCTTTACTTAACTTGTAATTTTCTCCAAGCGTATGAAGACTCTTTACAAATGAACTTGCAGCAATGATTCAGCTGATACAGTGGCAACAAGAGCATCACAAGGTGAAGCTGTCTCAATTAATTCATGAGCAATAGCGAGGTTTGCGACAGGGCTGGGTCTCATTGCGAGTGGACCGTGTGGCTGCCGCGGATCCCGCACGTGTGACGTCTGCTACCAGCATCTGCCGGAAACTTGCGTTACCGTTACCAACTGTGGGAAGCCACAAGTGTAATATTGATTTGTGATACCACGAAACGTATCTAATATTTTACTCACCATAAAACTGCGTTCTTGAAGAGTTAACAATATGTACCAAATACCTGTAATGTAACATACAGCACTTAAATGTGCAGAATGCGAAATAGTTACAAGTGCTGCACAAAACACCACCTCATACCTAACAATACAAACCATAGCCACTGCTTATGATGGTCTCTAGTGTTCCTTCCTTCCTGTGGCTCTGTAATCAGTCACCAGACAGCAGTACCGACAAAAAATACATCCTGTGTTCCTAAGTGCATTGTCCTCTGGGTGCAACACTTTCCCCTACTTGAAAAATGGCTGCATGAGTTTGTGGACAAACAGTCGCTATGGTGAAATGCAAATTTCGCGTTTAAAAGACCATTCAAGCATGAGGATAGTACAGACGAACCACTGTTCGACCGCCGATCGACCTTCCGCCTGGAGGACACAGAAACAGGCATTCCTGGCGTTGAAAAGCAGCTGAAACATTTGAAAACAAGCTGCCTGGTCTACATGGAATTACAGTTCGATTTTACAGAGGGTACTCCACGTTAGTGGCTCATTACCTTGCCTACCAGTTTTCGTGAATCTCTCGTCCAGTGAAGACTCCAAGCGAGCAGAAAAAGACGAAGATGACTCCCAATGAATGATAAATAAAAAGATCCGCAAAATTACAGAGCAATATCCATAATTTCAGTTTGCTACAGAATCGTTGAGCATATTCTACGAATTTTTGAATATAATAAAATTCTTAGAGAGAGAACATTCAATCCACAAACCAACAGGGATTTAGGAAGCGTCTCTCGTGCTTAACTCAGCTGGCCCTTTTTTCGCACGAATCATGTGAAATATGCAGGGCAACAGAGAGATTCCGTATTCATAGATTTCCAGAAAGCATTCTGGAAAGTGTTACTCTGCAGACAATTAATAAAGGTGCGAAAATATTAAGTGGATTCTCACATATGAGTGGCTCGAAAACCTAAGTACTAGAACCCATTACATTGACCTGGATGGTGGGTGTTCATCGGAGACAAAGTTATCGTCAGGATGCCCCAGGTAAGTGTAATAGTAGCGCTCTTGTTCTGTATGTGCATAAAAGAACTGTCGAATAGGGTAAGCAGCAGTTTGCGATTATTCGTTGATGCCTCTGTACTGGGAATTGTCGTCTTTGAGAAACTGTAGAAGGATGCAAGATGAATTTTATAGAATTTTGTGTGATGAATGGCAGCTTGACTTAAAAGCGAAAAAATGTAAGTTAATCCATGCGAATACGACTAGCAATCCTGTAATGTTCGACTACAGTATTTGTTGTGTGTTGCCAAACAGTCACATCGATTAAACACCTAGGTGTACCTTTGCAAAGCGACATCAAACGTAACGAAAATGTGAAGACAGATGTAGGGACAGTGAATGGTCGACTTTGGTTTAGTGGGAGAATATCAAGAAGTTTAGCTCATACATGAATCAGACTGGCTGCATGCACAACACGTGTATGGCCGTTCTGGACAACAGTTCAAGTGAGTGGGATATGTGGTTGGAAGGAAGGCATGGAGGCAGCTCGGAGGCGTGCTGTTGTGTTGGTTACAGATAGCTTCGATCAACACACGAACATTCTTTTCGTCACCAACACATATGTCGCCTAAGCACCACTAACACAAGATACACTCCTGGAAATTGAAATAAGAACACCGTGAATTCATTATCCCAGGAAGGGGAAACTTTATTGACACATTCCTGGGGTCAGATACATCACATGATCACACTGACAGAACCACAGGCACATAGATACAGGCAACAGAGCATGCACAATGTCGGCACTAGTACAGTGTATATCCACCTTTCGCAGCAATGCAGACTGCTATTCTCCCATGGAGACGATCGTAGAGATGCTGGATGTAGTCCTGTGGAACGGCTTGCCATGCCATTTCCACCTGGCGCCTCAGTTGGACCAGCGTTCGTGCTGGACGTGCAGACCGCGTGAGACGACGCTTCATCCAGTCCCAAACATGCTCAATGGGGGACAGATCCGGAGATCTTGCTGGCCAGGGTAGTTGACTTACACCTTCCAGAGCACGTTGGGTGGCACGGGATACATGCGGACGTGCATTGTCCTGTTGGAACAGCAAGTTCCCTTGCCGGTCTAGGAATGGTAGAACGATGGGTTCGATGACGGTTTGGATGTACCGTGCACTATTCAGTGTCCCCTCGACGATCACCAGAGGTGTACGGCCAGTGTAGGAGATCTCTCCCCACACAATGATGCCGGGTGTTGGCCCTGTGTGCCTCGGTCGTGTGTAGTCCTGATTGTGGCGCTCACCTGCACGGCGCCAAACACGCATACGACCATCATTGGCACCAAGGCAGAAGCGACTCTCATCACTGAAGACAACACATCTCCATTCGTCCCTCCATTCACGCCTGTCGCGATACCACTGGAGGCGGGCTGCACGATGTTGGGGCGTGAGCGGAAGACGGCCTAACGGTGTGCGGGACCGTAGCCCAGCTTCATGGAGACGGTTGCGAATGGTCCTCGCCGATACCCCAGGAGCAACAGTGTCCTTAATTTGCTGGGAAGTGGCGGTGCGGTCCCCTACGGCACTGCGTAGGATCCTACGGTCTTGGCGTGCATCCGTGCGTCGCTGCGGTCCGGTCCCAGGTCGACGGGCACGTGCACCTTCCGCCGACCACTGGCGACAACATCGATGTACTGTGGAGACCTCACGCCCCACGTGTTGAGCAATTCGGCGGTACGTTCACCCGGCCTCCCGCATGCCCGCTATACGCCCTCGCTCAAAGTCCGTCAACTGCACATACGGTTCACGTCCACGCTGTCGCGGCATGCTACCAGTGTTAAAGACTGCGATGGAGCTCCGTATGCCACGGCAAACTGGCTAACACTGACGGCGGCGGTGCACAAATGCTGCGCAGCTAGCGCCATTCGACGGCCAACACCGCGGTTCCTGGTGTGTCCGCTGTGCCGTGCGTGTGATCATTGCTTGTACAGCCCTCTCGCAGTGTCCGGAGCAAGTATGGTGGGTCTGACACACTGGTGTCAATGTGTTCTTTTTTCCATTTCCAGGAGTGTAGATAAGGGCTCGTAATGAAGCACTTAGTCAGTTTTCTCTTAGTCCATTTGCGGCTGAATCAGGAAATGGAATAACTAACAGGGGTACGGGATACCCAACACCCAACGCCATGAGCCGTTTGGTGGCTTGAGGATTACGTACACTATGTGATCAAAAGTATCCGAACATCCCCAAAAACATACGTTTTTCATATTAGGTGCATTGTGCTCGCACCTACTGCCAGATACTCCATATCAACGACCTCAGTAGTCATTAGACATCGTGAGAGAGCAGAATGGGGCGCTCCGCGGAGCTCACGGACTTCGAACGTGGTCAGGTGATTGGGTGTCCCTTGTGTCATACGTCCTTACGCGAGATTTGCACATTCCTAAACATCCCTTGGTCCACTGTTTCTGATGTGATAATGAAGTGGAAACGTGAAGGGACACGTACAGCACAAAACCGTACAGGCCAACCTCATCTGTTGACTGACAGAGACTGCCGACACTTGAAGAGGGTCGTCATGTGTGATAGGCAGACACCTATCCAGACCATCACACAGGAATTCCAAACTGCGTCACGATCCACTGCAAGTACTATGACAGTTAGGCGGGAGGTGAGAAAACTTGGACTTCATGGTCGAGCAGCTGCTTGTAAGCCACACATCACGCCAGTAAATGCCAAACGACGCCTCGGTTAGTGTAAGGAGCGTAAACATTGGACGATTGAACAGGGGAAAAACGTTCTGTGGTGTGACGAATCACACAATGTGGCGATCCGATGGCAGCGTGTGGGTATGGTGAATGCCAGTTGAACCTCATCTGCCAGCGTGTGTAGTGCCAACAGTAAAATTCGGAGGCGGTGGTGTTATGGTTCAAATGGCTCTGAGCACTATGGGACTCAACTGCTGTGGTCATCAGTCCCCTAGAACTTAGAAATACTTAAACCTAACTAACCTAAGGACATCACACACATCCATGCCCAAGGCAGGATTCGAACTTGCGACCGTAGCAGTCGCACGGTTCCGGACTGCGCGCATAGAACCGCGAGACCACCGCGGCCGGCGGTGGTGTTACGGTGTGGTCGTGTTTTTCATGGGAAGGACTTGCACAGCCTTGTTGTTTTGTGTGGCACCATCAAAGCACAGGCCTACACTGATGTTTTAAGAACCTTTTTGCATCCCACTGTTGAAGAGCAATTTGGGGATGGCAATTGTATCTTTCAACACTATCGAGCACGTGTTCATAAAGCACGGCCTATGGCGGAGTGGTTACACGACAATAACATCCCTGTAATGGACTGGCCTGCAGAGAATCCTGACCTGAATCCTATAAAACACCTTTTGGATGTTTTGGAACGCTTACTTCGTGCCAGGCCTCACCGACCGACATCGATACCTCTTCTCAGTGCACCACTCCGTGAAGAAAGGGCTGCCGTTCCCAAAGAAACCTTCCAGCACCTGACTCAACGTATGCCTGCAAGAGTGGAAGCTGTCATAAAAGCTAGCGGTGGGCCATCACCATACTGAATTCCAGAATTACCGGTGGAGGGCGCACGGACTTGTAAGTCATTTTCAGCCAGGTGTCCGGATACTTTTGATCACATTGTGTATGTCGCTGTAGGTGAACGGCAGATTGGTTGTTCGGACCTGGAGAATACTTAACCGTGCCGACAGACCTTCGCTTCGAAGAACTGCCAGTCCTTACGCTGACACAAACATTTCTATTTAATAAACAGTAGCCACAATGTGTTTAGACACTCATGTTTAGTCAATCATATCGTGCCTAAAGTTTTCGTTAAATAAGTGGAAATTAGAAGAAGAGTAATAGCACAGTAAGACAGATGAGCGTCCGTACACTACAAAGCCAATAGCCTTAAATATGGGTCGTACTCTTGATTAAGGTCTTTCAAGAGAATTGTGTGCAAGTATTGCAAATGACGGCCGCATAGTGAAGAAGATGAGCTGTTTTGAATAGCATTGGAGGTGATTGTCATTCACAGCTGCAATCGTAAAAATTTCCGGAAGTGACAATACCAATTTTGGAATAGTGGCTGGAGGAATGAATGTAACGAAATACGATATATCATCCCTGAAATGTTGAAATGTAAAGAGCAAAAATTTGATCCAGCGGAAGAAGTATGATATAAATATGTATAAACTATCTCAGATTCTTTGTAGAGATATGGGATGAAAATATTTTTTTTAAATCTGTATTTCTGGAAAAAAGTCAAGATTTACGGTGGACAGTAATTAAAGGAATATCATGAACTTCAGCAGTTTGAAAACTAAAATTACAACGTCGTAATAGCAAAATACACTACAAGACCAGAAGGGTGTATATAAATAACATATACGTTATCCGAGCAGTGTCCAGTATCGTAACCAGAAAGTTCAGCGTTACAACGAAGTCAGACACTGAACACACATATCATGACTGGGAATATGAAAGAAACGTCGATATGCTCGTCGACATCTAAGGAAGCAGTATCAAGAAGTGTGTGGTTTAGAACTGGGCAGATCTGCTACCAACTCCACATGTCATGCTTCACGAGGACAATACCCAGGTACATGTGCTCTCTTCTGTGAAACACGACAGATGCGGGTGCTTCCGTAGCTTTCACATTTTCCTCACACAATGCCCATCTAATATATATGAGACGTGGTTGGTAGATAAATTTTTTTGTGAACGGTGTTCTAATAAACTGAGATGACTCTTCGTGGGAACACAGACAAATGTCATGAAGGTAAATTTCCTAAGAATATGTCAAGATTCTCTTTGCTTCCATGGTATGCGTTGTTAAAGCGTTGTCGAGTACTTAAAGAATCAACTCTCCATCTAAACTTCACATTATAAATAGAACTATACCTAGCAGTGGGACTCTTACAGGGTTTTCAGTATTTTTCTGTACATTATGATTGTATTACAGCCTGCCGCTTTTTAGCTCCACATTATGTAGTCCGTGATGCATACATTATATGTGGTCGTCTTCTGTTACGTTCCCTCTAACTCTTTCATTCATCACATTTCGGATATTATGTCAACATGTCTGGCGATAGTGTATTCCCACTTCGATAGATTTCGTGCACAGGTGCCTTAGTATGCCAATTCTCCAGCTACCGCGCGCACACTACGTATAGTTTTCATTTTTAATTTATTTCTCCTTTCCAACTGAAAGAGATTAAAAACATGTGAAAGTGATTTAAAGACTTCAGAATGTGTTTATGAGAAAACAGCGATGTGGTTCTTACGGTTTCTTAAAAGATAATTTTTCATGATTAGCAGTTAAGAAGGTGATGAATTTTTCGTGGAACAGTGTCTTGGTAAGATATGGGGTAGGGAATGATTATTCGGAATCAGGCTCTTAAACAGAGAGTGAGAAGTACGGATAGAAGAAAAGGAGTATTCTGTTGAAGGTAGAGAGGTTGGAGGCAAGTGCTAAAAACCAGGAAAGGTATCCAGGGATGATACGGTTGGGTGGTTTGTATAAAGCAAAGGGTGATTAAAGTTAAGCTTTAAACTTTCAACTTTCAAACCGCTGTAGAAATAACACAGCTGGTCAAAATGACGTCAAATTGCAACGGAATATTATCGGAGAAGCAGGGAAACGTATGGCAGAAGAAAAATAAATACACTCCTGGAAATGGAAAAAACAACACATTGACACCGGTGTGTCAGACCCACCATACTTGCTCCGGACACTGCGAGAGGGCTGTACAAGCAATGATCACACGCACGGCACAGCGGACACACCAGGAACCGCGGTGTTGGCCGTTGAATGGCGCTAGCTGCGCAGCATTTGTGCACCGCCCCCGTCAGTGTCAGCCAGTTTGCCGTGGCATACGGAGCTCCATCGCAGTCTTTAACACTGGTAGCATGCCGCGACAGCGTGGATGTGAACCGTATGTGCAGTTGACGGACTTTGAGCGAGGGCGTATAGTGGGCATGCGGGAGGCCGGGTGGACGTACCGCCGAATTGCTCAACACGTGGGGCGTGAGGTCTCCACAGTACATCGATGTTGTCGCCAGTGGTCGGCGGAAGGTGCACGTGCCCGTCGACCTGGGACCGGACCGCAGCGACGCACGGATGCACGCCAAGACCGTAGGATCCTAAGCAGTGCCGTAGGGGACCGCACCGCCACTTCCCAGCAAATTAAGGACACTGTTGCTCCTGGGGTATCGGCGAGGACCATTCGCAACCGTCTCCATGAAGCTGGGCTACGGTCACGCATATCTTTAGGCCGTCTTCCGCTCACGCCCCAACATCGTGCAGCCCGCCTCCAGTGGTGTCGCGACAGGCGTGAATGGAGGGACGAATGGAGACGTGTCGTCTTCAGCGATGAGAGTCGCTTCTGCCTTGGTGCCAATGATGGTCGTATGCGTGTTTGGCGCCGTGCAGGTCAGCGCCACAATCAGGACTGCATATGACCGAGGCACACAGGGCCAACACCCGGCATCATTGTGTGGGGAGCGATCTCCTACACTGGCCGTACGCCTCTGATGTTCGTCGAGGGGACACTGAATAGTGCACGGTACATCCAAACCGTCATCGAACCCATCGTTCTACCATTCTTAGACCGGCAAGGGAACTTGCTGTTCCAACAGGACAATGCACGTCCGCATGTATCCCGTCCCACCCAACGAGCTCTAGAAGGTGTAAGTCAACTACCCTGGCCAGCAAGATCTCCGGATCTGTCCCCCATTGAGCATGTTTGGGACTGGGTGAAGCGTCGTCTCACGCGGTCTGCACGTCCAGCACGAACGCTGGTCCAACTGAGGCGCCAGGTGGAAATGGCATGGCAAGCCGTTCCACAGGACTACATCCAGCATCTCTAACGATCGTCTCCATGGGAGAATAGCAGTCTGCATTGCTGCGAAAGGTGGATATACACTGTACTACTGCCGACATTGTGCATGCTCTGTTGCCTGTGTCTATGTGCCTGTGGTTCTGTCAGTGTGATCATGTGATGTATCTGACCCCAGGAATGTGTCAATAAAGTTTTACCTTCCTGGGACAATGAATTCACGGTGTTCTTATTTCAATTTCCAGGAGTGTAGTTACAAAATGAAGCAATAGATAGCGCTGTGAGCATCATAATTTGATAGTGTAATTTGATAGTCGTCGACTACAAATGACAAATCAATCATACGACAATGCCTAATGTGTACGTTTGACGTTAAACAATGTGTACTGCTCAGTGTGCATGGCTGTACAGGTGTGATACTGTTATTTGCGTAAGCCCACCAAGTACGGCAAGGTCATATCACTTAGGATGGGAAATCGGTTATTAATTGCCAAAAACCGTATAAAAAGCATCACTGACATCGGTTTTTAATTTCCCCGAGGCCAAAAACCGCATAAAAAGCATCAATCAAAATCAAATCGGATTCCGTGTGACTAGCGCAAAACATGTTCAATATGCTGACAACCGTTTTCTGTAACAAGTTGAAATCGAGAAACAGAATGTTCCACTGAATGCTGCTAAGTTTACAATCGGAACACTGAACACAACGTCTTTGAGATAGCCCCATAGTCAGAAGTCACGCGGATTAAGATCAAGTGACTGGGACGACCAGGCTGTAGGGAAATGGCGGTTGATAATTCTAGTATTTCCGAAATGGCTCTTCAGCAGCTACTTAACTGGATTTGCTATGTGCGGAGGTGTGCCATCACACTACAATAGCCAACAACAATGCAAACCAGCCACTGACTGCACACAGCACAGCCAGTGATTTTCATACAGAGCGCTACGTGGCGTTACCAATATAAAAACCTAAACAGCCGCCTTACACTTTCTCTTCGAAAAAGTATGGCCTTATGATAAATGATGCTGTAAACCCGCACCACACAGTGACCTTTTAAGGATGAAGTGTTACTGGTTGATTTGCGTGCCGATTTTCCTTTGCCCATATTCGACAATTGTGTGTATTGGCATATTCTGTCAGATGGAAGTCGGCTTCGTCTGTCCACAAAATGTTCCACGGTCAATCATTGTCCACTTCCATGCGAGCAAGAAATTCTAAAGCAATTCTTGCTGGCAGATCAACAGGAAGCAACTTGTGCACGTGGGTCGAAGACGTGAAAATAGGAAAAGCCGTGTACCCGATGGTCCGTACGCATGACAGGTGTTTTCATTTACGTATTCTGACATATACAGCGCCATCTATTGATCAATTTTCACACTATTTTTTTTCTTCTGCCATACGTTTTCCCGCTTGTCCGATAATATTCCGTTGTAATTTGACGCCAGTCTGACCATCGGTGTTATTTCCACAGCGTTTTGGAAGTTTAACTTTAATTTTAATCACCCTTTATATGGGAACTATAGGGAATCCGAACGTCTTCGATATGGCATAGGCGACAGGGAAAATGAACAATTTTACACAGGATTCGAAAGGGAGAGAGTGGTTGCTCACAGTCTATTGCCTTGGAAGTGTTGGAGAGAGTGGTACAATTTTGGTGCAGCGAAAATCCGCAAAATATTGCATAAGAGAGGATAGGTCGGATTAATGCCTTGCAGGTGTGGAGTATGACACACGGCTGCAATCCACATAATAGGTCAGTACGCAGTTTTAATTTATCAAGGGCTTCTGTTGTACAATACGCTCAGCATCAACAGGTAGATTAATGGAACGGTCATCGCAACGAAAATGAGCTAACATTGTGTTAATGAAGAAAAAACTGACAAATCCATTCCACTCGGTTACATCGTATTTCAACAACAAAACGTAAGTGAAATCAGCAGCGTAACGTCCTCGAATTCGTACTGTTATCACACAAATGAACTATGGCGTAATGGAAAATTTAGTTACAATATTCTGAATATGCGAACATGCGTAGAGTCCACACTGACGGAAAAAAATCGTCGCACGAAGAAGGAGTTGTGCGACATAAACAAAAGTTGACAGGAATGTTTCTGAAAGATGTGAAAGGAGACTGTATTATTTTGGCACGTCGATTTTCAAGTCATTTCACCCATAAATGTGAATGAAGTAGCGAATTTGATGGATGTACTCAACCTCTGTAGTTTTGAGACTACAGATGTTGGTCAGAGAGGTTACTTCTTTAGAAGAGAGTATCAGTGTGTGTTATGCAGTCTGGCAATGTACTTGGTTTGAAAAGGATGGAAGCTGACCTGTGGTGTAGTGTTGGCAGCATATTTAAAAAACGATTTTGTAGTAATATATTCTCAGGAAATTAAGTGAGTAAAAGTGATAATATTAATGGAAGAATGACAAAAGCCAACTATTTAGGTGATCCAGTTGTTTATATTTTTTGTAATTGTGTACTTTCTTATTGTTAGAACATAGTGTATGGCTAAAGTTTCCTGAAGAAATTTCATAGTGAAACACATGGACGTATCTGATAGTGGAAACAAGCGTCAAGGCAATTTCACAAGAAAGTTATTAAGAAAAATTTTGCTAATTTGTCCAGGTGTGAGAACTTATGAAAAAGGTGTATCATTGTCATGGCTTAATGGAACATCGTTAAACTTGGAGCCTTTTCTCTCTTTTATTAGTCTTTCAGATTAGTTTTCTAATTTCAGGTTTTGCTTTCATGACTTTGTTTGCCCACTCGCATTACACATCGCGATTTCTTTACTGAGATGCAGTTTTATGAAAATTGTGAAGATACCGTATTGCATTGTACATCTCAAGTACAACACGAGAAATTTGATTTTTGACAGTTACATCGTTATTCCTAATAGCAACAGGTTGCAGAACAGACGAGCGTTCCCTGCGCGCAGGTATTCCAATAAATTTAATTACCACCAAAACCGAGGTATAGCTGTATGAGTGGTTTATGAAAGTACAGGGTGAGCAAAGGATCTTGCCCTGACTATAACAATTTATTACAGAATAACCATTTGACTTAATAATTTACATTTGACGTCATTACATAGGTTAGTGTTACTAATTATTTTTGCGACCACTTACGTTAGTAAACCGTAATGTGTGTTCCCTTGGTAGCTCGGAGAATGTCGAGGCGGTGTTCCAGTTCCCGCCAGGTGTTTCGTAACATGTGTTCTGCCACAGTACCCACAGCAGCTTGTATCCTAGCCTTCAGTTCGTCAACATCAGCAGGTGGTGTGCCGAAGACTCTGTCCTTGATATAGCCCCAGAAAAAAAGTAAAGGGGCCACTTGCCACTTGTCTGGAGAGGGGAGGGGAGTAATGTCCGGATCGGTGCTTTGGAAGGAACGGTCCCACAACCTGACCACCCCCCCCCCCCCCCTCTCCAGACTTTACGTTACTTGCCACACTTTACCGCCTGTATCTGCCGGTTTTTTTTTTTTTTTTATCTGTGGCATGTGAGGAGTCGCGCTTCGAAGGCCGACTGCGCGAATTTCGCTTCAAGAATGGTAAAGTAACGAGTTGCTTTGTGGCAAAGATAATGTTTTGATACAAGAAAGAGAACAGATACGCTCTTCATCTGATTAATTCCAGTATCTTCACCTGTTTGTTTCTACAAGTGGTAGCAGGCGAACTCATGACTAGCTCCGTCGTACCAGTATTGTTTAAAAATGTGTATTCGAAAGGTATATTAAAAAAATATTATAAAAGTTATTAGGAAGGCCAAGTTTATTCATATATTTACAACATTCACCCGGTCTGTTCATCATTTCGCCCTCGCCGAGAACGCTGCATCAGCAGGTTCGAAGCTGGAATTTGAGCGAGCAGTGGAGGGCGACGCTGTATCGGCATTGTCACAATCAGTACTACGCACGATGGAACTGATGTGAAGCAGTACGTAACTCAAAATCTGAATATTGACCTTAAATGTATTGGCTTTGAAAGTCTGTTGGTATGCGTACCAATTAAAAGTCACCCAGGATATGTGTCCAGATTTATAAATTACCTTCCAATTTCTTTCAATTATTCTTTCAAATCAATTTTTTCCAATCATTCAAGCAGCAAATAATCAGTTTCTATTATTTTGTCCCCCCACTCATACGACACTATTCAACCACGAAGTCGCAAATGGCGGTGGTTCGCGGTAACTTAAATGCACGCTTCAGGGCGTCCGGCTCGGAGCTGTCCTTGAACTGGCCATAAAAATTGCTACACCACGAAGATGACGTGCTACAGACGCGAAATTTAACCGATAGGAAGAAATTGTTGTGATATGCAAATGATTAGCTTCTCAGAGCATTCACACAAGGTTGGTGCCGGTGGCGACACCTACAACGTGCTGACATGAAGAAAGTT
Source organism: Schistocerca gregaria (assembly GCF_023897955.1). Classification (NCBI taxonomy): domain Eukaryota; kingdom Metazoa; phylum Arthropoda; class Insecta; order Orthoptera; family Acrididae; genus Schistocerca; species Schistocerca gregaria. Next base: position 213,564,421 of record NC_064925.1, read on the forward strand.
TCCAACCGATTTCTCATACACAAACAGCAGTTGACCGGCGTTGCCTGGTGAAACGTTGTTGTGATGCCTCGCGTAAGGAGGAGAAAAGCAAACCATCACGTTTCCGACTTTCACGAAGCGTGGATTGTAGCCTATAGCGATTGCGGTTTATCGTATCGCGACATTCCTGCTCGCATTGGTCGAGATCCAATGAATGTTAGCAGAATACAGAATCGGTGGGTTCAGGAGAGTAATACGGAACGCCGTGCTGGATCCCAAGGGCCTCGTATAACTAGCAGTCGAGATGCCAGGCATCTTACCCACATGGCTGTAACGGCTCGTGCAGCCACGTCTCGAACCCCGAGTCAACTGATGGGGACGTTTGCAAGACAATAACCATCTGCACGAACAGTTCGACCACATTTGCAGCAGCATGGACTATCAGCTCGGAGACCATGGCTGCGGTTACCCGTGACGCTGCATAAAAAAAAAAGTTCAAATGGCTCTGAGCACTATGGGACTTAACATCTGAGGTCATCAATCCCCTAGAACATAGAACTACTTAAACCTAACTAACCTATGACGTCACATATATCCATGCCCGAGGCAGGAATCGAACCTGCGACCGTAGCAGTCGCGCGGTTCCCGACTGGAGCGTTTAGAGCCGCTCGGCCACCGGCGCCAGCCGCTGCATCACAGACAGGAGCGCCTGCGATGGTGTACTCAACGACGAACCTGGGCGCACGAATGGCAAAACGTCATTTTTTCGGATGAATCCACGTTCTGTTTCTAGTACCATGATGATCGCATCCGTGTTTGGGGACATCGCGGTGAACGCACATTGGAAGCGTGTATTCGTCATCGCTATACTGGCGTATCACCCGGCGTGATGGTAACGGGTGGCATTGGTTACACGTCTCGGTCACATCCTCTTCGCATTGACGACACTTTGAACAGTGGACGTTACATTTCAGATATTTTACGACCAGTGGCTCTCATTTTCAGTATCCAGAAAGGCCCGTACAGGACCTGTAATATGCATTATCCTGCTGAAATGTAGGGTTTTGCAGGGATCGAATGAAGATTAGAGACACAGGTCGTAACACATCTGAAACGTAGCGTTCACTGTTCAAAGTGCCGTCAATGCGAACAAGACGTGACCGAGACGTGTAACCAATGCCACCCCATACCATCAAGCCGGATGAGACCATCATGATGCTGTTAACAGAACCTGCATTCATCCGAAAAAATGACGTTTTTGCCATTCATACACGCAGGTTCGTCGTTGAGTACACCATCGCAGGCGCTCCTGTCTGTGATGCGGCGTCAAGGGTAACCGCAGCCATGGTCTCCGAGCTGATAGTCCCTGCTGCTGCAAACGTCGTCGAACCCGTTCGTGCAGATGGTTGTTGTCTTGCAAACGTCCCCACCTGTTCACTCAGGTATCGAAACGTGGGTGCACGATCCTTTACAGCCATGCGGATAATATGCCTGTCATCTCGACTGCTAGTGATACGAGGCCGTTGGGATCCAGCACGGCGTCCCGTATTACCCTCCTGAACCTACCGATTCCATATTCTGCTAACAGTCATTGGATCTCGACCAACTCGAGCGGCAATGTCGCGATACGATAAACCGCAATCGCGATATGCTACAATCCGACCTTTAGCAAAGTCGGAAACGTGATGGTACGCATTTCTCCTCCTTACACCACGCATCACAACAACGTTTCACCAGGCAACACCGGTCAACTGCTGTTTGTGTATGAGAAATCAGTTGGAAACTTTCCTCTTGTTAGCACGTTGTAGGTGTTTGCCACCGGCGCCAACCTTGTGTGAATGCTCTGAAAAGCTAATCATTTGCACATCATAGCATCTTCTTCGTGTCGGTTAAATTTCACTTCTGCAGCACGTCATCTTCGTGGTGTAGCAATTTTAATGGTCAGTAGTGTAAAATGTTCAATCGTTCTGTATTTTAATTTAAAAAACCTACGTGTTTCCAACTGTTCGTCTAAAATTGTGAGCTATATGTTTGTGACTACCACAGCACCATCTATCACAACGCGGAAAAAGTGCTCCAACTAAAACATTCTTATTTCTTTACGTCCTACAAGAATATGTAAAAAAAGGGGGGGGGGGGTTCCTATTTAAGAAGAGGCAGTTGATATATTTTTTACCTATAGCATCGCCATCTAACGGGCCAACCATAGCGCCATCTGGTTTCTCCCTCCAAGCTAGACAAGTTTCGTTCTTTGTTTTTTTTTTTCGCGTGACCCTTATTTCGTGAGATATTTGGCCCAGTCACAATCAATGGGCCACCCTGTATACAAAAGAAAGAAAGAAAAAAAAAACAATAATAAAAGTTAATCACATGTTGTCAAGCGAGACCTCATGTCACAGGATGGAGGTAAGCCTCGCTGCCAGTGATGACTGTGTGTTTGTTAGGAGGCCAGTTGAGGGTCAGCAACTAACCAGTCTGCGTGCTGAACGCACGACCTACACCTGGAGCTATGGTCTGTGGTTGGATTTGGTAAGACAGCAATAGCATTCTCATGTTTATCCCACGCGCTCTGACTACAAATTTCTATGTCAGTCCGTTGATTCGACGTGTTGTGCCACCATGCATAAACAGCATTCCAGATGCGTTTTCCACCAAGATAACGTCTACCACATACCTCTGTTGTAACCCAAGATGACCTACGAGTGTCGACATGTTGCCTTAGTCTGCTCGATCACCAGGTCTGTCTCAAAGCGAGCACATATGGGACATAATCGGACAATTCCATCGTCATACACAAACAGCATTATCTGTCCCTGTTTTATGGTCCCTGTTTTTTTTACTCCCGTTAAACATTCTGGCGAGTACACTGGTTATTAATGTACAAGCATTTCACATTTGAAATGACTTATCACACGCTAACATTAATCTGTGATCTTGAAATGTTAATCACTTAAATATGTTACCCAGTCAATTAATTTCATTAACCTACACTGCCCGCCCGTTTAACCGAGCAGTCTGACGCACGGCTTTCCGGAGCGCTAAGGAGCGCCTGGTCCCCGGAACGAATCCGTTCGGCGGACGTGCGTCGAGGTCGGGTGAGCCGACCAGTCATTGGATGGTTTTTAGGCGGTTTTCTATATGCCTCGGCGAATGCGGCCTGGTTCCCCTTATTCCGTCTCAGCTACACTATGTCGCCGATTGCTGTGCAAACAAGTTCTCCACGTATGCGTACATCACCATTACTCTACCATGCAGACATAGGAGCTACACTCGTCCACCGGAGGCCGAACTGCACAGTAACCCTGGGTTCGGTGTGGGGCGGCGGAGGGGTGAAGCGGCCTGCGGTAGTGTCGTGGGGTTGTGGACCACTCCAGCTGCGGCTAGGACGGAGCCTCTCCGTCGTTTCTTGGTCCCCGGTTAACATACAACCTACGCTAATTATTTATTTTTTGGTGTTGCAATTTTTTCCGTCAGTGTGTTCTCCCTTGCGGACTGTTGCCAATAAAATGATAATTACACTTCTCCCCTCACTTTTAGTTGTGCTCTGCCGTAGCGCTCACTGATTAACAGCCGACTGTCTCTGTTTATTGCATCAGCCGTCGACTGTTGCATTGCCGTTCCGGCGGGAAGCAGAGTGAGCGCAGAGGCGAACCCGTCCGCCTATCGCTAACAATAGCTGTGCAATCACGGCTCTAATTGGCAAGGGTTCCAGCTAATCAGCTGGCTGGCTGCCTAGCTGGCTGACTGCGGCCGCGCGTCGTTCCGGGCAGTGAAGCGAGCGCGTGTTGTTTGATCACACACGGCGCATATGTGTAAACCAGCCTCCCGCGCCGACGCCGGCTGCGCGCGTCAGCAAGGCCGCTGCAGCCACCGCTGATCTGTTTTCGTCTGACTGGACAAAAAAGATGGCGTGCGGTAAATTGCGGTACTATTGCACTGACAGTAACAAGAGAACCTCCCCATCGCACCCCCCCCCCCCCCCCCCCCCCTCAGATTTAGCTGTAAGTTGGCACAGTGGATAGGCCTTGAAGAACTGAACACAGATCAATCAAAAAAAAAAAAAGGAAGAAGTTGTGTGGAACCATGAAAAAAAATAAGCAAAATATACAAACAGTGTAGTCCATGAAACATGAAACATATGCAACATCTTCCCTTGAGTGAAAAGTTTATTTTTTTTTATTTTCAGACAATTATTATCTGTCCCTCCGTCCGATGCGATCACTTTTTTTGGGAAGTGATTATCACATCCACAAGAAAACCTACATCGGGCAAGTTAGAAGAATCTTTTTACCCATTCGCCAAGTGTACAAGTTAGGTGGGTCGATAACACATTCCTGTCATGTGACGCACATGCCGTCACCAGTGTCGTATAGAACATATCAGACGTGTTTTCCTGTGGAAAAATCGGTTGACTTATGACCTTGCCTTCAAATGTTTTCGGTTTCCATTGGAGAGGCACGTCCTTTCGTCTACGAATCGCACGGTTTAGCGGTGCGGTTACAACACATAGGCACTAAACTTATTACAGTGAACAGAGACGTCAGTGAACGAACGGACAGATCATAACGTTGCGAAAATAATGAAAGTAACTTTTCACTCGAGAGAAGACTTGAAACAAGGACCTCTCGTTCCAGAGCTGCTCACGCTACCCACGGGACCACAGCACTCCTGAACTCACACTCTCCTCGATGTTGCCTATGTTGCGCATGAACTACTCAGTTTGTATATTTTGCTTATTTTTTTCATAGTTTCACACAACTTCTTCCGGTTTTCTCGATTGATCTGTGTCAACTTATAACGAAATCTGAGGGGGGTGCGATGGGGAGGTTCCCTTATAAGAGTAGTAACATCGCAGCGTCATTATAAGAAATGCGTAATTAGAGGTCGCACACAGGACTAACGGTGATAGAAGTAATTTACACTTTTGGACTCGTGAAGCTAACAATCATAAACACATATACACAGGGTGCTACACAAGGGATATTAAATACACCGCTTGACAAGTCAAGTACCCAGGAGAAACGGTAGAATGTCAATACAACTACGTACACGCATACGACGTAGCACAGTGGAGTATTTGTGCCGAAATCCTGGCCAAAATTATTTTTGATAATTTTAAACATTTAAAGCACTTCTGTGCACTTTTAGCTAAATTGCACGCGAAAGTCCCTCTAAACTACTTTTTTGCATTTTTTAAAAATTTTATTGGCTTTCGGGCCGTGCTCATTCAGCAACCTAAATTGTATAATGTCAGTTACAACTTAAGGATAACCCAACACCCAGACACAGACCACGGAAAATCTCCAACTCGGCCGGGAATCGAATCCTGGTCCCTGCACTTCCCTAAACTACTTTATTGTCAACCTTAGAGAGGCACCTGGGATGATTCTGTATGCATTGTGCATTCGTTAGTTTGTCTTGCCATCTTTATGTTTGTACCAAGTTGCTTTACAAAATTTTCGATCTTTTCTCTTGAGAATTTCAACATAGGCTCATCAGATACCCTTTATTTGATGTGTAGATTTTGGTGGCGGTGTGGTGGCTTCTATAAGGGAGCCAAATGCCTCGTGACTGGCCTCAATTGCAGTACCATTTTGGAGTATATACTGTGCTCGAACATTATGAATCACCTTGAAGAAAATAACTTATTGATACATAACCAACAAGCATTCAGAAAATATCGTTATTGTGCAATGCAGCTAGCTCTTTATTACCATGAAGTAATGAGTGCTGTCGACAAGGGGTCTCAGATCGATTCCATATTCCTAGATTTCCACAATGCTTTTGATACCGTTCCTCACAAGCGTTTATTAATCAAATTGCTTGCATATGGAGTATCGTCTCAGTCGTGTGACTGGCCTCGTGATTTCCTCTCAGAGAGGTCTCAGTTCGCAGTGATAGACGGTAAATCAGCGAGTAGAACAGAAGTGATATCTGGCGTTCCGCAAGGTAGTGTCATAGGCCCTCTGCTGTTCCTGATTTACATAAATGATCTAGGTGATAATCTGAGCAGCCCCCTTAGATTGTTTTCAGATGACGCTGTAATTTACCATCTAGTAAAATCATCAGACGATCAACTCCAATTACAAAATGAACGAGAGAGAATTACTGTATGATGTGAAAAGTGGCAACTGGCACTAAAAGAAGAAAAGTACGATGTGATTCACATGGGTACTAAAAGAAATCCGATAAATTTTGGGTATACGATAAATCGAACAAATCTAAGAGCTGTCAATTGCACTAAATACCTAGGAATTACAATTACGAGCAACTTAAATTGGAAAGACCACATAGATAATACTGTGAAGAAGACGAAACAAAGGCTACTCTTTGTTGGCAGAACACTTATAAGATGCGACAAACCCATTAAAGAGACAGCCTACATTATACTTGTCCGTCCTGTGCTGGAATATTGCTGCGCGGTGTGGGACCTTCACCAGGTAGGATTGACGGAGGACATCGAAAAAGCGCAAAGAAGGGCAGCTCGTTTCGTGTTATCGCGCAAAGGGGTGAGAGTGTCACTGACATGATACGCGAGTTGGTGTGGCCGTCACTGAAACAAAGGCGGTTTTCTTTGCGGCGAGATCTATTTACGAAATTTCAGTCACCAACTTTCTCTTCCGAATGCGAAAATATTTTGTTGACACCCACCTACGAAGGGAGAAATGATCATCATAATAAAATAAGAGAAATCAGAGCTCGAACGGAAAGATTTAGGTGTTCCTTTTTCCCACTCGCCATTCGAGGGTGGAATGGTAGAGAAGTAGTATGAAAATGGTTCTATGAATTCTCTGCCATGCATTCACGTGTGAATTGCAGAGTCACCATGTATATGTAGATGTACATGATTGCTCTATAAGTAGTTGGTTTGCCATAATTTCTCGCAATAATTTTTTTTAGTTTTTCTGTCAAGCTACTTCAGTGATTCTATCTGTGATATTTCATTTATGTTGTTGTAGATACGTGTATTGCAGTGTATATGTTAGCTTGTGTCGTCTAGGTATGTGATGCTGCTACGTTCATTTGTCTAATGGACGCGATCACGATAGATGAGTGTCCCATGCTTCCAGCCAAGTTTCTTCAACGTCAATTCGTGACTTTGTTTATACATAAGAGCGTGATATTTTGGAAAAGAAGTTATGAAGAATACCTGTAAGTATTTACGTAACAGTATTCTATCCATGTGCCTAAGTATTATAAATTTCTGACGTACAAATTTACGTGAGGCTCCTGATTTGTAAATACACTAGCGTGAACACGGAAGCTTGAGATTTTTATTTTTTTATTTTTTTTTTCAAACAGCCTCCATAAAAGGACTCTAACTTATTCCGTTTGTATTGAGAAGCAAAGGATAAACAGGGTATGAATTACTATTCTCTCTGTTGTGTGGGTCTATTTGTGAATTGTGAAGTTGAACTCTGAATTGTTTTGAGGTGGTGAATATTTCGCATATTGTGATCAATTACAAATGTTAACATAGAAACCTTGTTATTAAATTAATCAGTTATTTTTAATTTTATATTTCTGTGTAATTTATTTATTTGCAATTGTAGCCAGTGCACAGACTGTACGACTGCAGCATCACAGCTACAGTTTATTATTTACAGAGAATTGGCTGCAGGACATGAAAGCACGAATGTGTGGCTCGGTGCTATGACTACATTGTGCTGTTCTTTTTAGACAGAGCCATGCATACCGGGAGTACGTAAAGTACGAGTAACTGCAGGTAAATATGCAGTTGGTTTGCTCATATGGGATGCTGTTTGGAAGAGCGATTCAGCAGCAGTGAAGGTAATAAAGTACTTCTCACTCACCTTCAGATGGAACGCAGTCCGATGATGCGTGGATTTCGGGTTTAGCAGATAGACCTTCCAATGTGTGGTGCTTGTAATGCACGCATTTTACCACTCTGTATTTTGACTAAATTTTATATTCAGACAAGACGGCAGAGGTTTGTTTATCAGCTGATTTGTCTTTTATTTTAGTAGATAATGAGACGAATGTGATACGACTCTTAAGATTTTATAAAATGTCAAATTTATTACTGTAATTTTTAAGAAACAGATTCCAGTGCGTGATCACGGTATATCTTTCGTCCTTGATTTGCAAGTAATCAACTTTTTGGCTTTTATCCTATAGTTAGTTACGATGTCGATATGGCATTTTAACATCGAAACATTTTATCACTTAATTTTCTTCGTGATTGGGTATGACTGGATAGGCGAATATAAGCAGCAATGTAAGGGAATGATTATTTATGTTGTATTTTGTACATTTTAGTTTCAGCTGTTTTGACCGCATTAATTCCAAACAAACACACACACACACACACACACACACACACACACACACACACACACACACACAAAGGTCAAAATTACAGTTATTCTTAATCAAGAGGCTTCTAACGTTTCGTAGGTATCATATCTTCAATAGTGTTTCCAAAACACAGTGTCACTTGCTGTATAAAGCTCAACATATGGCATACACTATGTTTCAGTTTCCTTAATAACGTTTTTCGGCACACTTCTGCTCTGCTAGATACTGTTACCAAATTTAGTCTAAGGCCAACAAAAATAAACGCCCTGACAACGTTTCCGTTCAAGATAAACAGATAGTATGTTACGGACTTTTGGCACTAGAATCTGGTGAACAGTAATGTTACAAAAAATTTCTTTGCTGCCTTGCTAGGCCTTCGACAAGTAAAAGGAGCAAGAAATATTGTGAATCATGCAGTATGTCCACTTGGTTCTTGCTTAAATATTGTAACAGTCATTTTGTGGTAATATCCAGGCTTTCAAAATAGCTGTATGGTAGGTTTCGCTTGCAGCTAGTGTTAGAGAGTAACACTAGCTGGAAAATTCTGACTGCGGATGTACTGGATGAGATTCTCATAGTCGTATTGTGATTTATCGTTTGAGTATGAGAAGAAAAAACATACAGTCGCTGTTTTCGAATGGAATTACATTCCAGTGAGGTGTTCCGCGATAAGGACGGCAATTATTTCGTAATAACACGCGCTAATTAATTATTGGGTCTCTCCCACCAGCTGACGAAACTGAAATAAAATGTGTGGCGATACATCGCTGTAGCAAAGATCGATAACGTGTAACACAGGCAACGCGGCTGCAAACGACCATTAACTTTATTTATCGCTAGTAGCAGATCCCTCTGCGCCAATGGAAAACTGCAAAGAGAATTGTGGGATATTTTTCTGTTACGCTAGTACAACGCGTTTCAGAACTGGATTACAACGTTATTTATTATTATGGACAGATATCCTGATAAATTAAATAGCTAAGTCGGCGGAATTGATTCGTGGTGCGTTTAAGCCCGCGTGGCTTGTTGATAGCTTCATCAAGGTTCTCCTTCAATCATGTTCTCCGATCAGCTAGTGCATGCTTCAGTTCAGGACAAAACACAAAGAAAAAACATGTCTTATTCTCAAAAGATGGTTTTAGCTCTACATATTTTCATACGTGATTTTAACAGTCTCGCTAGGAGTTGAGTTGCTTTTTCATGGTTTTCTTTCCCTCTTTGCGTCTCTGTTCTTCATGCTGAATTCATATTAGTACTCAGTTCTCTGGTACAATGTTTTGATAATTTATACCTTCATACCATTTCTTTACTTCATAAAGCGGGAGATATAGTAAAGGCAATTTCAGAGCATATGAAGAAAGCAGGTCGACAACTTAGGAAGCTGATTAAAGTGAAAGGAAATCTTTTTTATAGTACTTTAAACTGTTGGTATTGTTGACAACAGTGAGTACAAATGCATACACGGTGCCTAGAAACGTTGCGACATACTTTTTAGGAGTTGTAGAGGGTGTCTTCAAAAACAAATCGAGGATATGAAGCCGAGTTCGGTAACGTACTCCAACGACGATACAGAATGTCGAAGTTATAGGAGCAGGCGACTACCACTAACGCAACAATTTTGGCGCCAAATGTCACTTAGTACGCTGAGGTGAAATGTCAGTAATATTATTTGTTATTCAGTGATGACGTTTGATTACCACGATCCCCAGTGGAGAAAATGGAGCTACCTGCTGCATAGAAAGGCCTATGAATGCGATGATCTATTGCCACGACGACACGGCTTTCCATCTGCAGTTTGATTCCCTCCTGCATACCGAAAATATTGAAGGTTTGATATGGAAATCCGTGTCCGAAATCTTCATCCACTGAGGCGAAGTAGTATCACATTCATGGGAGACAAGGCTTTTCGATGCATCGGGTAGCTCTATCTTCTACGCTGGCGATTGTGACAAACAGTCGCGCTCATTGAATAACAGACACCGTTATAAGACTTCCACACTCTGTAGCGCTCTTAAATGACGTTTCTGTTCACGGGTTCCTAACCTCGATATGTTCCTCAAGACACCTTCTACAAATCCCCCGGAAGATTGTCACAACATTTCTGGGACTCCCTGTAGAAACTGCTCGCGAATTCCTCATTAAAAGTAGGCATGAAGTAGACTGAAAAAACTGGTATAGGCCTGCGTATTCAATTACAGAGGTACACTATCTGATAAAACCTATCCGGACCCCCCCCCCCCCCCCCCAAATACGTTTTTCATATTAGGTGCATTGTGCTCTCACCTTCTACCAGGTACTCCATATCAGCGACCTCAATAGTCATCAGACATCGTGAGAGAGCGGAATGGGGCTCTCCGCGGTAACTCAAAGGCTTCGAATGTGGTCATGTGATTGGGTGTCACATGTGCCATACGTCTGTGCTTAAGTTTTCCACATTCCTAAACATCCCTATGTCCACTGTTTCCTATGCGATAGTGAAGTGGAAACGTGAAGGGACACGTACAGCACAAAAGCGTACAGGCCGGCCTCGTCTGTTTGCTGACAGAGACCGCCGGCACCTGAAGAGTGTCGTAATGTGTAACGGGCAGACATCTATCCCGTCTATCAGACAGGAATTCCAAACTGCATCAGGATCCACTACAAGTACTATGACAGTTAGGTGGAAGGTGAGAAAACTTGGATTTCATGGTCGAGCGGCTGCTCGTAAGCCACACATCACGCCGGTAAATGCCAAACGACGCCTCGCTTGGTGTAAGGAGCGTAAACATTGGACGATTGAACAGTGGAAAATGGAAAAACGTTGTGTGGAGTGTCGAATCATGGTGCACAATGTGGCGACCCGATGGCAGGGTGTGGGTATGTCGAATGTCCGGTGAACGTCATCTGCCAGCGTGTGTAGTGGCAACAGTAAACTTCGGAGGCGGTGGCATTATGGTGTGGTCGTGTTTTTCATGGAGGGGGCTTGCACCCCTTGTTGTTTTGCGTGGCTCTATTACAGCACAGGCGTACAATGATGTTTCAAGCATCTTCTTGCTTACCACTGTTGAAGAGAAATTCGGGGATGGCGACTGCATCTTTCAACACGATCGATCATCCGTCCATAATGCACGGCCTATGGCGAAGTGGTTACACTACAATAACATCCCTGTAATGAACTGGCCAGCACAGAGTCCCGACCTGAATGCTATAGAACACCTATGGGAGCATTTGGAAAGCCGACTTCGTGCCAAGCCTCACCGACCGAAATCGAAAACTTCTCCTCAGTGCAACTCTCTGTGAAGAATGAGCTATCATTCCCCAATACACCTCCCAGCACTTCATTGATCGTATGCCTGCGAGAGTGGAAGCTGTCATCAAGGCTAAGGGTGGGCCAACACCATATTGATCTCCAGTATTACCGATGGAGGGCGTTACGAACTTGTAAGTCATTTTCAGCCAGGTGTCCGGATACTATTGATCACACAGTGTACGTAAAGAGCAGAATAGGGAGCTGCAGTTGGCAACGATCATATAAGACAACAAGTGTCTGGCGCAGTTGTTAGATCGGTTGCTGCTGCTACAGTGCAGGTTATCAAGATTTAAGTGAGTTTGAACATGGTGTTATAGTCGTTATAGTTGGCGCACGACCGGTAGGATACGGCATCTCCGAGGTAGCGATGATGTGGGGATTTGGCGTACGACCACTTCACGAGTGTACTGTGAATATCAGGAATCCAGTAAAACATCAAAACTCCGACGTCACTGTGGCCGGAAAATGAGACTGCAAGAACGGGACCAACGACGACTGAAGAGAACCGTTCAAATGACACAAGTGCAACCCATCCGAAAATTGCTGCAGATTTCAAGGCTGGGCCACCAGAAAGTGTCAGCGTGCGAATCGTTCAACGAAACATCATCGATATGAGATTTCGGAACCGAAGACCTACTTGTGTACCCTTGATGACTGCAAGACACAAAACTTTACTCCTCGTCTGGGCCCGTCAACACCGACATTGGTATGTTGATGAGTGGAAAAATGGAGACAACCTCTTGAATCCATGTACCCTGCATGTCAGCAGGGGACTGTTCAGGCTGGTGGAGGCTCTATCAATCTATGGGACGTGTGCAGGTGGAGTGACATGTGATCACTGATACATTTAGATAGGATTCTGACAGGTGACACGTACTTAAGCTTCCTGTCTGATCACTTTCATCCATAAATAGTGGTACACTGATATAACTCAGCATTCCATGTAAGCTAAAAATAATTATTAGTAATTGAGCTGTTATATTTACTGTGCAATACCGCGAAGCAAATTATACCGCTATGATGCTATGCCGAACACGTATAGATATTTAGTCTTTATGGTACTGTGAACTGATATTGTCTCTCTCAGTAATGGTAATTGAGGCTATGTATTTTAATGCTTTATCCATGAGTGTCGTTATATAGATTTTTTGAGAAAATTTTGGAGTAATACCACCTTGCTGTGAGAGACAAAGGATGTACATTGTGGTGTGACGCCGCTCTCGCATTTTTGTAATATATATGTACAGAGAGAGAGACGGAATGGGGGTGAAAGAGAGAATGAGACAGAGAGAGAGAGAGAGCGAGAGAGAGAGAAACCTTTTGAATTGTTTTGAAATTGTAATCTGTTAAGATTTTAACTTTTCTGAAAGTGCTGACTGAAGAGAATGTAAATATTTTAAGTATTTATCAGATGGTGAGTTGTAAATATTCTGTTGACAGCAAAATAAGTGTTCGTTGTTATGTTGTTAAATCTTTGTTTGCACCAGTATCTTACCACTCTCTTCACCCACTGCTTACCATTTTACTGATGTCAAAAATTTCGCCTTGATTCATCACTTTAAAACTGGCAGATAAGTCCGTGACTCATTAGTATCTGTTTTGTTCGTGAGCGTCACTTACTGTTTTTTATGAAGCATTGCTAAAAATGCATTTTGGCCAGCCATGTGGTTGCACTTGGTTCTGTGTAGATTTGTTTCGTATGTTACTAAAATTTCAAAGTTCTGTTTTGGGTTTAATAGTTTAGTGTCAATTGTTATCATCAATACTGTGGTATCGATAGTTCCGATGCTCAACTTTCGCCCAGTTCATGAAGAGCAGACGGCCGATAACCATCGCTTTACCTTAGCTTGCTATTGAGACTTTCCTATCTGGACTTTGGCTGCACACCTACGTGCTCATCTGTTCAAAGTTACGTATTCATTTGTATATATTTATGCACCAGTGGAGACCTCTTTTACATTACTAGGAACTACCGACGTGCTTTAACTCACCTGCTCCTACTCGCTTCCTTCATTCGGTCTCTTTGTCAGATTACAGGAGCACACCGACGCGCTGCCTTCCAGGCGGGATACAGAACAAACATGCAAGTTACCAATAGAAAATGAAAACTAGGAATAGTGAAAGAGTTTCGCTTTGTGTAGCAACTGATTTTTGAGGCCGAAGTAGAGAGAAAAATCCAAAAAAATATTTCGTATCGTGTAAAGTGATCCGTGTCGGCTTCTATCAGTCTTGTTCGTTGTTACGCTCTTTGAGTGTTAGCAAGTAACAGCCGCGTATGCGGCTCTACGGAGGGCATACCTTCTACAGACGTACGGGCTGGCAGTCAAAAGGCAATATTTCAGTTGAACTGGAATGCCGTCTACACTCCGAGCGGATAAACTGAGCTGGCGTCTTGAAGAATAGGGGGTGGCCGAGTACACAAAGTCTGCGCCAGGGCCTACCAAAACATGCAGACAGGAGCGAAGTGGGACCTGTTTCCGGGTCACAGGATGCTGCCAGAGAGGGACTGGTACAGCAGTGGCCACTTGGAACAGCATCTGTTCACCCGGAAGAACTATTCAAGTTTCACCAGACTGCATGCTCTTGTGTGGTTGTGCCCCGAAGACGACTTTAAAATACACTCCAATCTGTTTACTTGTTTCCTATTGAGTTGCAGTTGTTTTCTACTTAGTGTTTGTTACTGTTTCCGACCGACTCGTAAACACTCGTAAAGAGTGAATTACACTGCCGGAAAAGAAGAATTAGTACACCCTTTTAGAGGTTTTCAGTTCACTTAGGACTTAATGTGGCAACGGTGCATATGGAGCACATGAAATGATTATATTTACAAATCAACAGCAGAAGCCGTTCTGAGGTACCAGGAACCGACTCATGCTGAAACATCTATATTAGTACGTGGTGTAGCCTCCACATGCGGCAATGCAGGCGCTGACTTTGCCTTTCGATCGTACAGATGATGAATACCATCCTGCGATACGTTACGCTGCACCTGCTTCAACTGTTCATGTAGTTCTGTGACAGTTGTTGGTTGATGAGTTCCACAAGTCACTTCTCGTCCCATAATACCTCAGACATACTCCATTGGAGACATTTCCGGAGATCGTGCTGGCTAGAGAAGTTGCTGCTCGTCTTGCAGATCACGTTGGGTTTCACGGACAGTGTGTGGCCGAGCATTATCCTGTTGGAACAACACATCACTTTCCTGCTGCAAGAACGGGTTTAACAACATTCTGCACCTACTGAGCGTTGGGTAGCGTCACCTCCAGAGACACCAAAGGTGAACGAGGTTTGTAGTTTGTCGCACCCCACTCCATAAGACCTGCGTGGGGCCAGTGTGTCTTGGACGAATGCACTCTACGAGGCAGTGCTCACCGGCACTACATCATACGCGCAAACGACCATCGCTTGCGTGGGCAGGCAGAATCTCCAGTGCTGAAGAGCACTGCACGCCATTCTATCCTCCAAGCCATCGTCTGGCGGCACCAGTCTAGCCGTGCAAGTGAACCCTGTGGCGTGAGTGGAAAACGGGCTAGAGACGTGCGTGCCCGTAGTTCCATTGCTAAGAGCCGCTTCGCAGCAGTTCGTGTTGACACGCCTGGGCTCATGAGCCCTCTTGTCTGTGCTCTGGTAGCTATACGATCTGCCACTGCTGGGGTTTTGGGGTAACTCAACATTTAGACAAAAAGTATTCACTGCTCAAAAGAAAGTGGTTAGAGTAATGTGTGGGGGACATAGTCGCACATCTTGTAGGCATCTTTTTAAAAGATTGGGAATTCTTACAACAGCCTCACTGTACATTTACTCACTAATGAAATTTGTTCCCAACAACATGGATCAGTTTAAAAACAACAGTGACATTCATGATTATAATACCGGAAAAAAGGAAGACTTACACTATCCTTTACTCAATCTATCTTTGGCACAGAAAGGGATAAAATATGCTGCTATAAAAATTTTTGACAAATTACCAGATGAAATAAAATGTCTGACAGACAGCAGTAATAGCTTCAAAAATAAACTGAAATCATGTCTCCTTGACAACTCCTTCTATACCATAGATGAATTCTTGAATAGGAATAAATAAATCTACAAATACAGTATACGCATTTTGTGCCATTTAAGGGAATGGGGTAAATAATAGAAATATTAATCTTTAACTATATATATATATTAAAAAATTTCTTGTGCATTTGGCACGTTCACATCATAACGGCTACCGTACCGTGCGATTGATCAATGGAACACGCAACAACTAACTAACTAACATACAATACGACGGGGCGTCTGTGCTGCGTTGACGTCCAGAACCTCAACTACAGCCAAACTGCGTGAAAATGCTGTCAGTTCTAGTATAATATATGCAGGTAGTTCCAGCTATTTGTAGCATATGCCGATGTAATGGGCACGAGGCACATCAACTCTTAGTCTCGGTAAGTTATGGTCATCCATCATCCGAAATGATATCATTTTCTCATACTTATTCATGGGTGTTCGTGGCAGCTGTCTTTACTTTGTTATGTGTGATGTATCTTAAGGATATTGTATTTTTGTAGGCAGAGATTGTACAAAATCCAGAAACAAAAGGAATGCCAGCGTACGGAGCAGTTCAGTATTTGGCGAATCAGATGGCCGAGGAATAGGACCTGTAATGCCGCGTTACAGAGGCAGGTGACTCTTTAAGGTAGATACAGGGTGATCTAGCTGGAAGGGTAGAGGCAAAAGTTTAGTTTCGTGTACCTTTTCATTCTATGGATCCATTGCAGCTGGTCTAATGGACCCCTTTTCGGAGAAAGTGAAAGAGTCTGTTGTCAACAACTATCACCAATCTCGAAGTCGCTGCTAACATCGGTGGCTGGTCGGACGAAGTAAGCCTGCACATGACGAAGTCATGACTGGAGGGTGAGGCGAACATGTCAGTCATGTAACATGAGTGGCTGAATGATGCAAGTACATCTGAATGACTAAAGAACGTACTCCATAAGTGCTACCGCAGGCAGCATAGTACTATATTCTCTGAGAAACACCTTAATGGGATACCACAGAAACGAAACGAGTTGGTGGAAATATTCTTAGATAGAATTAGCAATATCATTGTGCAGACGTATAAGTTAGCAAAGAACGAGGAGCCACATAAAATTATTCTGCAACGTACAGAACAAAGTGCAAGATATTTTTTCCAGTGGACTTCCAATCTCACGTCGTGGATGGTACAGATCGAGAACCAAGGATTTGATTGCTGCTAAAGTTTTACAATACAACAGGAGGACATAGTCACTGAAGTGCAGGACTTCCACAGAAGTAAAGTGCTGTGGATGCGGGCATGTGGGCCACAGTCACAAGCAATGTTGCCAACCGCAATGCTATCGTGTGTGGTACACCATCGAGCACGAAGTACAGTATTAGCAGAGTAAAGAGCAAAGTGGGTGACGTCACGGTAAGGTTTTGTTAAACGCAACAGGGAATTCTCAATCGCAAGACAGAATTACCAAGAAAATGTTAATACTACTAAGGTACATGCAGAAATAATGTTGTTTACTGAGCACAGCAAGGGGAACGGAACATACACTACTGGCCATTAAAATTGCTACACCAAGAAGAAATGCAGATGATAAACGGCTATTCATTGGACAAATATATTATACTAGAACTGACATGTGATCACATTTTCACGCACTTTGGGTGCATACATCCTGAGAAATCAGTACCCCGAACAACCACCTCTGGAC
The DNA here is from genome assembly GCF_023897955.1 of Schistocerca gregaria. Classification (NCBI taxonomy): domain Eukaryota; kingdom Metazoa; phylum Arthropoda; class Insecta; order Orthoptera; family Acrididae; genus Schistocerca; species Schistocerca gregaria. The sequence continues at coordinate 213,581,734 of NC_064925.1, forward strand.
GTTATAACTGCCTTGATACGCCTGGGCATTGAGTCAAACAGAGCTTGGATGGCGTGTACAGGTACAACTGCCTATGCACCTTCAACACGATACCACAGTTTATCAAGAGTAGTGACTGGCATATTGTGACGAGCCGGTTGCTCGACCAGCATTGACCAGACGTTTTCAGTTGGTGAGAGATCTAGAGAATGTGCTGGCCACGGAAGCAGTCGACCATTTTCTGTGTCCAGAAAGGCCCGTACAGGACCTGCTGCATTCAGTCGTCCATTATCCTACTGAAACGTAGGGTTTCGCAGGGATCGAATTAAGGGTAGAGCCACGGGTCGTAACACATCTGAAATGTAACGTCCACAGTTCAAAGTGGCGTCAATGCGAACAAGAGGTGACCGAGACGTGTAACCAATGGCATCCCATACCTTCACGCCGGCTGATACGGCAGTAGGGGGGTGATGAATACACGCTTTAAAAAAAAAAAAAAAAAAAAAAAAAAAAAAAAAAAAAAGAAGAAGAAGAAGAAGAGGAAGAAGAAACATGGTTCAAATGGTTCTGAGCACTATGGGACTCAACATCTGTGGTCATAAGTCCCCTAGAACTTAGAACTACTTAAACCTAACTAACCTAAGGACATCACACAAATCCATGCCCGAGGCAGGATTCGAACCTGCGACCGTAGCGGTCGCGCGGTTCCGGACAGAGCGCCTAGAACCGCTAGACCACCGCGGCCGGCCGAATACACGCTTCCAATGTGCGTTCACCGCGATGTCGCCAAACACGGATGAGACCATCATGATGCTGTAAACAGAACCTGGATTCATCCGAAAAAATGACATTTTGCCATTCGTGCACCGAGGTTCGTCGTCGAGTACACCATCGCAGGCGATCCTGTCTGTGATGCAGCGTCAAGGGTAACCGCAGCCATGGTCGCCGAGCTGATGGTCCATGCTGCTGCAAACGTCGTCGAACTGTTCGTGCAGATGGTTGTTGTCTTGCAAACGTCCCCATCTGTTGACTCAGGGATCGAGGCGTGGCTGCACGATCCATTACAGCCATGCGAATAAGATGCGAGTCATCTCGACTGCTAGTGATATGAGGCCGTAGGGATCCAGCGCGGTATTCCGTATTACCCTCCTGAATCCACCGATTCCATATTCTGCTAACAGTCATTGGATCTCGACCAACGCGAGCAGCATGTCGCTATACGATAAACCGCAATCGCGAAAAGCTAAAATCCGTCGGAAACGTGATGGTACGAATTTCTCCTCCTTACACGCCCGTCAACTGCTGTTTGTGTATGAGAAATCGGTTGGAAACTTTCCTCATGTTAGCACGTTGCAGGTGTCGCCACCGGCGCCAACCTTGTGTGAATGATCTGAAAAGCTCATCATTTGCATATCACAGCATATTCTTCCTGTCGGTTAAATTTCGCATCTGTAGGCTGTCATCTTCGTGGTGCAGCAGTTTTAATGGCCATTAGTGTACATCTTTAGTGAACACAGAGGATCTTAACTCAGTGACCCGCCTGTACTTCGTGGGTAGGAAGAGAGTGAATTCTACGTCATATATATCACGTGGAGTACATGGGGCCAACACTGCTCTATTTTTTTTTTTTTTTTTGCTGGAGCAAGGAGTATTCATTAATATGTGGAAGCATTTTCCTGTATTGATGAGGGGTTCTGTGCAATACTTGGGCTGGATTTTCTGAATAAGCATCACGAAAAAATTGATCATTCATAGTACTCTGTCGAATTCAGTGGGACATAGTTCTGGCTGGGAACGACCTCCACAGATGATAAGGAGGAGGAGGAGGAAATGAGAGAGAGAGAGACTGGGAAGTAGACGATACGCCACATTGAGAGGATGACGTGGACACAGAGACTGAAGAAGAAGACACAGAGAGAAGGAAGTGTGTTCAGTACATATGTCGAACGCATACGGGAGTGAAGACGCGGGGAAAAGACTTGATCTTATACACCGGAAAGCCAAAGAAATTGGAACACTTGCCTAATATCGTGTAGGGCCCCCGAGAGGAAGCAGAAGTGTCGCAACATGATGTGGCACGGACTCGACTAATGTCTGAAGTAGTTCTGGAGGGAACTGACACCATCAGTCATGGAGGGCTGTCCATAAATCCGATCCGTAAGACGGGGATGGAGATCTCTTCTGAACAGCACGTTGCAAGGCATCCCAGATACGCTGAATAATGTTCATGTCTGGGGAATTTGGTGGCTAGTGGGAGTGTTTGAATTCAGAAGAATGTTCCTGGAGCAGAGCCACCTTGTAGCAATTCTGGACATGTGGGGTATCGCATTGTCCTGCTGGAATTGCACAATAGACATAAATGGATGCAGGTGATCAGACTGGATGCTTACGTATGTGTCACCTGTCACAGTCGTATCTAGACATATCAGAGGTCCCAAATTACTCCTACTGCACACGCCCCACACCATTACAGAGCCTCCACCAGCTTGAACACTTCCCTGCTGGCAAACACAGTCCATGGATTCATTAGGTTGTCTCCATGCCCATACATATCCATCCCCTCGATACAATTTGAAATGAGATTTGACCGACCAGGCAACATGTTTCCAATCATCAATAGTTCAATGTCGATGTTGACTGGCCCAGGTAGGCGTAAAGCTTTGTGTGGTGCAGTCATCAAGGATACACGAGTGGGCCTTCGGCTCCGACAGCCCATATCGATGATGTATCGTTGAATGTTTCGCACGCTGACACTTGTTGATGGCCCAGCACTCAATTCTGCAGCAATTTGCTGATGGATTACGCTTCTGTCATGTTGAACGATTCTCTTCAGTCGTCGTTGATCCCGTTCTTGAAGAATGTTTTTCCGGTGGCAGCGATGTCGGAGATTTGATGTTTCACTGGATTTCTGATATTCACAGTACACTCGTGAAATGGTCGTACGGGAAAATCCCCACTTCAGCCCCATCGCTCTTGCGTCGACTATAACAATCACGTTCAAACTCACATAAATCTTGATAAACTGCCATTGTAGCAGCAGTAACCGATCTAACAACTGCGCCAGACACTTGTTGACTTATATAGACGTTACCGACCGCAGTGCCATATTCTGCCCGTTTAAATATCTCTGTATTTGATGATGATGATGATGTTTTGTTTTGTTGGAAACTCAACTGTGCGGTCATCAGCGCCCTTACAAAGTGCCAATTTTTTACATCGTCCAATTTCTTTACTCAGTCCAGTTTAGCCATTGTTACGAATGATGATGATGATGAAATGATGAGGACATCACAAACACTCAGTCCCTGAGCAGAGAAAATCCCCCACCCGGCCGGGAATCGAAACCGGGAGCCCGCTCTCTATTCGAATACGCTTGCTTATACCAACATGTGAGACTTCAATACTCTGACAATTCTTAGGCTATTGTAGCCATGCATCATCAAATAGAAAAATGATTTTGCAACACTTACTTACAATAATCACGTTACTGCACTGAATTTGTGCAGAAGTCAGATAGTACTAACACCCGCATCATTACGTGTTATTAGAAACATTTACACAGCAGAAAATTCTACTAAAAAATTCATCAGTGGGATAGACGTAGCTAGCCATGGGTTAGTCTTTACGCTCGTCTTAAACTGAACTTTATTAGTAGTTAAACTTTTTATGGTTGGTGGCAGGTTACTGAAAATGTGTGTTCCTGAACAATGGACACCTTTCTGGAGAAAAGCAAGTGACTTTAAATCCTTATGAAGATTATTCTTATTTTTAGTACTGCCTCCATAAAGTGAACTGTTCGTATAGAAAAGAGCTTTACTTTTAATGGCAAATTCCATTACAGAATAAGTTTATAAATAACTCGAAGAAATAATCTCATATAACGTCATGGGACGAAAGGAAGCATAGTGTGCCAGCATTTTTAATTTTTTATAACACATATGTCTGACAATAATCGCATTGCAAATAAAAATTTGTTGAGGAGCTTCAGCAGTTCTTTGGTATGCTCCTTTCAGCGTATCACACAGCTGTTGAAGAGTCTAAACAGATTTTTATTTTAGGCATATTCTGGTGCGAAACCTCTTACAACTGCTCAACTGTATTTAGTATATTCCTTTTTTTTTCAATGCGTAGTGACAAAGAATTGGCTAGAAACAATTTATTAATGTCACTGAAAATTTCATTTAACTGATCTTTCTAAGACTATACTTCATTTGCTGTTTATTGCTATATTTGCACCAAAAAACAAAACATCTTGGCGTCTGTTAACATTACAGATGTCATTGATATACACAAAAGAAAGTAAAGACCCAGAGATTGAACCGTGTGGGACATTACATGTAGTTAGTTCCCATTTGGATAATGCATGGTTCCTTAATACATCTCTTTGCTAATGACAACCCTTGTTTCTGTTGGAGATTTTTAACTATTGCGAAACATTTCTTGTTACCTCGTAATATTACAATTTATTTAAAAGTATATTCTGATTTTAGCAGTCATATGCCTTTGACAGATCAACAAAATAAAGCAGTAGCCTGAGTTGACGGTGATTCTTTGAAATAAGAATTTTTTTCCAGGGACGCCATAACAGTTGAAATTGGAATATGATCTTGCATCTTGCAACAGACGTACGACAGCGATGTTGATCTGAAATTCTGTGCATCTGACCTTTTACCATCTTTGTAAACAGGACTAACATCCACTCATTTCCAGCCAGAAGGGGCTGCTGGCTGTGAAAGAGATTCTCGATGTACGAAGTGTTCCATGTTAAGTGTTTTTCACGGTAATTTACAAAATAATAACTGGAAGGAATATTTATTTATATACATAAAATTAAGAAACGTTTCTCTTCGCGTGGAGTAACGAACATAGCTTATTTAGTTATTTTCCAGACAGTTTTGTACTTTTACAGTCAACATCAGTTTCATAGTAACAGCCGTTTTCTGGTACTGGACAAGAACTTACGACAGAACACAGGTGTGGCAGAAACGCTCCTCTTTTATGGGAATCGTGTAAGCACAGTGCGGCAGTATTGTCGGCTTTGAGGAAATGGAAACAAACTGCAACTCGCTGCTGACTGCTGCCGCGTGTGTGTGCCCCTTCAAGAAATCTGCACGAGATTTAGCTGTTCCTGGAACTGAGAGCTGTGAAGCTTCCTGATCTCGTACTTGGTCTAAAACTTTCGGTTGTTGTTAGCCTATAATCTTCTTTGCTTAGCTGGGCTGTGGCCGAGACTTCTTGATCTGTTGCACTTGGAAACAGCTTCGTATACGACAGGACTGTTTAAAGGCTGATTCTGATCTTCCGTATTGCAGGCTAAGTGAACCATAACGTACCCAACGGGTGAATCCAAACATAGCTCAATTGCATTTTGCCCGGCGATTATGACCAGATCGACGAAAGACTCTATTCGGCTACCCAAGCTCAGCATGACTTCATAATTTTTGCATTACAAGAAATTTAACACCGGCTACATGTGTTTGTTTCGGACAGAGATATCTTTATAGCAGACACTTTATACCAGAAGTCTATCCAGAGGGGTTTAATTTTTGAGACCACTCATAAATTTACGAAGTAAAAGACAACAGACAGGCACTTTGTAAATCATAGTCAGATGCATTACTTACCTAGAAATACAAGGACGATCGACGCTGACCGCGAGTTTCCTTATCACGTGCTGCATTCTGCTGCAACTCTGCTGTCTGAAGCGTTGCCTGTACTCGCCGCTGTAAGACCTCCTTAAACAGCTGCCGTTGCTGTTGTTGATTCTGCTGTTCAGAAAGTATTTAATCTTTTCTTTTGCGTCGTTGTTCGCTGATGATGTATTTCCTTATTTATACAGTTTTTTTTTTTTTTTACTGTTATAAATGTTGCCACCTACCCCCATGAACCATGGACCTTGCCGTTGGTGGGGAGGCTTGCGTGCCTCAGCGATACATATAGCCGTACCGTAGGTGCAACCACAACGGAGGGGTATCTGTTGACAGGCCAGACAAACGTGTTGTTCCTGAAGAGGGGCAGGAGCCTTTACAGTAGTTGCAGGGACAACAGTCTGGATGATTGACTGATCTGACCTTATAACAATAACAAAAACGGCCTTGCTGTGCTGGTATTGCGAACGGCTGAAAGCAAGGGGAAACTACGGCCGTAATCTTTCCCGAGGGCATGCAGCTTTACTGTATGATTAAATGATGGCGTCTTCTTGGGTAAAATATTCCGGAGTTAAAATAGTCCCCCATTCGGATCTCCGGGCGGAGCCTACTCAAGAGGATGTCGTTATCAGCAGAAAGAAAACTGGCGTTCTACGGATCGGAGCGTAGAATGTCAGATCCCTTAATCGGGCAGGTAGGTTAGAAAATTTAAAAAGGGAAATGGATAGGTTACAGTTAGATATAGTGGGAATTAGTGAAGTGCGGTGGCAGGAGGAACAAGACTTTTGGTCAGGTGACTACAGGATTATAAACACAAAATCAAATAGGGGTAATGCAGGAGTAGGTTTAATAATGAATAGGAAAATAGGAATGAGGGTAAGCTACTACAAACAGCATAGTGAACGCATTATTGTGGCCAAGATAGATACGAAGCCCACACCTACTACAGTAGTACAAGTTTATATGCCAACTAGCTCTGCAGATGACGAAGAAATTGAAGAAATGTATGATCAAATAAAAGAAATTATTCAGATAGTGAAGGGCGACGAAAATTTAATTGTCATGGGTGACTGGAATTCGGTAGTAGGAAAAGGGAGAGAAGGAAACGTAGTAGGTGAATATGGACTGGGGCAAAGACATGAAAGAGTAAGCAGCCTGGTAGAATTTTGCACAGAGCACAACTTAATCATAGCTAACACTTGGTTCAAGAACCATAAAAGAAGGCTGAATACATGGAAGCAGCCTGGAGATACTGACAGCTTTCAGATAGATTATATAATGGTAAGACAGAGATTTAGGAACCAGGTTTTAAATTGTAAGACATTTCTAGGGGCAGATGTGGACTCTGACCACAATCTATTGGCTATGACCTGTAGAATAAAACTAAAGAAACTGCAAAAAGGTGGGAATTTAAGGAGATGGGACATGGATAAACTAAAAGAACCAGAGGTTGTACAGAGTTTCAAGGAGAGCATAAGGGAGCAATTGACAGGAATGGGGAAAGAAATACGGTAGAAGAAGAATGGGTAGCTTTGAGGGATGAAGTAGAGAAGGCAGCAGAGGATCAAGTAGGTAAAAAGACGGGGGCTAGTTGAAATCCTTGGGTAACAGAAGAAGTATTGAATTTAATTGATGAAAGGAGAAAATATAAAAATGCAGTAAATGAAGCAGGCAAAAAGGAATACAGACGTCTCAAAAATGAGATCGACAGGAATTGCAAAATGGCTAAGCAGGGATGGATAGAGGACAAATGTAAGAATGTAGAGGCTTATCTCACTAGGTGTAAGATAGATACTGCCTACAGGAAAATTAAAGAGACCACTTAACATCAAGAGCTCAGATGGAAACCCAGTTCTAAGCAAAGAAGGGGAAACAGAAAGGTGGAAAGAGTATATAGAGGGAAAATATTATGGAAATGGAAGAGGATGTAGATGAAGATGAAAGGGGAGATACGATACTGCGTGAAGAGTTTGACAGAGCACTGAAAGACCTGAGTCGAAACAACGTGCTCTATTGAGCGTAGATAGAAGAACATGGGGCCCAATCAAGACATCACCAACAATGCCTGCCCAAACGTTCACAGAAAATCTGTGTTGATGACGTGATTGCGCAACTGCGTGCGGATTCTCGTCACCCCACACATGTTGATTGTGAAAATTTACAATTTGATCACGTTGGAATGAAGCCTCATCCGTAAAGAGAACATTTACACTGAAATGAGGATTGATACATTGTTGGATGAACCATTCGTAGAAGTGTACCCGTGGAGGCCAATCAGTTGCTGATAGCGCCTGCAAACGCCGTACATGGTACGGAAACAACTGGTTGTCCCGTAGCACTCTCCATATAGTGACGTGGTCAGCGTTACCTTGTACAGCAGCAACTTCACTGGCGCTGACATCAGGTTTATCGTCAACTGCACGAAGAACTGCCTCGTCCATTGCAGGTATCTTTGTCGTTCTAGGTCTTGCCCAGTCGCGAGTCATAGGCTGGAATGTTCCGTGCTCTCTAAGACGCCGATCAATTGCTTCGAACGTCTTTCTGTCGGGACACCTTCGTCCTGGAAATCAGTCTCGATACAAACGTACCGCGCCATGGCTATTGCCCCGTGCTAATCCATACATCAAATGGGCGTCTGCCAACTCCGCATTTGTAAACATTGCACTGACTGCAAAACCACGTTCGTGATGAACACTAACCTGTTGATGCTACGTACTGATGTGCTTGATGCTAGTACTGTAGAGCAATGAGTCGCATGTCAACACAAGCACCGAAGTCAACATTACTTTCCTTCAATTGGGCTAACTGGCGGTGAATCGAGGAAGTACAGTACATACTGACGAAACTAAAATGAGCTCTAACATGGAAATTAAGCGTTTCCGGACACATATCCACATAACATCTTTTCTTTATTTGTGCGTGAGGAATGTTTCCTGAAAGTTTGGCCGTACCTTTTTGTAACACCCTGTATATATGGAATTATAACTGTCATTAAATTTTCTGTTAGTTCTTTTCTTCTTTCTCCTAGATACTGACAGAGGAAACAAGGAATATTGACCATCGTTGACACTTATCTGTGAAATATCAATCTAAACTAATGGTACATAAAATAAAGTTATTCGCAGTTATAGCCCCTTCCTGACTTTTCCCCATTTTATATGTAGGGGGCTTGTTACTAAAACCCATAACTGCTGGGTCAGATTGCTGACTGGAAATGGAGGAAATAAAGATCCTAAGAACACGTGTCGTCCTGGCGACAAGGTTTGGTTTAGAAATTTTCATGTCGCCAGCAGGAAGGCAGAAAAGATAATAGGGAATCTGCTAGCTCGATTTTAGGGGCCATGGCAAGTCTTGCGATTTGTAACGCCGATGAGATCTCACCCGTGGTCTAGGGGTAGCGTCTTTGATTCATAATCAAAACGTCTTCCGTCCCGGGTTCGATCCCCGCCACTGCCTAAATTATGATAAATAATCAGCATTGGCGGCCGAAGACTTCCGGCATAAGAAGTCAGCCTCATTCTGCCAACGGCCTTGTCAAAGAGGGCGGAGGAGCGGATAGAGGTTCAGGGCACTCTCTTGACCTAAGGGTGAGAAATTGCCCTAAAGGCGGAAAAATCAGCAATGATCAACGACATGAGGATGCAGAAGGCAATGGAAACCACTGCATTAAAGACACGTAACGTGTATCCACAGGACATGTGGCCTGTAGTTGAAGAAGTGTCATGATGATCTCTCCATTGGCAAAAGATTCCAGAATAGTCCCCCATTCGGATCTCCGGGAGGGGACTGCCAACGGGGAGGTTACCATGAGAAAAATATTGAATAATCATCGAAAGGCTAATGTTCTACGAGTCGGGGCGTGGAATGTCAGAAGCTTGAACGTGGTAGGGAAACTAGAAATCTGAAAAGGGAAATGCAAAGTCTCAATCTAGATATAGTAGGGGTCAGTGAAGTGAAGTGGAAGGAAGACAAGGATTTCTGGTCAGATGAGTATCGGGTAATATCAGTGAAGTGAAGTGGAAGGAAGACAAGGATTTCTGGTCAGATGAGTATCGGGTAATATCAACAGCAGCAGAAAATGGTATAACAGGTGTAGGATTCGTTATGAATAGGAAGGTAGGGCAGAGGGTGTGTTACTGTGAACAGTTCAGTGACCTGGTTGTTCTAATCAGAATCGACAGCAGACCAACACCGACAACGATACTTCAGGTATACATGCCGACGTCGCAAGCTGAAGATAAACAGATAGAGAAAGTGTATGAGGATATTGAAAGGGTAATGCAATATGTAAAGGGGGACGAAAATCTAATAGTCATGGGCGACTGGAATGCAGTTGTAGGGGAAGGAGTAGAAGAAACGGTTACAGGAGAATATGGGCTTGGGACAAGGAATGAAAGAGGAAAAAGACTAATTGAGTTCTGTAACAAGTTTCAGCTAGTAATAGCGAATACGCTGTTCAAGAATCACTAGAGTAGGAGGTGTACTTGGAAAAGGCCAGGAGATACCGGAAGATTTCAATTAGATTACATCATGGTCAGACAGACATTCCGAAATCAGATACTGGATTGTAAGGCGTACCCAGGAGCAGATATAGACTCAGATCACAATATAGTAGTTATGAAGAGTAGGCTGAAGTTCAAGACATTAGTCAGGAAGAATCAATACGCTAAGAAGTGGGATACGGAAATTCTAAGGAATGACGAGATACGTTTGAAGTTCTCTAACTCTATAGATACAGCAATAAAGAATAGCGCAGTAGGCAGTACAGTTGAAGAGGAATGGACATCTCTAAAAAGGGCCATCACAGAAGTTGGGAAGGAAAACATAGGTACAAAGAAGGTAGCTGCGAAGAAACCATGGGTAACAGAAGAAATACTTCAGTTGATTGATGAAAGGAGGAAGTACAAACATGTAAATCAGGAATACAGAAATACAAGTCGCTGAGGAATGAAATAAATAGGTAGTGCAGGGAAGCTAAGACGAAATAGCTGCAGGAAAAATGTGAAGACATCGAAAAAGTTATGATTGTCGGAAGGACAGACTCAGCATACAGGAAAGTCAAAACAACCTTTGGTGACATTAAAAGCAACGGTGGTAACATTAAGAGTGCAACGGGAATTCCACTGTTAAATGCACAGGAGAGAGCAGATAGGTGGAAATAATACACTGAAAGCCTCTATGAGGGCGAAGATTTGTCTGATGTGATAGAAGAAGAAACAGGAGCCGATTTAGAAGAGATAGGGGATTCAGTATTAGAATCGGAATTTAAGAGAGCTTTGGAGGACTTACGGTCAAATAAGGCAGAAGGGATAGATAACATTCCATCAGAATTTCTAAAATCATTAGGGGAAGTGGCAACAAAACGACTATTCACGTTGGTGTGTAGAACATATGAGTCTGGCGACAGACCATCTGACTTTCGGAAAAGCATCATCCATACAATTCCGAAGACGGCAAGAGCTGACAAGTGCGAGAATTATCACACAATGAGCTTAACAGCTCATGCATCGAAGCTGCTTACGAGAATAATGTACAGAAGAATGGAAAAGAAAATTGAGAATGCGCAAGGTGACGATCAGTTTGGCTTTAGGAAAAGTAAAGGCACGAGAGAGGCAATTCTGACGTTACGGCTAATAATGGAAGCAAGGCTAAAGAAAAATCAAAACACGTTTATAGGATTTATCGACCTGGAAAAAGCGTTCGACAATATAAAATGGTGCAAGCTGTTCTAGATTCTGAAAAAAGCAGGGGTAAGCTATAGGGAGAGACGGGTCATATACAATATGTACATAAACCAAGAGGGAATAATAAGAGTGGACGATCAAGAACGAAGTGCTCGTATTAAGAAGGGAGTAAGACAAGGCTGTAGCCTTTTGCCCCTACTCTTCAATCTGTACATCGAGGAAGCAATGATGGAAATAAAAGAAAGGTTCAGGAGTGGAATTAAAATACAAGGTGAAAGGATATCAATGATACGATTCGCTGATGACATTGCTATCCTGAGTGAAAGTGAAGAAGAATTAAATGATCTGCTGAACGGAATGAACAGTCTAATGAGTACACAGTATGGACTGAGGGTAAATCGAAGGAAGACGAAGGTAATGAGAAGTAGTAGAAATGAGAACAGCGAGAAACTTAACATCGGGATTGATGGTCATGAAATCAATGAAGTTAAGGAATTCTGCTATCTAGGCAGTAAAATAACCAATGACGGACGGAGCAAGGAAGACATCAAAAGTAGACTGGCTATGGCAAAAAGAAGGCATTTCTGGCCAAGAGAAGTCTACTAATATCAAATACCGGCCTTAATCTGAGGAAGAAATTTCTGAGGATGTACGTCTGGAGTACAGCATTGTATGGTAGTGAAACATGGACTGTGGGAAAACCGGGACAGAAGAGAATCGAAGCATTTGAGATGTGGTGCTATAGACGAATGTTGAAAATTAGGTGGACTGATAAGGTAAAGAATGAGGAGGTTCTACGCAGAATCGGAGAGGAAAGGAATATGTGGAAAACACTGATAAGGAGAAGGGGCAGGATGATAGGACATCTGCTAAGACATGAGGGAATGACTTCCATGGTACTAGAGGGAACTGTAGAGGGCAAAAACTGTAGAGCAGGACAGAGATTGAAATACGTCAAACAAATAATTGAGGACGTAGGTTGCAAGTGCTACTCTGAGATGAAGAGGTTAGCACCAGAAAGGAATACGTGGCGGGCCGCGTCAAACCAGTCAGTTGACTGATTACCAAAAAAGACTTTACTTTTGAGAGATCCCAATGCCAAACGAATATTGACGCTCCATTTATCTCAAGTGAAGCCGTTCAAGGAAGGCACGAGTCTTGAGGATCACCAGAATATTGGAAACCGTACGCCAAGGAATTAGATCTAACAAGTTGTTGTAATTTTGATTGTATTTTATTTTAGTTAACACCTAATAATCTATTGGTCTGTTAATTAAGGCTTGTTGGAAACCTTTGTTACCAAAAGAACATTAGCACCGGGCATGCTGTTTGAGGCTGCTCTCTTAACTGTTGTCTTAAACAAATGTATCGCTTTCCTCATGGGGCGTTAAGAAGCAAATTGTGACATATGTAGAGGTGGTATCCTGACACGTCTGTAATTTTGTTTCTTTACGTGAGCCTACTCATGCTGCGCCTACTTGTCCCGAAGGGGACCAATCGGTATGGACCAGGGGCTGCTACATCGCCTTCCACTCCCGCAGCCCAATTTAAGGGGGTGCGGTGGTGAGGGGAAGAGGGTGTGATGTTACGGCGTCTCACCGAGCGCTGCTGTTTGAACTTCCGGCGGCGGCCTGCAGCTGAGGAGAGCGCGCTGCAGGAGAGCCGTCGTTACAGAGCCTGTATACAGAGAGAGTGGCCATAAATGAAGTTGCCCGTGATTGGTTGATTAGCTTTGGCAGAAAAACGGCGCCAAACGTCTCACGCGCTTCCTATGTTCGCCGTGCTTTTGAGTTGAATTGAAGTTCAGAGGACTTTTGGAAACGATTAAAAGGTATTTGAATTATTGAGAGACTTGTTATGCGTTGTTCATGCATGTTCGATTTAGTTGTATATCGGTTTTAGTACGTAATTAGCGTTTGCGATCTTAAATACGCGTTGAAACAATGAAGCGTTTTGCGATGAAGGCGGTAGGCCTGCATGTTTGAAGTAAACACGTTAGTACTTGTACAGTATTGTTTTTGACATCTGTAATTCGTTCTGCAGACGTTCGTAAACGATGCCAGGTTGTGCTGCATTTGGTTGTTCCAATAGAGGCGAGGGTGGATTTCGCATGTTAGCATTTCCGCACAATGAAGTAAGACGAAAGCAGTGGGTAGTCGCAGTCAACAGGGCTGACATAAATCAAACGGGAGCCTTGTGGAAATCAACCAAGTACTCTTATCTGTGCGAAGTTAGTCGTTTTTTTGCTTTTTACTACATATAAAACTACTTGCAATATATATAGTTAAATTTGAAAACAGACCTGTAAATTGGCTGTGTGAAAATTATTATAACACATCATTCTTATAAACAAAGGCATTTAACGAATGATTTCGCCATATTGTCTTGTGCTTTTGATTCGGTGAGTGTGTACTCCGCTACTCCACTACTGGCCATTCAAAAGTCCGCCCGCAGTTTGGCAGAAAAATGGCCGCCGTATCGTCCAGTTGGCCATTCCCTCCCTACACAGGCTCTCTAGCCGTGGTTGTCCGCCAGCGGCGAAAGAGGGCGCCTTGGTGGGGGATGGGAGGTAGTTCGGCGCTCGGCAAGGAGGAGCTGATGGGAATACCGGTCGTCGTCCAAGAAGGAATAAACGGACCATGCAGACTGGCGTAAGGATAACGGAGGGCGTGTATGAACATTGGTTGTGGCGCTTCGAGTTGTGGACATATGATGGCAAATGGTCGGCATAGAGGATAGGGCAGAATGATGCTAGAGTTAGTTGGAGTGAAAAGTATCATTTGCTGTAGACATTGTTCTCCTCGCTTGAGATGAAATATTGTGTTTGCTGTAAGCACTCTGCGGGCCGAAGTGACCGAGCGGCTCTCGGCGCTTCAGTCTGGGACCGCGCGACCAATACGGTCGCAGGTTCGTATCCTGCCTCAGGTATGGATGTGTGTGATGTCCTTCGGTTGGTTAGATTTAAGTACTTCTAAGTTCTAGAGGACTGGTGACCTCAGATGTTAAGTCCTTTAGTGCCCAGTGCCATTTTTCTGTAAGCACTGTGCTTTGGGTATTACATTTCTGTGTCTTAAAGGTTTTGTCCTTGGCCCTGAGGGTTTTTTGAACGCGGTATATATCAACGAACTTGTCTGATGTGGTATTTCAAGTGTTCTGAAGTTGTAGGCCTTTCTAGCCTTTGTTGTTGGCAGTACCTCTGTTTCTATGTGCATGAAAAAAGGGACCTTGCGTTGCATTGAAAATAGAGGTGAAGCCTTTACGATATTCGTCAGTTGTGAGAAGCAGTGACTTGATGGGCGGAAATTGTCCGCAAATGTGTTAACTGGTTAGGCTGTAGTTCTAATTGAGCATTCTAGTTAATTCATCGAGCTGTTATGGTCTTTATGTGTCAGTTACTGACTACTTGTTTATCACTTGGCCTACGCGCATTGGAAGCTATGCTTATACATGTTTGTGCACTTTCTGGTTGGGTGAAGTTAATCATGTTAATCTGGGTTATTACTAACGTAGAATTCGCCTATGGATAGATCTGATCATGAAAATTGTGATCCTGGTTGGTACTAGTACGTGACTTAGCGGGCTTATTAGGACTTATTAGATGTGTTTGTTGTCCGGCCGATCAGCGGTTAGGGTGTAATTAGAAACAAAGGCTCAGGTAGCTGTGTTGGCGACGAATGAAATTTGGACCAAATCAATAATGTCGGCTCGTCATTTGTAACCGTTTATCCACTCATATCACAGAATATTTAGGCAACGTTTCCCACAGTTGCTGGATTTAGAGGAGTGGAGCAGTAATGTGGCCACTATAGCCACCACGTTCTCCCGACGACACTTGTACGGATTGTGAGGGGGGGGGGGGGGGAGGGAGGGGGGGGGGGAGAGAGCAGAGATGCGTTTAGTGTACGAGACACCGACACACTGCAGAAAATCTGATGCCCTTCCAGCTGAAGCTGCAGGCCTTATTCGTGAAACATCTGGTTGTTCTGAGTGTTTTGACCATCATCAGCATGCAAATACCAGTTGTGTAGAATTGTAAACAGACGACTTTATGCCCAGAAATTTCTTCTCCAAATTAAGGCCTATTTTCGATACCAGTAGAAACTATTTCGTCAGTACTGTCCTCTTTGCCTGTGCTGGTCTACTTTTTATGTACTCTTTGCTTTGTCTGTCATAAGTTATTTAGCTTCCGTGGTGGCAAAATTTCTAAACTTCGCCAATTCGTGGTCTCCAATTTTTACGTTAAATTTCTCACGAATCTCATTTTGCTATTCGTCATTGTTTTTCTTTTCGTCTGTTTCTTTGGACTAACTTTCAGTCTGAATCCATATTCTATGCTCAGTAGACTGTACATTTCACTCATTAAGTCATTACTGAGAGTAGCAATTGTATCAGCGAATATTATCACTGATAGTCACTCTGCTGTTCAATCCCAATCCCGAACCGATCTTTTATTTCCGTCATTCCTTCATCGATGTACAAACTGAGGCTGCATCCCTGGTCTGAATCTCTGTGTGCCCTTGAGTATCATATTCCTGAAGCTTTGTCTCACAGTATTGCAATACAGGCATTTTTCAAATATATCTCCTGCTGCTGCGAATTTTTCAGCTATTGCTAGGTGCAAAGTATTGCAGAATTCGTCTTTCTGTTCTCTCATACCTACAACCGAGCACATATTGTCCCTAAATTCTGTATTGTGTTCTCCCCTGCTGGCTTTCAAATGAAAAAATGGTGGCCCTCAACTACATGTCCTCAGACTCAGAGTTGAAATATTAAAAGTTTTGTCTGGTTTAGTTGTCTAGGGGCTGGGACACGTAGTTACTGCATTACAAGCCAAACACTGCTGAGTCTGTAGTATACGATATGAATATACATATGAATCGAATGGTCGAAGGTTTCTTATCACTCAACAGTTATATATGAAAGATTGCAATTAAATAAAATCTGCAGGTACTATTTTTAACGACTTTAAATTATAAGTACGATAGCAGAAGTACCTTTAAGAATGCTATTTAATGCTGCAAAACACTTATTGGTGTCGATGGTCCCACATGTAATATAAGTTTAATAATAGGGAAACAATAGATTCATTATTCACGTAATTAGTTATGAGCAACAACATAGCCCGCGAGATATTCACTAGCAAAAGCACACTACGTCTTCACTTCACAAGCTACGGAAATCTCACAAGTGCACAAGTCAGAACTGGACCATAAACACGCTCTAACACACATTCTTAAATACATAAACAAATCAAATAAACATATATGAAAGGAATACAAACAAAAGTAGGCCAGTAGCCTAATATCTCTGTGCTTTCTTCAACACAGTAAATAACTGACCACTTTCTTCATGAATACTATAAATCGGATATAAACAAAGACATAGACGAATAAATATAAGCATGCTGCTTCCATTTTCTCGTGTTACTGTGGAGTACTTATGGCCTGACGTGATCAATAGTAATCGGCAACTTTGACCTCCAATAATTCATGTACTATTCAAGTTACATACCTGTAATTCATACCAATTTCAGCTT
The DNA here is from genome assembly GCF_023897955.1 of Schistocerca gregaria. Classification (NCBI taxonomy): domain Eukaryota; kingdom Metazoa; phylum Arthropoda; class Insecta; order Orthoptera; family Acrididae; genus Schistocerca; species Schistocerca gregaria. The sequence continues at coordinate 213,598,581 of NC_064925.1, forward strand.
ACACTAATAGCTTTCTAAAGAGATGTCGATCGACAAAATCTGATGAACCGTTTAGATTTTGGAAATTCGTTGCTGGGTGTTACTTATATAATTTACTGTCAGATACTAAACTTTAAACTAATGAAGATATTGAAAATCTATTTACACCATCAGAATTGTGGTGCAAGTAATGGTAATGTACATGTTTCTTTTTGACGTATCATGATGCCTCTGGCTGTTATTAATTTCTACGTGAACTGTGAAATGTCTGCCGTTTCACAAAATCCGGCATCATTGGCACTCCCAGCATACAAATCCTCATCGAGACAAAGCACAGTCCTCGACACAGCGACAGCATGGAATTCCCAGCCACGCGTTTGGCCTGGACCACACGCTGGGGCTGCCCCCCTTCCTCCGGCTAACGTTCGGCACCACGCGGTTGCTGATGACCTCCCGCTTGCCGACCGGTCCGTGCGGCCACGCCAAGTCCGAACTTACAATCCTGGAAATTGAAATAAGAACACGGTGAATTCATTGTCCCAGGAAGGGGAAACTTTATTGACACATTCCTGGGGTCAGATACATCACATGACCACACTGACAGAACCACAGGCACATAGATACAGGCAACAGAGCATGCACCATGTCGGCACTAGTACAGTGTATATCCACCTTTCGCAGCAATGCAGGCTGCTATTCTCCCATGGAGACGATCGTAGAGATGCTGGATGTAGTCCTGTGGAACGGCTTGCCATGCCATTTCCACCTGGCGCCTCAGTTGGACCAGCGTTCGTGCTGGACGTGCAGACCGCGTGAGACGACGCTTCATCCAGTCCCAAACATGCTCAATGGGGGACAAATCCGGAGATCTTGCTGGCCAGGGTAGTTGACTTACACCTTCTAGAGCACGTTGGGTGGCACGGGATACATGCGGACGTGCATTGTCCTGTTGGAACAGCAAGTTCCCTTGCCGGTCTAGGAATGGTAGAACGATGGGTTCGACGACGGTTTGGATGTACCGTGCACTATTCAGTGTCCCCTCGACGATCACCAGAGGTGTACGGCCAGTGTAGGAGATCGCTCCCCACACCATGATGCCGGGTGTTGGCCCTGTGTGCCTCGGTCGTATGCAGTCCTGATTGTGGTGCTCACCTGCACGGCGCTAAACACGCATACGACCATCATTGGCACCAAGGCAGAAGCGACTCTCATCGCTGAAGACGACACGTCTCCATTCGTTCCTCCATTCACGCCTGTCGCGACACCACTGGAGGCGGGCTGCACGATGTTGGGGCGTGAGCGGAAGACGGCCTAACGGTGTGCGGGACCGTAGCCCAGCTTCATGGAGACGGTTGCGAATGGTCCTCGCCGATACCCCAGGAACAACAGTGTCCCTAATTTGCTGGCAAGTGGCGGTGCGGTCCCCTACGGCACTGCATAAGATCCTACGGTCTTGGCGTGCATCCGTGCGTCGCTGCGGTCCGGTCCCAGGTCGACGGGCACGTGCACCTTCCGCCGACCACTGGCAACAACATCGATGTACTGTGGAGACCTCACGCCCCATGTGTTGAGCAATTCGGCGGTACGTCCACCCGGCCTCCCGCATGCCCACTATACGCCCTCGCTCAAAGTCCGTCAACTGCACATACGGTTCACGTCCACGCTGTCGCGGCATGCTACCAGTGTTAAAGACTGCGATGGAGCTCCGTATGCCACGGCAAACTGGCTGACACTGACGGCGGCGGTGCACAAATGCTGCGCAGCTAGCGCCATTCGACGGCCAACACCGCGGTTCCTGGTGTGTCCGCTGTGCCGTGCGTGTGATCATTGCTTGTACAGCCCTCTCGCAGTGTCCGGAGCAAGTATGGTGGGTCTGACACACCGTTGTCAATGTGTTCTTTTTTCCATTTCCAGGAGTGTAGAATATTTTCAGGGCGTCACAGCTCGCCTGTTACCTCACACCCCTATTACAGCATTCAAATCCCCTATGACTATTAGCTTTTCGTCTCCCTTCGCTGAGTTATCTGTTCAGTGCCTCCATACACTTTTTCTCTTCCTTATCTTCTGTTTGTTACACTAGTGTGTGTAGTTGAATTAGTGTTGTTCACATTGGATTTTTGTCAGTTCTGATGCGAATAATCCTTTTACTATATTGTTTATAGGAAGTCAATCGCTGATCTAACTTCCTATTCATAACGAATCCTACTTCTAATTACGTATGTTTGCAATTGGGAATATTCAGCCGCCAAGTAATTGTTAAAATTCATGGTGAAACATTTAGATATAATTTATTTTGCATAATTTGATACTAGTTTCGGTCAGTGACCATTATCAAGCTTAGCCTAAAACAAATAAATTAAACCATTAGAGTACACAGTTTGCAGGGAAATGTGACGTCAAATAGTATTTCATTTACTGGCGTAAACTGCGGAAAGTTATCTCATAATTTGAACAAAAGTAATTTCCTCTTTTAAGCTCACCATAGTACATAACAAATTTCTCACAATAACTTTTACGATAATTTTATTCAAGAAGCATGTCAACATCGACAACTAGTAACACACAGATGTTACTGGGCCCAACAGTCAAGGATACAGTCAAAAACAATATTAAAAAACTAGAATCCCGTCACGATTGCGAAAAAAGCATCTAGTGATAACCTAGGTTTCGGCGTAGATAACTACACCTTCTTCAGAACAATAAAACCCACAAGTGCCTAAGAAGACCTTTGTCAATAATTAAAAGAACACCATAGCTATACATTTATAAACGAAAAATCATTGACAAAGATCTTCTTAGCCACTTGTGGGTTTTATTGTTCTGAAGAAGGTTTAGTTATCTACGCCGAAACCTAGATTAACACTAGGTGCTTTTTTCGCAATCGATGCGGGTTTCTAGTTTTATAATACACTCCTGGAAATGGAAAAAAGAACACATTGGCACCGGTGTGTCAGACCCACCATACTTGCTCCGGACACTGCGAGAGGGCTGTACAAGCAATGATCACACGCACAGCACAGCGGACACACCAGGAACCGCGGTGTTGGCCGTCGAATGGCGCTAGCTGCGCAGCATTTGTGCACCGCCGCCGTCAGTGTCAGCCAGTTTGCCGTGGCATACGGAGCTCCATTGCAGTCTTTAACACTGGTAGCATGCCGCGACAGCGTTGACGTGGACCGTATGTGCAGTTGACGGACTTTGAGCGAGGGCGTATAGTGGGCATGCGGGAGGCCGGGTGGACGTACCGCCGAATTGCTCAACACGTGGGGCGTGAGGTCTCCACAGTACATCGATGTTGTCGCCAGTGGTCGGCGGAAGGTGCACGTGCCCGTCGACCTGGGACCGGACCGCAGCGACGCACGGATGCACGCCAAGACCGTAGGATCCTATGCAGTGCCGAAGGGGACCGCACCGCCACTTGCCAGCAAATTAGGGACACTGTTGTTCCTGGGGGATCGGCGAGGACCATTCGCAACCGTCTCCATGAAGCTGGGCTACGGTCCCGCACACCGTTAGGCCGTCTTCCGATCACGCCCCAACATCGTGCAGCCCGCCTCCAGTGGTGTCGCGACAGGCGTGAATGGAGGGACGAATGGAGACGTGTCGTCTTCAGCGATGAGAGTCGCTTCTGCCTTGGTGCCAATGATGGTCGTATGCGTTTTGGCGCCGTGCAGGTGAGCGCCACAATCAGGACTGCATACGACCGAGGCACACAGGGCCAACACCCGGCATCATGGTGTGGGGAGCGATCTCCTACACTGGCCGTACACCTCTGGTGATCGTCGAGGGGACACTGTATAGTGCACGGTACATCCAAACCGTCATCGAACCCATCGTTCTACCATTCCTAGACCGGCAAGGGAACTTGCTGTTCCAACAGGACAATGCACGTCCGCATGTATCCCGTGCCAACGTGCTCTAGAAGGTGTAAGTCAACTACCCTGGCCAGCAAGATCTCCGGATCTGTCCCCCATTGAGCATGTTTGGGACTGGATGAAGCGTCGTCTCACGCGGTCTGCACGTCCAGCACGAACGCTGGTCCAACTGAGGCGCCAGGTGGAAATGGCATGGCAAGCCGTTCCACAGGACTACATCCGGCATCTCTACTATCGTCTCCATGGGAGAATAGCAGCCTGCATTGCTGCGAAAGGTGGATATACACTGTACTAGGGCCGTCATTGTGCATGCTCTGTTGCCTGTGTCTATGTGCCTGTGGTTCTGTCAGTGTGATCATGTGATGTATCTGACCCCAGGAATGTGTCAATAAAGTTTCCCGTTCCTGGGACAATGAATTCACGGTGTTCTTATTTCAATTTCCAGGAGTGTATATTAACCGACGATTGCTGACGCGCTGCGATGTTGAAGGTTTTTTAAAAACAATATCATGTCAGAGATAAAATTATAATACAGCTAGCAATTGCAATTTCCATTTGCTAAGAGTTGCGTTATAATTTTTTGTTCCAAATAAACACTGTACAGTAATAAGATAGGTAGTGTAATACATTAAGAAATGACACACTGGTGACCTTTTTATCTAAAATACATCGTAACCGCCGAAAATAAACCAGCTTCAACCATAGGAAATCATGTAACAACATCAATACACGTAAAGCTACATTGGCGAAATTTTGTATTTAACAAAACATCGTAACTGACGAAAAATAAGTCAGCTAGGACATATTACTGCGCTATTATTATGTTAACCAAAATAGCATATAGTAACAAGCAAACATCAGTTCTCAATTAAATGTAACGTAAAATTTCATGTGTAGTGTGAATAAAAAGAAAGCCAACCGCACACAGTATTCTATATCAAAATATAACAGTAACATGCACTCCTATTTAAGAAACAGATTAAAACTTTATTGCACTTTTAATTCCACATACCTAACGGAAGATGTGGGAAGGGGGAGGGGTTGCTAGTAGTGTGGGGTTGAGGGATGGGCTAGTTGGGGGGGGGGGAGGTACTTTCCTGATCAGTAGAAATTTTTTAATGAAGAATGTGAACATTGGTTTTATTTTACTTTTATTAGTTTTTTTCCCTGAAGAGGGTGTAATTATGTAATAGGCGTATTTAAACTGTTTTAGCATGTAATTATCTGAACTGTTTCTTATTTAAATTGTTTTGTTAATTAAATTGCATTGTGTATTATTGAGAAAGAGCGGGAAACCGCGCATAGATACATTTTGAGAAAGAGCGGGAAACAGCGCGCAGTGATACATCTGTAATGGTAGCAGGGATTGTCTGCACCCAAAACCATTGTTGGCGGCGAGACCGCACTTTTGTAGCATTGAGCGTTGGAAGCGAGCAGTTGCGAGTAAGATGTGAGACGAGGCAGTCGTAGCTAGCGAGACATGAGAGGAGGTCGCTGTAAGCGAGGTATGAATTAACACTTTGAAAGAAGCGGTGTGCTCGCCAGCCACTCGCTATATGTAGCGCAATGCTAGTTTTTAAGAATTTTTGTAAAGAACTATACCCCTTGTAATTGTTTGTCAAGATCGTTCTCAGAATAAAGTTAACTTCTACCAGATTAAATGCATTAAGAATTTTCTATCCCAAAATCATTCACGTAAATGCTTTACGGAATTTATTGTTATCTTAAAAGAAAAGTCTAAACTGAGCTTCAGCTTTTATCAAATCTAAATGAACTTCAACTTAAAGAATTCCAGTCACAAAGTATTATGAAACTCCACCAGCAGCTTATAATTATATTAAAGAGAAGTAAGTATATTCATTCCACAGTTTGCTGTAGCAGTCAGATGGCGATCCAGTATAAATAATTAAAGGTAAGAATCAGTCTTAATAATTTCAGGTAACGACTGAGGGTCACGGCGACAACACATTTTATGTTTCGTCGTAATAATCAGCAGGTAGTCTTGACAGAGCAGCAGTTAAAAGATTTTAAGAGACGCAGCGTTCAGTCAGCAAGCAAACGTTCATCCAATATTAGACGGGAAGGTTTCACTTGGCGATATCCATTCAGTTTTAGTGAATCTACTGTGGATATGAATATACTGACTTTGATAATAGTGTGAATAAGTTACTGTTAAGTGGCGCAACGCATATACTAAAGTGTATAACTTTTATTCACAGGTCATCGGCAATTCTGTTTGCTTTATTGATTCGGCGTTGAAAAGTGTTTGTTCAGTGTTGAATCCGCTTTGAACAGTGATATATTTTGTTGCGTGTGATGATTATAGACAATGTCCCGCAGAATAATTACTCGTTCTCAAACTGATAAAACTTATTGTTGCATGTGATGATTATAGACAATGTCCCGCAGAATAATTACTCGTTCTCAAACTGATAAAACTGTACAAAATACTGACGAGAGATTCTTTTCTGGAATAGGCAGTAATAATACGTGTGAAAACCCTGATTCTGAAACGTTAGGTGAACAGACATTTAATAACTGTAACAATATGGAAGTGTTTAACGAACAAGTAACTTCAGAAATGCCCACAGACAATGAAACGGTAGTGCAAAATAATTTGGCATTAAATGCAACAGACGGTACACAGTCACAAATTCCGCATAGTAGACATAACAGTTTCAGTAACGAAACCACTACAATGCAGTCAGACAGAGAGACTCCATTAAGCACTGATTTAGATTCAAATGGTACACAGCTACACAACCTGCGTAGCAGATCCAACAGTTCTCATGACCAAAATTCCGAAATTACGGAAAACGTGACGCAGTCACAATCATCTGAGGATGTTCAAATGAACACAGATCTACAGCCTTTAACAACGAATACAAATACACACAGAAGTCAATCCGAAACGGATCCAATAATGGCATTTTTGCTACAAATAAGACAAGACATGAATCAAAACTTTAACAGAGGGTCACAAGAATTAGAAAAAAGGTCACAAGATCTAAAAAACGAAATTAAGGCAGAACACGCACACACAGATCAGAAATTAGACAACATGTACCAAAATCTAAAACACGAAATCAAAGTAGAAATTCAAACAGTCGCTGAAAAATGTTCACAATCAACACAAGAATTACGCGACAAAATTCAAGAAATATCCGATAACCAAGCAACATTTGCAGTTAGTATACGGGAAACAATGACAGAAAACTTTGCTAAACAAAACGCTCAGATTGATGAACGTTTTAACAATCACACAGAAAACTGTTTGATACGTCACCGTAAACTGGTGCGATCGCAGGATAAAGAACGAAAAGAATTACTACAAACAATCACTAAACAGCGTCAGGACGACAAAAAGAAAGTGTTTGCCCAGGGAAAAACATATGTAGACAATCACATACAATCGATCTCGGAAGAAATCGAAACGGTCAAAGAAACAAATAATCAAATACAAGACAGGCTGACAGAAATCCAAACACAGACAATCGATGTGAAAACTTCTACAGACACTGAAATCCAGAATGTTAAAGATAAATTAACAGAGGACGTTCAGACACTAACTGACAAAATAGAACACATAGAAATTAACCATGACACAGAAAATTTAAAGGCAGATTTTAAGAAAGTCACCAAAAGCAACCGTAAATTACGAAACGAACTGACAGAAAAGATCAATGAACTCACTACAAGAATAGATCTTTTAGATACTAACAATGACGAGAGATCAGACGACACTGCACCAGTCCCAGTGCAACAGAACTCTAATGGTAATAACACGCCATTGACAAATATACAACAAACTATCACAGATCTAAAATCGCGTAATGATTCATTGCATCAGCAAATAAATTCTCTACAGCAAGAGATAGCGGACGCACAAGAAACCGCCGCACATAATCATTTTCAACAGAACACACACCGTTACGAAATGCCTCAGATCCATAATACATATAATGTTGGTAGACTTCAGAGAGTAAGAGATTTTACCCAGGAAGAAAGACACCCGAATCCATATTCAAGACAATACGACAACACTTACACACACAGACATGACAGTTTTGATCACAAACATTTTCTTTCAGTTAGAAAGTTTAAAACATTTAAAAACGACAGGGCGCAAATACATCCGTTGGATTTTATCCAACAGTTCAGGGGAGCACTTCCACCATCATGGCCAGTACAACATAAGAATTTATTGTCAGTTTTCTTGAAGGAGAACCAGCACGACGAATGCGACCAATTGCTAGACAATGTTTTTCCGTAGAAGCATTTGAGGAAGCATTTTTATCAGCATATTGGTCTGACACTACACAAAACAGCATCAAAGATCGGCTACTTAGTTTGCCAAACTTTGAAAATTCTACCTTTCCAACAATCACACAATTTTTCGAGTACATGGTGGAACAGAACCAGTACCTCAACGAGCCATACAGTCAATCGGCATTAATACAGCTTTGCATTTAAAAACTGCCCAGAGCTTTGAAAGTGTCATTACTGACAGGGCAACAAAAGGACAATGTATCCGCTTTTAGAGACATCTTACAACTATTAGAAGCACACCAGGCAGACTACGCATTTGTTAACAAAAAATTTTCACGACAGAACGGAAAACAAACAAACTCAGCTACTTTTGAACAAACACGATTTGGTAATAACAATCCGAGTAAACGCTTTCGCAGCGAAAATGACAACGAAAACAGGAGTAATGAAAAACATTATACTGACACGGTAAATTTATATTCAGGACAGCAACAGAATCCGAGACTTAACACGCAACCGAATAGGTCAAATTTCCATATGAATCATCGCTCAGATAATGCGACCGGGGAAGGCCATTACGCGGGTCGACCGCAAAATGAACAAAAACAAACGTTTCTACGGGGTGCAGGTGGGCTGCCGTACAGTCACAGTTATAACGACAGGAGAAAAGAAAACGAACACAGACCGCCGAGGACGTTCCACAATGACAATTTTAACGGAAACTACAACAGGGCCCAACAGCTGCGTTACCGTATGAATGTACCAGACACCAGATTTCATCCACCAGACACTGCTAATAATCAAAACGGAAGAACTGTACAGTTGATAGAACACATACCAAACTCCCAAGCTGAAAATCACATATCGGAAGAATTATGACTAGAGAAAACCTGCAATGAATCTCTTAATGTCGATACTATGAAATCACACAGAGAAAACATAACGACCGAAAATGCCATTACATTTGACGATGTGAGAGACACATTGTTACAGGAAAAACCAATCCTACAGAAAACAATATATCACCCAATAATAGAGATAAATTTACAGTCGCACAATATTTTAGCGATAATTGATTCAGGTTCACCTATGTGCGTAATTAACGAAGACACATTTAACAGATGCAATAGCAATAATGATTACCCAGTATTTCCTTTAAACAGAACGAAGGTCAAGGGAGCTTTTGCAGGAAAAGGCATTGAAGTTAAAAGACAGACACAATTAACATTTGTTTTTGCAGGGGAAACGTTCCACAGTGATTGTTGGATAGTTCCGAATTTAACAACAGACATGATATTAGGAATAAATTTTCTTGTTCAGTACGATGCGAAGATTGACTTCAAATCGTCATACCTCACACTACAAAAGGAAAACAGGGAAGTGATCGTAAGATTTCAAAACACAGTATCCTCCGAAGAACAAAATATGCACAGGATCGAGATTATTACTGATTCTCAAGATAACGATTGTTATATCGCACTATACACGAACACACTTAATAATGACTTGGTAGAGGAACAGGAGTACAATATGTTCGAGACAATTACACGCAAGGTAGACAATAGTGTAGCAAAATGCGACGCAGAACGCACAGAACTTGAAAATATTCTGGTACAACACAAAGCAGTTTTTGCCAATGTTCCAGGAACAATGACAGGATTTATGTACGAATTTCAGGTGAAACCACACGAGACTTTCAAAGCAAAGCATTATCCAATCCCACACATACACACAGAAGCAGTTAAGAAAGAATTACGAGCAATGATCGATCAAGGAATAATAGAACCAGCAGCCAGCCAATATATAAATCCACTACACATTGTTGAAAAGAAGGATGGATCACTACGTTTAGTTTTAGATTCACGTCAAGTTAATAAAATAATCATTACAGAAACCGACCGACCACAGACGTTAGAAGAGTTACTGCAAAAATTTCATGGCACCTCCATTTATACTACACTCGACCTCAAATCAGGGTTTTGGCAAATCCAACTACACCCAAATTGCCGAAAATATACGGCATTCCTTTGCTTTGGGGAATGCTATCAATTTTGTAAACTTCCGTTTGGACTAACGATTTCGTCTGCCGCCTTTATACGAGGCATGAATACTATTCTACCACAAGATCTGAAAAACAAAATTACTACATATGTCGATGACATTTTAATTGCAGCAGAAAACTGGGAACAACACAATCATACTCTTCAACAATTACTGAATACATTCGAGCAGAATGGTATAACTATAAACTTGCGTAAATCTGAATTTGGTAAAGCGTCAATAAAATTTCTAGGGCACATTATCTCACAAACAGGTATCGCACCAGACCCTGACAAATTGCAAGCACTGAAAGACATCGACGTGCCAACAAACAAAAAGGAACTTCGGAGCTTTTTAGGTCTTATCAATTATTTTAGAAAATTTATCCACTACAAAGCATTAGACACGCCCTTGCTATACCAGCTTACAAGTAAAAACACACTTTGGTCATGGAATGAAGACGTTGAAGCTGAATTCGAGAACTTGAAAGAAGCATTATTAAAAGCACCTTTGTTATCACACCCTGACCCAACACAAAACTTTTCCGTTGCAACAGATATTTCAACCACAGCACTAGGAGTACATATTTTCCAAGAAATAAAGGAAGAAGATAAGACAGTCGTGAAACACATTGCTTTTGCAAGCAGGATACTTTCTCCAGCAGAGCGCAATTATTCTGTAACAGAATTAGAGACACTATGTGTAATTTACGCTTTTAAGCGATTCCGTCATTTTCTATATGGCCGACATACAACAATATATACCGATCACCGAGAAATCCAGTTTTTATTGTCAGCAAAACTTACGCACGATAGATTAAGCCGCTGGAAATTATACTTACAAGAGTTTGATTTTACCATTATACACATTCCAGGCACGCAGAATACTGTTGCCGACGCATTGTCGAGGTCCATTCACAATAAACGCATGGAGAAAGAAAATACCTTTTGCTACAACAACCATAGTATTATGTATATTAAACAAGTAGCTTTCGAAAACTTTATATCAGCAGCATTACAGGATATAGAGAGAGAACAGCAGAAAGATGAAACACTGAAAGAGATTGTAACGCTTTGGAAAGACAGAAGTAACGCTAAAGTCAGACTTCATTACACTGTACATCAAAATATACTCTTTATTCGATCATACCGAGACGGTAATAATTGGCTTTTATGCATTCCAGAAGGGATCGTAAATAAACTGATATGGTATACACATCTAAGTTATGGACACTACGGAGCGAGGAAATGCTTTCTGATTCTGCGACAAAATTGCCACTTTAATAACATGGAAAAACACATAAGAAAAGTAATAGCATCATGCAAGATATGTCAAAAAGCTAAATCATCAACAGTGTCACACATTCCACCATTGTATCCCATCATACCGGTTAAGTTAAGACACATGGCAGCAGTGGATCTTTTCGGTCCAATCCCCAGAACAAATAATGGTTATAGTTATATTTTTGTAGCTGTAGAACTAACATCCAAATTTGTAACATTTTCTCCACTAAGGAAAGCAACAGCAAGAACAGTATCAAGAGCGTTTGTAAGAGATTTTCTATCAGTAGTAGGACGTGTACAGAAGGTTATTTCGGATAACGGTCCGCAGTTTAGGTCAGACGTATGGAAGAAAATGTTAGAAAGTAAGAACATAACACCTATTTACATACCAAGATATCACAGTTCTTCCAACCCATCAGAAAGAATAATGAAAGAGATCGGGAAGTTATGCAGAATTTATTGTCATAAAAGACATACAACATGGGATAAATATATTTTACAGTTTCAAGAAGTGATAAATGCAATACCCAATGAATCTACGATGCTATCACCAACCGTAATACTGACAAATAAAGACCCACCGAACAAAATTACCGAACTAATTACTTTTCCTAAGACGCGTAGGCTTCGACATTGTGAAATAATAGACACAGCATTAGCAAACACTAAAAGAGCTGCAGATCGGCGGAAGAAACAACAGAAGCAGGTAAGTCGACTACAGAAGTACGAGATTGGCGACAAAGTACTGATTCGCACTCATTTTCTTTCCAACAAAGGTAAGCACAGATGCCGTAAATTCGAACTTCTGTATGCAGGCCCTTACAGAGTTCGTAATATTCCACACGCTAATGTAGTGCATGTGGAAACGCTACGTAAGAAGAAATCATTAGGGAATCATCATGTATCCAACGTGAAACATTTCTTGACTTAAATTTTTGCATTTCAGCTGACGAAAGGACGGCGTGACACGTAAGTATGCAACAATGGTAGTTTCAGCGCGCTTCAGTAACAAACAAAGCCGCGACACGCAGCGGGCCGCTAATATTTCACCGTACCTTAAAGAACACAGCAGTACTTAATGATGCTACGCCAGCCAAGACAAATAAAAACACGAGAAACATTTCCTAACTTGAAGAGAACATGCAGACAACGACACGACGTATGAATTTGTGCACTGAGAGCTCATAAATGAAAGAAATTTTTTTTTTATAACGTGACATAATTACTTAAGAAAATGTCGATTTTTGCAATAGCTAAACTGATAATATAGATCGTTCATTAATCAATTATTTTAGTGGTAACATTAACATGTACTCTTTATTCCAGAATCCAGCATTGTTGTCACACGTCATCAAAATGAAACGTAGTTTTAGTTAGAATAAGGATGTGAATCTTTAGGTCACGCAGATAGCTGACGCTAATTGTCATTACAGAAATTTTATAGGTCATGCCGGGAGCTGACGTGATTTTGCAGCAGTTAATATTATGATAAAGTGTTTTATAGGTCATGCCAGGAGCGGACGAGAAGTACCAGAAGATGTTTATTGAAGTCATGCCGTGCACTGACGATAATTAATACTGAGTGTTTTATAATAAGTCATGCCGTGCGCTGACGTTAATTAATGCTGAATGTTTATAACAGGTTATGCAGAGAGTTGACACAGATGCAGAAGAAGAATGTGTATGTTATGTTAGTATATAAGAAATGTATAATGTTAAGAAATAATTTTGATAGCATGTGACACATTGCAACACTATGGATGGGGACCACACATTACAATGTCTAACCAGAATAATGTTTACCTTAATTTTCAGCTGCAAAAGAATACTTTAAATAATTTTATGACAGTAATTTTATTGTATATTATGACCTGACATTTGACGACTCATAACTGACGACTACACCCCTGAATGGAAGATAAAATTTTAGGACAGTAAGTCAAGAAATGCATTGTCAACAAAATTTATAATTAATGATGTAAGAAACTAAGATATGTAAATACAGAATAAGTAATAATGTACTTGTCTATAACAAATCTGTATACTATCAAATACTGAATAAGTAGGAACTTTTATGTCTTTTATATATGGGAATAATTTTCTGGAAGAATTCTTAAATTAAAACTACATATTGTTACAAATTACGACACAACATATTTTGTCATAGGGAAAATTATTTGGTAGTCAAATTATGGTACCAACAATGTCCGTGAACCCATTGCCAAAACAATTTTACCCGTACCTTAATTCCTGTGCATCCCCATGGTTATTGAGCACAGAATCAGTGAATTGTGAAACACGTGACTTCAACCAATGATGTTCTCGACGAGGTGTTTGCATACCTAGATGCACACCACAGCCCGATGTATGTCAATTGGTGCCTGCATACCTAGATACACACCACAGTATGATGTACGACAATAGGTGTTTGCATACCAAGATGCACACCACCAACCTTAATGGACCATTGGAGATGGAACTTAATCCTGATGTGGCTGCGGCAACTCAGGCTATTCGACGACGTACTTAGTGTTTGGGCACACTAAAACTATGGAGCAAGGCGATGATGGAACCACATGGCGAAACCTGGTGTTGTGCTATGTGAGGGAAAGGAACAGACTTTTGAGTGCATTCACAGACAGTTGGCAGTGCTTTGACCATGCTATCCAATTCCTTTTGTACCTTCCTTAATTGTGGTACTAAGAGATGCCAATTTGAATTAAATGTTTCATAATGTAAATTTTCAATTGCTTCATATGATCTGTATATTGATTTTCACATTTACTCTTATTCTTGTTGTTAAATTTAAGGGAACCAAATTTTACTTGATGTACAATTCCTACTAAAACCCTTTCTATTTACATATTCTCTTTATTAGAGATAGACAAATCATTTCGTATGACAGCATTTGTGTATACACTTTGTTCAAACTATTTTCTATAATCAAATTTTATACTTATGTTGAGTCCATATGACTCAACAACGTAGTAAAATTTTAAGAAAGCCGAGTAGCGGCATATGTAATTATGTAATAGGCGTATTTAAACTGTTTTAGCATGTAATTATCTGAACTGTTTCTTATTTAAATTGTTTTGTTAATTAAATTGCATTGTGTATTATTGAGAAAGAGCGGGAAACCGCGCATAGATACATTTTGAGAAAGAGCGGGAAACAGCGCGCAGTAATACATCTGTAATGGTAGCAGGGATTGTCTGCACCCAAAACCATTGTTGGCGGCGAGACCGCACTTTTGTAGCATTGAGCGTTGGAAGCGAGCAGTTGCGAGTAAGATGTGAGACGAGGCAGTCGTAGCTAGCGAGACATGAGAGGAGGTCGCTGTAAGCGAGGTATGAATTAACACTTTGAAAGAAGCGGTGTGCTCGCCAGCCACTCGCTATATGTAGCGCAATGCTAGTTTTTAAGAATTTTTGTAAAGAACTATACCCCTTGTAATTGTTTGTCAAGATCGTTCTCAGAATATAGTTAACTTCTACCAGATTAAATGCATTAAGAATTTTCTATCCCAAAATCATTCACGTAAATGCTTTACGGAATTTATTGTTATCTTAAAAGAAAAGTCTAAACTGAGCTTCAGCTTTTATCAAATCTAAATGAACTTCAACTTAAAGAATTCCAGTCACAAAGTATTATGAAACTCCACCAGCAGCTTATAATTATGTTAAAGAGAAGTAAGTATATTCATTCCACAGTTTGCTGTAGCAGTCAGATGGCGATCCAGTATAAATAATTAAAGGTAAGAATCAGTCTTAATAATTTCAGGTAACGACTGAGGGTCACGGCGACAACACATTTTATGTTTCGTCGTAATAATCAGCAGGTAGTCTTGACAGAGCAGCAGTTAAAAGATTTTAAGAGACGCAGCGTTCAGTCAGCAAGCAAACGTTCATCCAATATTAGACGGGAAGGTTTCAAGGGGGTTGGAAGGAAGGGGGCCGATCAGTCGATAGAACGATGGGGATGAACGTTTGAGTGCACCTTCAGCTTAAACAGTGACATAAATGACTTAATTTAATACAAACCCTTAACAGGAGGGAATAAACGGGGACAGGGGAATAGACATATTTTTCATCAAAGTTACTGACCACCTCTAGGACATGCTGGGCAATACCCAACCAAATAAAACCATACATAACATAGGAACCCAGGGCGGTTACTGGATCGTGAATGGATGTGACTAGGTAGCGTACGTTGTATTGTAATTTTTTGTTTTCTACTTCATATCCAGGTTTTCTTTTGGTCAGGCATGAGCCCTGAGATCCAATATGTCTCGAATCAAGTTAATAATAAATAAAATTAAAAAGTAGTACCTGATGTGGAAACGAACAACGAAACTGTAGGTATATCAGCGGGAAAAAGTGAGAAATTATGTGTAAAATTTGTTGCAAGTCACTTAGTGCTGTCGTTCTCAAATACTGAATGAATAAAGCCTCAGTAATAATATTTCGTGGTCTACACTTCTTTTTCAAACCACTACTCTTTGGCAGGGAAGCGGCTGTTTCCCCCACAGCGATTCTTTCCAGTGATATGTGTAACCAATTTGGTTGAAATCGGTCCAGTTGTTTAGGAGGAGATGTGGAACATACATAGATAAACAGAATACGTACAAACATCCATCCTGCTTGATAACACGTATTGATTTAATCAGTGGATGGGATGGAACCAAACAGGTTTTGTTTATTGGTCAAGGACGCTACCCCAGAAACCAGTGGGTTCTATGAAGAGCTACTTGCGTTTATCTCCTCCAAACATTTCTAATACTTTGTAATAAGTAGTTCTTTTTTATCATGCTTAAAATTTTAGAGCGTAGAACAGCGGAATCTTCATATGTTATATCGCAAATTAGTGGAAGAAGGTTCAAGAAAATAAAAATTCGTACGATGAGTTCAAATATTCGATTACTGTAAACCAAAAAAGAAGCTCAGGTAGAAACAGTTTCCGTAGCATAGGGCAGAAAATTGTAACATGAAGTACGCAGCACAGACTGAAGTAAACTTTTTTCCAGAGCCTCACTGTCCAATTGGTATATCACTGAGTCCTGTGAGGTCAACTTGGGATACCCGTGAGTTGACAACATGGCGACAGAACTACGTCTCTTTGGATGTTGTGCGTGTAACAGATAGAAGGTGTTTACAGATCCGCATATCGAAAATGCTAGGGTCTCGCGAATTCTGTCTCCGACTATACATCCAGAATTGACTCTTGAAAGGTCGCTGACCTCTTGCTAAGCCGTTCCCAGTGACAGCTGAGTCGCGTACAACATGAATGGCTAGCTTACTACCTGTTACGCCCACTGTACTCTACTCGACACGGCGTTCGCATACACCCGTAAATACCCCGCTCTTCCAGTGGCATAGCAAATGGAGTAAGCGTGGGCGAACGTAGTGGCGGCGACAGAAATATCGACGTGTTAGTGCTTGGAGCATGAGCTGAAGCTATTCTTGTTGTTCGTGCAGCGGCACCATCTGTATCAGTTGCTGTTGCGGCTCTACTTGTCTTTGTTATAGTTTCATGAAGCACGGATCCCTATTACCTGTTAAACTTAACAGAATTTTAATTTTCCAAAACCGCTTCTGTATAAGTTCAATTTGGCAACCTTGTAGCTATGTTTAGTATCGAGTACTATACACAAAGAAAAGTAATTGAATTGTGGATGGATCCAGTTCTCTTGCTGAAATCCAAGCACATTCAAGTACTTTAGACTGAGCTCATGTATGACCCGAAAAAGAAATTCTACATAGTCTCTCCCTCTTTCCTAGCGCTTAAGAAGCAGCATCTTTTTTATTATTTTTAACGACGAAGCCAAAGGCCCTTCACGTTGCTGCTGTGGGCAGAAGGGAAGGGAATGCAAATACCCCATTTTTGAATCGAGTACACGTTTTGCTGTACTCATTGTGTTTAACGGTCACGTCTCCTATTCTTTGAGGTGGAGTCTAGGGACGAGCCCAACATTCGCCTAGACGAGCGTCGCAAAATGCCTACAGACCACATTCAGACTGGCATTTGAAACAGACTAACGCTCTTTAATCCACTGCACAGATTCAACCCGTGTTTGTTTCTCCTCCGTGTCTCGGACGCTAGCGTGCTCCGTGTTAATACGAGTCTTGTCCAGAAAGTAAGTTCCGATTGGTGGCGGAATGGAAACCACAGTGAAATCCAGAGACGTTTTATTTGCAACAGTTAGGTACACCTTCCACCTACTTCCCTACATAGTCGCCGCTACCACTTCGAGTGATGTCGTAGTGTCGTATCAACTTTCCAATATACTCGTCATAGAAAGCAGCCGCCTGTGCTTTCGCCCAGTTATCTGCGCTGGTGTGCAGCTCGTTAAATGTGGAAAAATTTTGTCTTCATAGCCAGCGGTTCTTGTGAGCAGAGATGAGACACAGGAGGAGCCAATTTCGGACTGTATTGTGGGCGATCAAACACTTCTCGACGGAAACGCTGCAGGAGCGTCTTCATTGCTCCTGCAAGGTGCGGTCGAGAATTGGCATGAAGAAGGAACTGCTCGACAGTTGTGTTATGTGTTTTGCATGACAGGCGAAATCTCTAACCAGGCCCCACTTGGCGGGAGACGCTATTCCCTACACATCTTTACGTGCTCACTGTTCACTCAAAACTGAAAAGAGTGGCGCGACACGATCGACGGGCATTCTAGAGACACTGCCCAAAACATCTGTGCAAAGCTTTACCGGATTCTCCCAGTGGTTTACATTTCGCAACCGATCGGAACTTACTTTCTGGACAACCCTCGCATATACCAGCTGATCATTTTGCAAAGCGAATCTGTAGAAAATATGCCCCTGAGAAAAGTATGTTAATACAGGTAGTAAACATTCCCGTATTTGATAGCACACATATACACGGGAAGCTGGCAGCAAAAAATGTGCAAAAATCGAAAAATAAACGGTTGGCGCAGGGATAGATTCAGTGTGCAGAAAACAAAAAACTGGCATCCTTAGACGTCGAGTGTTCTGCCGAATTTCATCGTCGTTCTTGCACGATATTTCGACAGCGTGACTCGTTATCCTTATCAGGCGCTAACTGAGACTGCTCGTCGAGTGGAGCCAACTGAATATTTATATCCACGCTCCTCCCCCTCCATCGTCGGTTCCAGTATGAGCGCATACGGAACGCCTGGTACCGACGCTGGAAGGTGGGGGAGGGACGTGGATATAAATATTGAGGTGGCTCCTCTTAAAGATGGTATGGCCACTAAAAATGTGTCTGTTCTGTTACGGCCACTCATTCTGTGAAATCCTTGGAATGACATAATTGCCGCTACCTGTGTAGTTGTCACCTTATGCTAGCAACATTCAACTCCCACAGTCGGAGGGTGGGAGGGTGGTACAGGACCTCAGGTCCCTACACCAACCCGCATCTCGTGGTCGTGCGGTAGCGTTCTCGCTTCCCACGCCCTGGTTCGATTCCCGGCGGGGTCAGGGATTTTCTCTGCTTCGCGATGGCTGTGTGTGGTGTGATGTCCTTAGGTTAGTTAGGTTTAAGTAGGTCTAAGTTCTAGGGGACTGATGACCATAGATGTTAAGTCCCATAGTGCTCGGAGCCATTTGAACCATTTTTGAACCCTACACCTCACCTTCAACGTGCAATACGATGATGTCTTTGTTCTTGTCTTGATGCCATTGTAAAGTACAAAAATTTTACCCCTACACTAAGAAGGGGAGGCCGCCAATAGTGAAAATCAGATTCGATTCATACTGCGCATAATAAAAGCTCATGGCCAGAGGTGTAATGTGGCAAAGCACCAAGATGCACTTATCAGCCGTTGTCGAGAAAATCGACAGTTAAAAGAAACCGTAGCGGTGAAATACTCTCTACGATTAACAATTTTCTACAGCGACGTGGCGCAGCGGTAAGCGCTCGGGTACGTAATCCGAAAGTTGCCGGATCGAATCTCGCGCCACGCAACTTTTCTTTTATTATTTGTTTTTTGTAATTCAAATGTATATATTTGTTCTATCGTTCGTCAGGTTTGATGCATACCACACGCATCGTCGGCAAAAATCGGAGAAGACAATTGGTGGTGGACGATGGATTGGATTTTTATACAATCGTCTCTGGAGTTGATGTCACTGTTTCGCTGGATTAAAAAAGCACAATTTTGAAGGCGCTTGATCAAATTTTTTACCTGCCGGTAAAAATACACGTCACACGGTTGGACGAGAGGAGTGCACTTTGGAGGAATGACTTTTACAGTGCACGTTGGTAAATTCTTATCGTCCTGGAACATCTCATCCCATAACGCCGGGTTAGTTTGCCCACCCCAAGAGTCGATCAGAAGGAGAAATTCTTTCTTTTGTACGTACGGTTGCAAATCATTACGCAAGAAGTCCATGAGCAAACCTGTTGTTAGTTTACTGGATTTGGAGGATGTAATAACAACGTTGGTATACTTCTTGGCGTACTCTTCGACTGTCTTCTGTGCTCTGGGTCCAAACGTACCTGTGGACTCTCGGAGGCATACGAAACAAGAGGCAAGACTCGTCCAGACATCGTGATTGAATATTGTGCCATATACGAATGCGTCACCTTGTTCACGTCGTGTCGGGTTAACAGGACAGCCTTTGACCCTTTTTCGGCGAGAGTTCTGTTGAACGTGGACTGGTACTGACATCCTGAAAAACAAAAAATAAAAATATCGTTTACATAAGAAATATACGAAATCTGTGTTGTCATCATGTCATATGACATTTGTGAACAGCTCTTTACGTACCTGTTTGATCAGTATTAATTATGAAATCTTTGTCGAAGTTAGTTATCAACGTTCGCGTCTGGATCCGAAATGTGTCCGCTGCGGCCAAAATTTCGTCTTTGGTAGCCGTCTCTTTCCGGGAAACAAATTTTGTGATTTTCCGTTGCCGAATCCCATGCTTCTTTTTAAATTCAGTGACCCATGTTTTTGAAGCTTTGAAGTTAAAATCTGGGAACTGACTTGCAGCGTTCAAGGATCACTGCTGCAGGTTTCTGGTAGTAACTTGCTGGAAGTTTTGTCGAGCTTCTACGAAGCGATCATGCACCCATGAATCGATGTTACAACATTTATCAAATTTGCTACCGCCACGTTTGATTTGCTCTCCCCACCTGGATAAATAGCCCATAATTGTCAGACGAGAGCACCCCTTTTTTGTAGAGTTTTGATACTCCAGCCTGGATGTTCTTTGGCCAGACTGACAGCTCTAATTTTGTAATCCAGAGAAATATAGTCGTACCCTTTTTTTTTCTTTGCGTCCGGCTCGTATTCGTCTGATGATTCGTTGACAATGGGACTCGTTTCAACGTCTTCCTGGGCATTATTATCGACGATTTCATTAATGTCTATCAGTTCCTCATCATGAACGAGGGTTTTTTCGGCAAGCATTTGCAGCGTATTCTGGAACATTTCTTCCCCAATTACCATGGCTTCTTCGTTGATTGATGATGGCGGTTCTGCTGCGATGCGATTACTGTTACGAAGGAGGCTTTCAAAATACACAAACGCATCTTTCAATTGTCGTTTCGCCACTTCACTGTGTATAGAATCTTCTTCGATCACATCACTTTCATGTGAAGGGCACCGATCGCTCTCCAATTGTACCGCCTCCATTCTTCCGTTGTTTAAGAGGGTGTACCAAAGCTCTTACGTACGCACTGATTTTCGACGATGTTATAAGTTGCGCTAGTGACCGCGTGTACCTCCTTTCGAAGTTAGCAGGCAACTACGCTGTTATCGGCGGGTCGTTTCGGCCCATTCAACATCTGTCCTTCAAGTGTAACGAGCGAGTAACGGAGTTTATGTTTCATATTGCCACAGCAAATTTGTGTTCGTGGGATATATATATATATATATATATATATATATATATATATATATATATATATATATATATATATATTACAAAAAACAAATACGCTGTAGAAAATTATTAATCGTAGAGAGTATTTCACCGCAACGGTTTCTTTTAACTGTCAATTTTCTCGACAACGGCTGAGAAGTTCATCTTGGTGCTTTGCCACATTACACATCTGGCCATGAGCTTTTATTATGCGCAGTATGAATCGAATCTGAATTTCACAATTGGCGGCCTCCCCTTGTAAGACAGTAAGTCCGTTCTACAGTGGTAACGCTGTATCGCAACCTATCAAAAGTAAAAAATAAATAAATTTAAAAAAAAAATGACTTGACGTACAGTCCCAGGTAGCAATGATACCCGACAGAATAGCCAACACCGCTAGATGTCAACAGATCGCCGGGAAAGTCTGAAGAATGGGATCATCGGTAAAATCAAAAATAAAGGTGTCAATTTTAAGAGTCCAAGATATATTTTACTATGAAAGACAAACAAGGCACCGAACAAGTTGAAAGAACCTAACGGAGGACTGTAAAAAAAGGGAGGAACTGTCTCGTAATATGACAGAAGAAGAACTTGGAGTCAATATGGAAGATACAGTGGACCCAGTATCAGAGTTTAACAGAGCTCTGTAACATTTGTGATCAAATATTGTGTATGGTGCCGGCCAGTGTGGCCGAGCGGTTCTAGGCGCTTCAGTCCGGAACCGCGCGACCGCTACAGTCGCAGGCTCGAATCCTGCCTTGGGCATGGATGTGTGTGATGTCCTTAGGTTAGTTAGGTTTAGGTAGTTCTAAGTTCTAGGAGACTGATGACCTCAGAAGTTAAGTCCCATAGAGCTCAGAGCCATTTGAACCATTTTTTTAATGGTACAAATGATATTTCTACACTATTCCTGAAATCGGTGGAGTATATGGCAACCAAACGGCTGCCAGGTTGAATGCAAGAATCTATAAGTCTGAAAAATACCACCAGACCGTGGAAAAAGTGTTATCCACACATCCTGAGGACAATGCCACAAAATCAGTGTAACATTTCTTTCTTCCAAGAAATTGACAAGGTTATGATGCAGAGGAACGGAAAAAAATCTGAAGAACGGCTAAATGATGACCAGTTTCGCTTTAGGGAAGGTAAAGGTACCAGAGAGGCAGTTCTCACATTGCCCTCGATAATGGAGGCAAAAATTTAAAAAATCATACCATATTCATAGGATTTTTCTAGCTAGAAAGCGCGTTAGGTCCTGAGAAATAGCGCAAGATGTTCAACATTCTCAGAAAAATAGGTGCAGTCTATATGGAATGACAGGTAATACACAATACAAACAAGAAGGAAGAGGAATAAATAAGAATGAAAGACCGTAACGAAGTACTCTAATTAATACTTAAGACACGGCTGTAGTATTTCGTGAATCAGTACGTCGACGAAGCAACGACGGAAATAAAATATTCTGAAGCAGAATTAATAAGGATATTCACTAATGACATTGCTACTCTCAGTGAAACTGAGGTCTTGGTCAATAAAATGAACAGAATAATGAGCAAACACTACAGATCGACAGTAAATCGAATAAAGTCGCAAGTGATGAGGAGTAGCAGAAGTGAGATTAGAGGTAAATTTATCATTAAAATTAGATTCATTAGGTAGACGAAGTGAAGGAATCCTGCTACCAGTACCATGCCAGCAGAATAACACTTGACAGACTAAGCAAGGAGGACTAAAAAAACAGCTCTGGCAAAAAAGGCATTCCTGTCCAAAAGAAGTCTCTACCAGTATCAAAAATCAACCTGAATTAAATTGAGGAAGAAATGTCTGAGAATGTACGTTTGGGGCACAGCAGTGTTTGGGAGTGAATTATGGAGTGTGTGAAAACAGGAAAAGGAGAAAATTGAAGGGTGTAACATGTGGTTATATAGAAGGATTCTGAAAATTCTGTTAACTAATAAGAAATGATGAGGTTCTTTGCCAAAAGTGTCGAGAAGAGGCGCATAAGAAAAACATTATCAAAGTGAAGGGCCACCATAATAGGACATATGTTAAGACGTAAGGAGCAACATCCATTATACTTAGAGTCGTGGAGGATTTTTTTAAATTTTGTTTTGATTCATCAGTCTCCTGACTGGTTCGATGCGGCCCGCCACGAATTCTTCTCCTGTGCCAGCCTCTTCATCTCAGTGTAGCACTTGCAACTTACATCCTCAGTTATTTGCTGGATGTATCCTAAATTCTGTCCTCCTTTACAGTGTTCACCCTTACAACTCACTCAAGTACCATGAAAGTTATGCCCCGGTGTCTTAATAGATGTCTTATCCTCCTGCCTCTTCTTCTTGTCAGTGTTTTCCTCGCTAATTCTTTGGAGAGTCTCCTCATTCCATATCTTATCAGTCCACCTGATTTTCTGTGTAGCACCAGTTCTCTAATGCTTCGATTCTCTTCTGTTTCTGTTTCTCACTGCCATAAGATGCTCAAAACGTACATTCTCAGCAACTTGTTCCTCAAAATAACACCCGTCTTTGATTCTAGTAGACTTCTCTTGGCCAGAAATGCCCTTGCCGCCAGTTCTGTTCCACTTTTTACGTCCTTCTTGTTCCGCTCGTCCTGGGTTATTTTGTTGCCTAGGTACCAAAATTCCTAAACTTCATATACTTATAGGAGCTTCTCCATGCCCTCATTTCTGCTACTCACCTTCGTCTTTTTCCGATTTACTCTCAATCTGTATTCTGTATTCAGTCGACGGTTCATTCCACTCAACAGGTCCTGTAATTCTTGTTCACATTCACTGAGTATAGCAACGTCATCAGCGAATCTTTTGATATTCTTTCACCTTGAATTTCAATCCCACTCTTGAATAGTTCTTTTATTTCCATCATTGCTTCTTCGACGTGTAGGGACAGAAGACTTTATCCGTGGCTTCACCTTTTTTAATCCGAGCAAACCAGTCTTCATCTTCCTCTCTGATTGTTCGGTCATCGAATGATATACGTAATGTGTACATAATGTATACATATACATATACATAGTGTATACATAATGTATATTACCCGCATTTCCCTATAGCTTACCTCCATTTTTCGGACGATTTAGAACATCTTGCACCATTTTACGTTGTTGAACTTTTTTATAGTTCGACAGATTCTATGGATATGTCTTCAATGACGTCGGTGCAAGTGGTTGAAGTGGTTGGAACAGGACAGGAAATCCATTAATTAAGAGTTGTAAGTACGCCTGTATCCACAAGAAAATTAATTTCATGGCCGTTAGTAGACAGTGTGATAAAATATTTACATACATTACCAGAGAGTGGATAAAATTGTAGATCAAGAGAGAGGATAAAACCAATAATGAACATTAATCTCGAATAGATCTCGGGTTTAAAACGGATCGTCAATCTCATGTGGCAAAAACTAGCTTCTTGTTCTTCTCTATGCCTATATCTCGAAGACGTACAGCGAGATGAAAAGCGGTGTCTCTCAAGATCTGTGAAACAGTCAGCACAGGGCGGACACAATGAGTTAACTATTTTGTCTACCGAAAGAGGTGGTTACGCGGTATGACCGCAGAGGCTGACCGTCTTGTCATACTCACGGATTCGCTCTCCTTAGTGAATGAACTAATTGATAAGGACAAAGTAGCTGTTACCTTACATACCGAATAGTTGCTGCCCTATCTGCATTGCATCAAAACGGTAAGAGTGTCTCATTTGCGTGGATCATGCTGGGGTGGTGGGGAACGCAAAATCCGACCAGTTATTTAAGGACGTGACGACGATTGACGTACAAGAGCGATGATTCCCGCTGAAGACTTTGTTGCTGTGGTTAGAGGCGTCTATGAGGGAAAAGACTTGTCTGATTACGTGATAGAACAAGAAACAAGAGTCGATGGAGAAGAGATAGGGGATCCAGTATTAGAATCAGAATTTGAAAGAGCTTTGGAAAACTTAAGACGGAACAAGACAGAAGGGACAGATAAAATTCCATCAGAACTTCAAAACTCATTGGACGAAGTGGCAACTATCCACGTTTGCGTACAGAATTTATGATGCTGGTGATATAGCATCTGCCTTTCGGGAAAATATCATCGACACAGTTCCGAAGACTGCAAAAGCTGAAAAGTGCGAGAATTATCGCACTTAACAAATCATATATCCATTTTGCTGACAAGTATAACATACAGAATAATGAAAAAGAAAATTGGGAATTTGTTAGATGACCATCAGTTTGGGTTCAGGAAAATAGGGATAAACTATAGGAAAAGACGGGTAATACACGCACTAGGTCCAAGAGGGAGTAATAAGAGCGAAAGACCAAGAACGAATGCTCGGATTGAAAAGGGTGTAAGACAAGGATGCAGTCGTT
Organism: Schistocerca gregaria; assembly: GCF_023897955.1. NCBI lineage: Eukaryota > Metazoa > Arthropoda > Insecta > Orthoptera > Acrididae > Schistocerca > Schistocerca gregaria. The sequence continues at coordinate 213,624,245 of NC_064925.1, forward strand.
GATTCCTACCGTTGTGTCGATACATCGAAGAAGTAATGATGGAAATAAAAGAAGGGTTCAAGAGTGAAATTAAAATTAAAGGTGAAAGGATAGCAATGATAAGAGTCGCTGACAACATTGCTATCCTCGGTGAATGTGAAGAAGAATTACAGAATCTGGTGAATGGAATTAACAGTCTAATGATTACAGAATATGGATTGAGGTGTAAACTGAAGAATGAGAAAAATAATGAGAAATAACAGAAATAAGGACAGCGATAAAATTAACATTAGGTTTGATGGTCACGAAGTAGATGAAGTAAACGAATTCTACTACCTAGGCAGCAAAATAACCAGCGACGGACGGAGCAAGGAGGACATCAAAACCAGACTGGCATTAGCAAAAAGGGCACTCCTGGCCGAAAGAAGGCTACTGGTATTAAACATAGGCTTTAATTGGAGGATGAATTATGTTTGGAGCACATAATTCTATGGTAGTGAAACACGAACTGTGATGAAATCGGAACAGAAGAGTATCGAAGCATTTGATATGTGGTGCTTCACAGGATTGTTGAAAATAAAGTGAACTGACAAGGTAAGGAATGAGGAGGTTCTTTACGGAATTGGAGAGGAAAAGAGTATATGTAAAACACTGACAAGGAGAAGGGACAGGGTAATAGGACATGTGTTAAGGAGTCAGGGAATATCTTCCATGGTACTAAGGGAGCTACAGGGGGTAAAAACTGTAGAGGAAGACAAAAATTGGAATATATCCGGCAAATAATTGAGTTTATCTCTTTCAAGTGCTACTCTGAGATGAAGAAGCTAGAACAGGAGAGGAATTCATGGCGGTCCGCATCAAACCAGTCAGAAAACTGAATCCATTCATATTTACCGATAGAGCAATAGCATGTTGCATTGGGGATCTGAACTGCACTTTACACATGACAAGGAACGCGAGACAGCTTGTGAGGATCATTGCGAGGGTGAATTTCAACCACGGTTGCCACCAACAGCAACTGTACGGGTTTCATCTAGTAACGTCACCGTATTGCGACTGTGGGGAGCTCTAGGACTTAATCACAAATTCTTCAGGTGCCCACGATACAGAAGGGAAGCCGTCTGCCTGATTACAGAGCTCGTCCACATGTATCAAACATTTCTTGTCGTGTGTTATTTTTAACTAAAGACAATGCATACCGCAATTTTAATCTTTATATGGGCGACACTGGTTTACTATGTACTCTGGCTAAAGTGCCCTCAGCTGGCATTAGGTTTTTGTATAAATACTGACGCAATCTGAGTATTAGAACGCACATGCTTAACTTCACGATGATCTATATCAGAATATTTTAACGATATGTATGACGTCTATACATGGTTCTAAATATTTTATATTTCATTCGTCACTAAGACTTGTATAGATTTAATCTTAATTCATTAAACCTGGTCTCTTACACACAATTTATATTTACAACAGATCTGAAGATGGCGATAAGCCGAAACCGTTCATAAAGAGTAAAGAAATCTATGTGATCGAGACGGACTTGTGAACATAAAATTGCTATCACTCTTATTTACGATGAATTTAGACAACTTTAAATAATTACTGGCATTTGTTTTAAAACTTCAAATGAGACTGTAATAGCTAAGTTTGGACTTACGTCGTGCGCACGCGTGTGTATGTGTCCGTATAAAGGTGTTGCTCCGCACTGTTACAGATCTGTTTATTGACTTTAGAAGCTGATTTATACAGGTTGTTTCAAAAATGACCGGTATATTTGAAACGGCAATAAAAACTAAACGAGCAGCGATAGAAATACACCGTTTGTTGCAATATGCTTGGGACAACAGTACATTTTCAGGCGGACAAACTTTCGAAATTACAGTAGTTACAAATGTCAACAACAGATGGCGCTGCGGTCTGGGAAACTCTATAGTACGATATTTTCCACATATCCACCATGCGTAGCAATAATATGGCGTAGTCTCTGAATGAAATTACCCGAAATCTATGACAACGTGTCTGGCGGAATGGCTTCACATGCAGATGAGATGTACTGCTTCAGCTGTTCAATTGTTTCTGGATTCTGGCGGTACACCTGGTCTTTCAAGTGTCCCCACAGAAAGAAGTCACAGGGGTTCATGTCTGGCGAATAAGGAGGCCAATCCACGCCGCCTCCTATATGTTTCGGATAGCCCAAAGCAATCACACGATCATCGAAATATTCATTCAGGAAATTAAAGACATCGGCCGTGAGAAGTGGCCGGTCACCATCATGCATAAACCACGAGGTGTTCGCAGTGTCGTCTAAGGCAATTTGTACCGCCACAAATTCACGACGAATGTCCAGATAGCGTGATGCAGTAATCGTTTCGGATATGAAAAATGGGCCAATGATTCCTTTGGAAGAAATGGCGGCCCAGACCAGTACTTTTTGAGTATGCAGGGACGATGGGACTGCAACATCGGGCTTTTCGGTTTCCCATATGCGCCAGTTCTATTTATTGACGAAGCCGTCCAGGTAAAAATAAGCTTCGTCAGTAAACCAAATGCTGCCCACATGCATATCGCAGTCATCAATCCTGTGCACTATATCGTTAGCGAATGTCTCTCGCGCAGCAATGGTAGCGGCGCTGAGGGGTTTCCGCGTTTGAATTTTGTATGGATAGAGGTGTAAACTCTGGCTCATGAGACAATACGTGGACGTTGGCGTCGTTTGGACCGCAGCTGCAACACGGCGAACGGAAACCAGAGGCCGCTGTTGGATCACCTGCTCCACTAGCTGCACGTTGCCCTCTGTGGTTGCCGTATGCGGTCGCCCTACCTTTCCAGCACGTTCATCCGTCACGTTCCCAGTCCGTTGAAATTTTTCAAACAGATCCTTTATTGTATCGCTTTTCGGTCCTTTGGTTACATTAAGCCTCCGTTGAAAACTTCGTCTTGTTGCAACAACACTGTGTTCTAGGCGGTGGAATTCCAACACCAGAAAAATCCTCTGTTCTAAGGAATAAACCATGTTGTCCACAGCACACTTGCACGATGTGAACAGCACGCGCTTACAGCAGAAAGACGATGTACAGAATGGCGCACCCACACACTGCGTTGTCTTCTATATCTTTCACATCACTTGCAGTGCCATCTGTTGTTGAAAATTGTAACTACTGTAATTTCGCCTGAAAATGTACTGTTGTCCCAAGCATATTGCAACAAACGGTGTATTTCTATCACTGCTCGTTCAGTTTTTATTGCCATTTCAAATATACCGGTCATTTTTGAAACACCCTGTATATGTCCTATTATTATTCTAAGAGGCTGTATGTTTGGATTCTGTAATACTCGTCACGTAATTAAAGGTTCTTATTATTAACTTTTTAAGATTTTACATATTTGAACAGGCTGCATAGATTCAACCGAGGGCCAAGAATCAATCAGTCACTCACTCACTCACTCACTCTCTCTCTCTCACACACACACACACACACACACACACACACACAAGCGTAATTACGTAGGTTGTTCCCAACTGAGGTGACAAATGATTCAAATAGCTCTGAGGCACTATGGGACTTAACATCTGAGGTCATCAGTTCCCTAGAACTTAGAACTACTTAAACCTAACTAACCTAAGGACATCACACACATCCATGCCCGAGTTTTGAATCAATGACTTGGGCGGCAATTTAGTTTATGAATATTTTACATGCCTCCTGCTTCTAATATGATTATTATTATTAACTGCAAGAGATCCCTCTCTGTGACTAAATAAAACGCTGCCTCAATGTCATTCATGTTTGGCTTCTTCGAAGCATCTTCATTGACATCTTCCTGTACGTGTATGAGAGATATATATCGTGCGTTGGTTTTGAACGTGTTTCTATACAGGGTGTTACAAAAAGGTACGGCCAAACTTTCATGAAACATTCCTCACACACAAATAAAGAAAAGATGTTATGTAGACATATGTCCGGAAATGCTTAATTTACATGTTAGAGCTCATTTTAGTTTATTCTTCCACCTACGCTCAGTGGCGCACGTTATCATGATTTCATACGGGATACTGTACCTGTGCTACTAGAACATGTACGACACAACATGTGGTTCATGCACGATGGAGTTCCTGCACATTTCAGTCGAAGTGTTCGTACGCCTCTCAACAACAGATTCGGTGACCGATGGATTGGTAGAGGCGAACCATTTCCGTGGCCTCCACAATCTCCTGACCTCAACCCTCTTGACTTTCATTAATGGGGGCATTTGAAAGCTCTTGTCTACGCAACCCCAGTACCAAATGCAGAGACTCTTCGTGCTCGTATTGTGGACGGCTGTGATACAATACCCCATTCTCCAGGGCTGCATCAGCGCATCAGGGATTACATGCGACGGAGGGTGGACGCATGTATCCTCGCTAACGGAGGACATCTTGAACATTTCCTGTAACAAAGTGTTTGAAGTCACGCTGGTGCGTTCTGTTGCTGTGTGTTTCCATTCCATGATTAATGTGATTTGAAGAGAAGTAATAAAATGAGCTATAACATGAAAAGTAAGCGTTTCCGGACACATGTCCACATAACATATTTTCTTTCTCTGTGTGTGAGGAATGTTTCCTAAAAGTTTGGCCGTACCTTTTTGTAACACCCTTTATAATAGTTATGTTAGAAAGAACATTTTTGCGCAAACGTTTCACCAAGTGTTAACAATTTTCGTTTCTACCTACGATTTTGTGCGGTACACGCCTCATACAAGGGCCGCGATAGAATTGTATTTAAAAATGGAATCGGGAAACTTGTGATCTTAATGTCCTGTTCACTTGTCTGAGGCATGTCTGAATAGCACATCGAAAACAAAAGATCTAAGTTTGCTCGCTGACACTCTTAGCAATTAAGAGCACTTATGCAGGTTAGGCCGCAGAGGCTGAGTGATACGGTTCTATTGTCTACTTTTGACTTTCACATCTACATTTGCATGATTCCGCAATCCAAACTTAAATGTTTGTCCGAGGGATCATAGATCCGATTTAAGATTGTTTGATAACTGTTTCGTTCTCGAGTAGCACGTGCAGAACATGACAACCAAAATGTTACCGTTTGAGCTTTTACTCATTTTAGTACGTTGGTCGTTTCTTCCTTTGTAAGAGAGACTCAAAAAATATTTGGTTGTTCGGAGGAGAATCTTGATGACTGAATTTTCGTGAAAACGTCTCGACGAAACAAAATACACCGTAATTTTAGTGATTGCCATGCTAGTTCGACTAACCTATTCGCAACATTCTCACCCTATTTGGTGACAATAAGAAAGAGCTCAGCTTTTTTGAACTTTACCGATGTTCTTTGTTATTCTCGTCTGGTTAGTGTCCCAGACGTCCATAAAATGAAGGAGAGCATAATGTAGGCAGTCTCTTTAATAGATTAGATACATCTAGTAAGTGTACTGTTAAAGAATGTAGTCTTTAATTCGCCTTACCCACAACAATTTTATGTGATGGTTCCAATTTAAGGTTGTTCGCAGTTAAATATCCTTTGCACTTAGTTAAATCTACAACCATTACCTGTGTATTATTTACCATGCAAATGAAATTTATACGTGTTTTAGTACTCGTGTGGAGAACCTCAAACTTTTTATTGTTTAGGGCCAATTTCCAGTTTCAGCATCAAGTACCTATCTTGTCTAAATGACTTCGGAATACCTTTTGATTTTCTTCTAGATTTACTGCTGGATAAACGACACTATCATATGAAAACAATATAAGAGGACAGCTCAAATTGTCTCCAAAATTGTTTATATTGATTAAGAATAACAAAGGGCGTATAATACTTCCTTGGGAAACCCCGGATATCACTATATCATTTCACGTCAGTTTCTACGAACAATACCTTTCTGTCTGGATATTAATGAAACCAGTTGCATAACGGACATGATACACAAGAGAGAAACAATTTGATTAGGAGCCGTTTATGAGGAACAGTGGCCTGGAAATTATGGAATCAACTTGATATCCCCTGCCGATGAACTCTTTATTCTGTGTGAATAAGGAGCCAGTTGTATTTCACAACAACGGTATTTTTTACTCCGTGATACTTGTGCGCCAATAGCTCGTTTTATTCGACATAGTTGTAATCTTAGTTGGCACAGAAGCAGTAAGTCTGGCTACAAATGCAAGTACTTAGAAAATCACACATTTTTGCGAAAAAAGTGAAGCAAAGACACTTAAGGGAGTAATTTATGCATCTAACGGAAGATCTCAGGATGTGCTCATAGCAGAGTTACTGGCTTTGTGGGTGAGGTACCCCAAAATCGCCAAAATGTTGCTAAATGCATCGAATGTTCGAATCCCTTGTTTTGGCTTCGAAAAATAATAAAAACGATGAGGAGAAGAGGGACTGGACTCGCCGTGGTAGATGGTGCCAGCCGTTCTCCCTGTAGGTACCTACCTCCAGTTTCTGGGGACATTCCCCCGTTCTTTCTATAAGCAGGCAATATCGTTACTCCACTCTCCGGTTCCTTCAAACCCAATGAACCGTTTCCAAGGCATCAACGATTTTCACTGCATTTCATGAATTACAGAGAACCGTGCATTAATTTCTGGTCAACCTTCGTGAAATTATCACTTAAGCAAACCAATGTGTAGTAAGATAAGAACACCAGGAAGGCAGTTCTAACACTACTGTCCTTAATGGAAGCAAGTCTTAAGAAAACACATACATGCTCTTAGAGCTTACCGACCTGTAATATAAATCCGACAGCGTTAAATCTCTCAAAATGTCCTTAATTCACAAATAAATTGGAATAAGCTGTAGGAAAAGACTTGTAATATACTCAAGAAACAAAAAGAAACAATACGAATGTAAGACCAAGAACGAAATGTTCGGATTAAAATGCTGTAACACATTATATAAATATACAGGGTGTTACAAAAAGGTGCGGCCAAACTTTCAGGAAACATTCCTCACACACAAATAAAGAAAAGATGTTATGTGCACATGTGTCCGGAAACGCTTAATTTCTATGTTAGAGCTCATTTTAGTTTCGTCAGTATGTTCGCTCAATGGAGCACGTTATCATGATTTCATACGGGATACTCTACCTGTGCTGCTAGAACATGTACGACACAACATGTGGTTCATGCGCGATGGAGCTCCTGCACATTTCAGTCGAAGTGTTCGTACGCTTCTCAACAACAGTGTAGAGACTCTTCGTGCTCGTATAGTGGACGGCTTTGATACAATACGCCATTCTCCAGGGCTGCGTCAGGGATTCCATGCGACGGAGGGTGGATGCATGTATCCTCGCTAACGGAGGACATTTTGAACATTTCTTGTAACAAAGTGCTTGAAGTCACGCTGGTACGTTCTGTTGCTGTGTGTTTCCATTCCATGATTAATGTGATTTGAAGAGAAGTAATAAAATGAGCTCTAACATGGAAAGTAAGCGTTTCCGGACATATGTCCACATAACATATTTTCTTTCTTTGTGTGTGAGGAATATTCCCTGAAAGTTTGTCCGTACCTTTTTGTAACACCCTGTATATGTGGCCATCAAAATTGCTACGTCAAAAAGAAATGCAGATGATAAACGGGTATTCATTGGACAAATATATTATACTAGAATGACATGTGATTACATTTTCACGCAATTAGGGTGCATAGATCCTGAGAAATCAGTACCCAGAACAACCACCTCTGGCCGTTATAACGGCCTTGATACGCCTGGGCATTGAGTCAAACAGAGCTTGGATGGCGTGTATACGTACAGCTGCCCATGCAGCTTCAACACGATACCACAGTTCATCAAGAGTAGTGACTGGCGCATTGTGACGAGCCAGTTGCTCGGCCACCATTCAAGAGACATTTTCAATTGGTGAGAGATCTGGAGAATGTGCTGGCCAGGGCAGCAGTCGAACATTTTCTGTATCCAGAAAGGCCCGTACAGGAACTGCAACACGGGGTACTGCATTATCCTGCTGAAATGTAGGGTTTCGAGGGATCGAATGAAGGGTAGAGCCACGGGTCGTAACACATCTGAAATATAATGTGCGCTGTTCAAAGTGCTGTCAATGCGAACAAGAAGTGACCGAGACGTGTAACCAATGACACCCCATACCATCACGGCGAGTGATACGCCAGTACGGCGATGACGAATACACGCTTCCAATATGCTTCACCGCGATGTCGCCAAACATGGATGTGACCATCATGATGCTGTAAACAGAGCCTGGATTCATCCGAAAAAGTGACGTTTTGCCATATGTGCACCCAGGTTCGTCGTTGAGCACACCATCGAAGGCGCTCCTGTCTGTGATGCAGCATCAAGGGTAACAGCAGCCATGGTCTCCGAGCTGATAGTCCATGCTGCTGCAAACGTCGTCGAACTGTTCGTGCAGATGGTTGTTGTCTTGCAAACGTCCCCATCTGTTGACTCAGGGATGGAGACGTGGCTGCACGATACGTTACAGCCATGCAGATAAGATGCCTGTCATCTCGACTGCTAGTGATACGAGGCCGTTGGGATCCAGCACGGTGTTCCGTATTACCCTCCTGAACCCACTGATTCCATATTCTGCTAACAGTCATTGCATCTCGACCAATGCAAGCAGCAATGTCACAATACGATAAACCGCAATCGCGGTAGGCTACAATCCGACCTTTATCAAAGTCGGAAACGTGATGGTACGCAATTCTCCTCCTTACACGAGGCATCACAACAACTTTACGCCAGGCAACGCCGGTCAACTGCTGTATGTGTATGAGAAATCGTTTGGAAACTTTCCCTCGTGTCAGGATGTTGTAGGTGTCGCCACCGGTGCCAACCTTGTGTGAATGCTCTGAAAAGCTCATCATTTTTATATCACAGCATCTTCTTCCTGTCGGTTAAATTTCGCGTCTGTAGCACGTCATATTCGTGGTGTAGCAATTTTAATGGCCAGTAGTGTATATATATACTAATTATAATCACAATAATACAAACTTTGTGAAATCGCCGTGTCTCTCTGTCTTTGAACAAGCTAAGCTCCAAAACTACTAAATGAATTTTCATAGGGTTTTCGCAGGTAACTTCAGCACAGCTGGGAGCACCGTATGAGCTTTAGGTCATCAAAATCGAATACAGAGAAAAGATGTCCATACACTTAAAAATGTGTGCATGTATGTATAATCATCATCGCTTTCGAAACAACTGGACCGACTTCAACCAAACTTGGACAGACATCACCTACCGACTGGAAAGAATCGCTGATGCAATGACCACCTGCCTACCTCGTATCAACGAGTAGGTGTTGAAAAAGAAGTGTAGGCCACGACGCACGAATACCGACATTTTATTCAAACGGTACTTGAGAACCAAAGCACTCACTGACTTGCAACAACCTTTATACATAATTTCTAACTTTTACGAATCTTCTTCTTACTGATATTCCATTATAAAGATGAAAGGAAGAAAGTTTATTGCTTAGTACATTTTCGTTCTTCATTTTAATTTGTTGTTGTTGTTGTCTTCAGTCCTGAGACTGGTTTGATGCAGCTCTCCATGCTACTCTATCCTGTGCAAGCTGCTTCATCTCCCAGTACCTACTGCAACCTACATCCTTCTGAATCTGCTTAGTGTACTCATCTCTCGGTCTCCCTCTACGATATTTACCCTCCACGCTGCCCTCCAACGCTAAATTTGTGATCCCTTGATGCCTCAAAACATGTCCTACCAACCGATCCCTTCTTCTAGTCAAGTTGTGCCACAAACTTCTCTTCTCCCCAATCCTATTCAATACTTCCTCATTAGTTACGTGATCTATCCACCTTATCTTCAGTATTCTTCTGTAGCACCACATTTCGAAAGCTTCTATTCTCTTCTTGTCCAAACTAGTTATCGTCCATGTTTCACTTCCATACATGGCTACACTCCAAACAAATACTTTCAGAAACGACTTCCTGATACATAAATCTATATTCGATGTTAACAAATTTCTCTTCTTCAGAAACGCTTTCCTTGCCATTCCCAGTCTACATTTTATATCCTCTCTACTTCGACCATCATCAGTTATTTTGCTCCCCAAATAGCAAAACTCCTTTACTACTTTAAGTGTCTCATTTACTGATCTAATTCCCTCAGCTGAATTAATGCGACTACATTCCATTATCCTCGTTGCGCTTTTGTTGATGTTTATCTTATATACTCCTCTCAAGACACTGTCCATTCCAATCAACTGCTCTTCCAAGTCCCTTGCTGTCTCTGACAGAATTACAATTTCATCGGCAAACCTCAAAGTTTTTAATCCTTCTCCATGGATTTTAATACCTACTCTGAATTTTTCATTTGTTTCCTTTCCTGCTTGCTCAATATACAGACTGAATAACATTGAGGAGAGGCTACAACCCTGTCTCACTCCCTTCCCAACCACTGCTTCTGTTTCATGTCTCTCGACTCTTATAACTGCCATCTGGTTTCTGTACAAATTGTAAATAGCCTTTCGCTCCCTGTAATTTACCCCTGCCACCTTTAGAATTTGAAAGAGAGTATTCCAGTCAACATTGTCAAAAGCTTTCTCTAAGTCTACAAATGCTAGGAACGTAGGTTTGCCTTTCCTTAATCTTTCTTCTAAGATAAGTCATAAGGTCAGTAATGCCTCACGTGTTCCAACATTTCCACGGAATCCAAGCTGATCTTCCCCGAAGTCGGCTTCTAATAGTTTTTCCATTCGTCTGTAAGGATTTCGCGTTAGTATTTTGCAGCTGTGACTTATTAAACTGATAGTTCGGTAATTTTCACATCTGTCAGCACCTGCTTTCTTTCGGATTGGAATTATTATATTCTTCTTGAAGTCTGAGGGTATTTCGCCTGTCTCATACATCTTGCTCACCAGCTGGTAGAGTTTTGTCATGACTGGCTCTCCCAAGGCCGTCAGTAGTTCTAATGGAATGTTGTCTACTCCGGGGGCCTTGTTTCGACTCAGGTCTTTCAGTGCTCTGTCAAACTCTTCACGCAGTATCGTATCTCCCATTTCGTCTTCATCTACATCCTCTTCCATTTCCATAATATTGTCCTCAAGTACCTCACACTTGTATAAACCTTCTATATACTCCTTCCACCTTTCTGCCTTCCCTTCTTTGCTTAGAACTGGGTTGCCATCGGAGCTCTTGATATTCATACATGTGGTTCTCTTCCCTCCAAAAGTCTCTTTAATTTTCCTGTAGGCAGTATCTATCTGACCCCTAGTGAGATAAGCTTCTACATCCTTACATTTGTTCTCTAGCCATCCCTGTTTAGCCATTTTGCACTTCCTGTCGATCTCATTTTTGAGACGTCTGTATTCCTTTTTGCCTGCTTCATTTACTGCATTTTTATATTTTCTCCTTTCATCAATTAGATTAAATATTTCTTCTGTTACCCAAGGATTTCTAGCAACCCTCGTCTTTTTACCTACTTTATCCTCTGCTGACTTCACTACTTCATCCCTCAGAGCTACCCATTCTTCTTCTACTGTATTTCTTTTCCCTATTCCTGTCAATTGTCTCCTTATGCTCTCCCTGAAACTCTGTACAACCTCTGGTTCTTTCAGTTTATCCAGGTCCCATCTCCTTAATTTCCCACATTTTTGCAGTTTCTTCAGTTTTAATCTACAGGTCATAACCAATAGATTGTGGTCAGAGTCCACATCTGCCCCTGGAAATGTCTTGCAACTTAAAACCTGGTTCCTAAATCTCTGTCTTACCATTATATAATCTATTTGATACCTTTTAGTATCTCCAGGGTTCTTCCACGTATACAACCTTCTTTCATGATTCTTAAACCAAGTGTTAGCTATGATTAAGTTGTGCTCTGTGCAAAATTCTACTAGGCGGCTTCCTCTTTCATTTCTTAGCCCCAATCCATATTCACCTACTATGTTTCCTTCTCTCCCTTTTCCTACACTCGAATTTCAGTCACCCATTACTATTAAATTTTCGTCTCCCTTCACTATCTGAACAATTTCTTTTATTTCATGGTACATTTCTTCAATTTCTTCATCATCTGCAGAGCTAGTTGGCATATAAACTTGTACTACTGTAGTAGATGTGGGCTTCGTATCTATCTTGGCCACAATAATGCATTCACTATGCTGTTTGTAGTAGCTTACCAGCATTCCTATTTTCCTATTCATTATTAAACCTACTCCTGCATTACCCCTATTTGATTTTGTGTTTATAACCCTTTAGTCACCTGACCAGAAGTCTTGTTCCTCCTGCCACCGAACTTCACTAATTCCCACTATACCTAACTTTAACCTATCCATTTCCCTTTTTAAATTTTCTAACCTACCTGCCCGATTAAGGGATCTGACATTCCACGCTCCGATCTGTAGAACGCCAGTTTTCTTTCTCCTGATAACGACATCCTCCTGAGTAGTCCCCGCCCGGAGATCCGAATGGGGAACTATTTTACCTCCGGAATATTTTACCCAAGAGGATGCCATTATCATTTAATCATACAGTAAAGCTGCATGTCCTCGGGAAAAATTACGGCTGTAGTTTCCCCTTGCTTTCAGCCGTTCGCAGTACCAGCACAGCAAGGCCATTTTGTTTAATGTTGCAAGGCCAGATCAGTCAATCATCCAGACTGTTGCCCCTGCAACTACTGAAAAGGCTGCTGCCCCTCTTCAGGAACCACACGTTTGTCTGGCCTCTCAACAGATACCCCTCCGTTGTGGTTGCACCTACGGTACGGCCATCTGTATCGCTGAGCCACGCAAGCCTCCCCACCAACGGCAAGGTCCATGGTTCATGGGGATTCCTTCATTATTACCAACTGTATTCTATATACATTTTGCCGACAGCGCTTACATAATATTATGCCACTGCATGTACCTGCAAAATGAATCTATGTACAACACATAGCTCTGTGTGACAAACTGCCATATCAAGCATTACGTATAAATATATTACAAAACCTCTGAACCATTTCGATGAAATTCGTTAAGGAGATACTTTGAACACTGAGAAAGAATGTAGGCTACTTTACAAAGCGTGCAGTACAAGATACTTCTTGAGTTGAAGAACATCCCACGAATTAGGCAAAAAATATTTACTTTTTGAAAAAGTTGTTTGCTGTACAACTTTTCAATTGTGAAAATGCTTAACGTGGTTTGTATGTGTTACGTGTTACTGTTCAAAGTAATACATAAATGCTTGTACAATCCTCAGTTTTTTAATCTATACTTCCACATCTTAGAAAATAGATTAAGGAAAGGCAAACCTACGTTCCTAGCATTTGTAGACTTAGAGAAAGCTTTTGACAATGTTGACTGGAATACTCTCTTTCAAATTCTAAAGGTGGCAGGGGTAAATTACAGGGAGCGAAAGGCTATTTACAATTTGTACAGAAACCAGATGGCAGTTATAAGAGTCGAGAGACATGAAACAGAAGCAGTGGTTGGGAAGGGAGTGAGACAGGGTTGTAGCCTCTCCTCAATGTTATTCAGTCTGTATATTGAGCAAGCAGGAAAGGAAACAAATGAAAAATTCAGAGTAGGTATTAAAATCCATGGAGAAGGATTAAAAACTTTGAGGTTTGCCGATGAAATTGTAATTCTGTCAGAGACAGCAAGGGACTTGGAAGAGCAGTTGATTGGAATGGACAGTGTCTTGAGAGGAGTATATAAGATAAACATCAACAAAAGCGCAACGAGGATAATGGAATGTAGTCGCATTAATTCAGCTGAGGGAATTAGATCAGTAAATGAGACACTTAAAGTAGTAAAGGAGTTTTGCTATTTGGGGAGCAAAATAACTGATGATGGTCGAAGTAGAGAGGATATAAAATGTAGACTGGGAATGGCAAGGAAAGCGTTTCTGAAGAAGAGAAATTTGTTAACATCGAATATAGATTTATGTATCAGGAAGTCGTTTCTGAAAGTATTTGTTTGGAGTGTAGCCATGTATGGAAGTGAAACATGGACGATAACTAGTTTGGACAAGAAGAGAATAGAAGCTTTCGAAATGTGGTGCTACAGAAGAATACTGAAGATAAGGTGGATAGATCACGTAACTAATGAGGAAGTATTGAATAGGATTGGGGAGAAGAGAAGTTTGTGGCACAACTTGACTAGAAGAAGGGATCGGTTGGTAGGACATGTTTTGAGGCATCAAGGGATCACAAATTTAGCGTTGGAGGGCAGCGTGGAGGGTAAATATCGTAGAGGGAGACCGAGAGATGAGTACACTAAGCAGATTCAGAAGGATGTAGGTTGCAGTAGGTACTGGGAGATGAAGCAGCTTGCACAGGATAGAGTAGCATGGAGAGCTGCATCAAACCAGTCTCAGGACTGAAGACAACAACAACAACAAATTAAAATGAAGAACGAAAATGTACTAAGCAATAAACTTTCTTCCTTTCATCTTTATAATGGAATATCAGTAAGAAGAAGATTCGTAAAAGTTAGAAATTATGTATAAAGGTTGTTGCAAGTCAGTGAGTGCTTTGGTTCTCAAGTACCGTTTGAATAAAATGTCGGTATTCGTGCGTCGTGGCCTACACTTCTTTTTCAACACCTACTCGTTGATACGAGGTAGGCAGGTGGTCATTGCATCAGCGATTCTTTCCAGTCGGTAGGTGATGTCTGTCCAAGTTTGGTTGAAGTCGGTCCAGTTGTTTCGAAAGCGATGATGATTATACATACATGCACACATTTTTAAGTGTATGGACATCTTTTCTCTGTATTCGATTTTGATGACCTAAAGCTCATACGGTGCTCCCAGCTGTGCTGAAGTTACCTGCGAAAACCCTATGAAAATTCATTTAGTAGTTTTGGAGCTTAGCTTGTTCAAAGACAGAGAGACACGGCGATTTCACAAAGTTTGTATTATTGTGATTATAATTAGTATATATATACACTACTGGCCATTAAAATTGCTACACCACGAATATGACGTGCTACAGACGCGAAATTTAACCGACAGGAAGAAGATGCTGTGATATAAAAATGATGAGCTTTTCAGAGCATTCACACAAGGTTGGCACCGGTGGCGACACCTACAACATCCTGACACGAGGGAAAGTTTCCAAACGATTTCTCATACACATACAGCAGTTGACCGGCGTTGCCTGGCGTAAAGTTGTTGTGATGCCTCGTGTAAGGAGGAGAATTGCGTACCATCACGTTTCCGACTTTGATAAAGGTCGGATTGTAGCCTACCGCGATTGCGGTTTATCGTATTGTGACATTGCTGCTTGCATTGGTCGAGATGCAATGACTGTTAGCAGAATATGGAATCAGTGGGTTCAGGAGGGTAATACGGAACACCGTATCATATCATTGATATTCTTTCATCATCAATTTTAATTTTTTCTTTTATTTGCTTCACTTATTCTTAGATTAGCTGAGTACCAGGCGTTGCCCTGGCATACATTTAATTCTATTAGTCCATTTCCTCCTTGCCCCTCTGTCTGTCCATCCCCTCCGCCCCTTTCTCTCTGTCTATCTTCTCCACCCCCCACTCGCTGGCCATCTCCTCCTGCCCCTTTCTCTAACCATGTGCTACTCTCCACTCTCTCTGCTCCTCACCGCTCTCTCTTCATCTCCTTTTCTTCCCTCCTCTCTCTCTTTGCGTCCTACTCCCCTCTTTTTTTCCTTATCTATGTGTATATAAGTTTTTAGGTACATTCAGTAGCATATTTAGATACTGTCTTGAAAGTTTTGCGAACAGAATTACTTTCAGAGAAACAATAAATGTAAAGTCATGATGTCAAGCCTAATTGGAAAGTGACAAAATATTAAGCGATAAACTTTTTTCCATTCAGCTTTCTGTGGGGACTGTTAGCAAGAGAAAGTTTCATAAAGCTTTGACAGTATAAAATTCTGTGTAAAGTTTCTTGCAAGTCACTATGTGCTTTCTTTCTTAAGTAATGAATAACGCTCATAGTAGCAAAATATTATGCAACGTATACATCATGCAACAAATGATGTGGAAGGACGTGGACAGAGAAAGGAAAGAGGAGACGCAAAGAGAGAGAGGAGGGAAGAAAAGGAGATGAAGAGAGAGCGGTGAGGAGCAGAGAGAGTGGAGAGTAGCACATGGTTAGAGAAAGGGGCAGGAGGAGATGGCCAGAGAGTGGGGGGTGGAGAAGATAGACAGAGAGAAAGGGGCGGAGGGGATGGACAGACAGAGGGGCAAGGAGGAAATGGACTAATAGAATTAAATGTATGCCAGGGCAACGCCTGGTACTCAGCTAATCTAAGAATAAGTGAAGCAAATAAAAGAAAAAATTAAAATTGATGATGAAAGAATATCAATGATAAGATTCACTGACGACATTGCTATCCTCAATGGAAGTGAAAAGAACTGCAGGACTTGTTGAATGGTACGAATTGACTATTGAGTACGGACCACTGATTTAGAGTAACCTGAAGAAAGACGAAAGAAGTGAGGAGCAGCAGAAAGGTGATTAGCTATAAACTTTACATCAAAACTCGGAACTAAGCAGTGGACGAAGTGAAGAAATTCTGATATCTGGAAAGTAAAAATAACACGTGATGGAGGATGCAAGTAGGACATAAAAAGCACACTATAAGAAGCAGTGAGGGCATTCTTGGCTAAAAGATGTCTGCCAGTGTCAAACAACGGCCTTAATTTGGGGATGAAATTCCTGGTAACGTACGTTTGAGCACAGTATTGTATGATCATGTGAATCACCGAGAGTGGAAAATAGACATGAAGAAGGAACAGGACGGTAGGACATCTGTTAAGACATCAGGGAAAAGCTTCCGTGGTACTATAGTTAGCTATGAATGTTAAAAACTGTAGAGCAAGACAGAGATTGGAATACATCCAGCAGATAGTTGGGGACGTAGGTTACAAGTGTTACTCTGAGATGAAGTGGTTTAAACAGGAGAGGAATTCGTAGTGGGACGCATCAAATCAGTCTGGAGTCTTATGACTAAAACAAAAATAAAGTTTTACATTTGAATACTTGGAGTGAGAATAGAGGAGTTGTATGTCGTTATGAGGAATCTCTTGACAGCTACACTCATCTGACTAGCCCGTTTCTCTATGGTTGGTGTAATACATGTTCCGGATTTAACTGGCTGTGTTCAATCGGAATAACGTCATTTTACTAGTTCGTAACAGTTGGAGAGAGTGATTACGTGTTGTAAACTTTGTGAGTGGCTGCTGGCAGGACATGGTGACAGAACTGCCACCACAAGAGAAATAAATTAACCGCGAGAAAGCCACATTTTCCTCACACGAAATGCAAATGAGAGGACAAGCTACTGCGCGTGAAGGCGGCCACAAAAGGAAAGCGATGAAATTAATGCGGAATACGAGAAGTCGGGCTCATCAACGTAAACATTCTCATTAAAGTAATTTTTGTACATATCATTTCACGTCATGCTACACAATAGCTCTCTGGTTTTTGTTGGTGACACAAAAGAGGAAGTCTAATTAAGTGGTAATTAAACTGTAGATGCGAGGGTAAAAGCGCAGCAAAACCGCAGCGCTAATTGCGAAATATGGTTACACAGTGCTGACGGTTTCCAATATTCGTTACGTCCCCCCTTCTCTCTCTCTCTGTCTCTCTCTCTCTCTCTCTCTCTCTCTCTTTCCCTCTCTGTCGTAACTCTGTAAGTACTCTGATGTGATACAATAGCATTTGTCAGACCTAGGTATAAGTGAAAAAAATAGTTTAAAAATTTTTTCATCTATTATTAGGCATTCTGCAAGCTTCTTTACAGTGAAGTACAAAAACGGAAATTTTCTGTCTTCGCATCTTTAGAGTGGTGATTCTACAGAAAAACGAAAAGGCAATGTTTACGAAACTGATGAAACCATGAGAAGAAGAGACTCCAGCTTCTAGATACAAAATTATTTGTGAAATATTACCAGCACTAAAAGATAAAGTCGTCAACTCATCAACGCTTAATGCCCCCCTACTTCAATTTAGCTGAAATTCTGCAAGATATTCCGCTGGCTACATTATCCCTTTGCCCCTTACCTGGTATTGGGAATAAAGCACTTACATTGTTCTATTGTGCTCCTGCGCAGGTATTTGGTAGATTCGCCCAGTACCCTTATCAAAATATTTATTAATTAAAAAATGTAGCATTAATCAAACAATATCCCTCTTTATTATTCTTTATTTACTCGTTATTTTGCTTTATTTACCCCGTTCTCTTCTTTTGATACATGAATAAATCACTTTGAGACAGACGCTGCTACACAGCAGCCAGGGCATCACGCGAAATCACTTCTGGCGTACATGAGCAACCTTTCAGCTCATAAAACATCACTGTGTACGTGGTTTCAGCTTATAAAACATCACTGAGTTCTTGGTTTCAGCAATCGGATAATTTTGAATGTAAGTATAACTTACATCTTTGGAAATCAACAGATTTCGGTTAAATTTTCGTTTACCATATGTTTTAAGAAAACAAAGTACTAGTAAGTTAAGTCTTCTTCTTCGCCCTTATTCTCTCCAGGCTATCAGCCTGAAACGTGCTGTATGAGTTTGTCATTTGCAGTGTGGTCTTAATAATAAGCATAATAAACACAAACGTGTTTGGATTTGTGGAGGAATAGTCTATTCCTTTTCCTAAAAACATCTGAAAACTGTATCTGAATGTTTCAGTTAAACAGTTGTAAGTGGACAGTTTGATGACATAATCGAGAATCAGCAGCGCGTTGTCGGCCAAACATATACTGTAAGTAGGCTGTGTGGTTTTTTTTATTGGTAACGCCACGTAGCGCTCTGTATGAAGATCACTGGCAGTGCTGTGTGCAGTCTGTGGCTGGTTTGCATTGTTGTCTGCCATTGTAGTGTTGGGCAGTTGGCTATTAAGGTAAATACATTGTTTGTTCTCTATTGACATCTTTCATTCGCTAACTATGCCTATCAGTAGTTAGTGCGTTCCGTAGTTTGAATCTTTTATTTAACTGGCAGTAGTGGCGCTCGCTGTATTGCAGTAGTTCGACTAACGAAGATTTTTGTGAGGTAAGTTATTTGTGAAAGGTATAGGTTAATGTTAGTCAGGGCCATTCTTTTGTATGGATTTTTAAAAGTCAGATTGCGATGCGCTAAAAATATTGTGTCTTAGTTTAAGCACAGTCTTGTACAATTTTTCTAAGGGGACGTTTCATAATACGTCTCTTTAGAACGAAATTTTCACTCTACAGCGGAGTGTGCGCTGATATGAAACTTCCTGGCAGATTAAAACTGTGTGCCGGACCGAGACTCGAACTCGGGATCTTTGCCTTTTGCGGGTAAGTGCACTACCAACTGAGCCACCCAAGCACGACTCACGCCCCGTCCTCACAGCTTTACTTCTGCCAGTACCTCGTCGCCTACCTTCCAAACTTTGTCCCTAGTTCGAGTCTCGGTCCGGCACACAGTTTTAATCTGACAGGAAGTTTCATATACGTCTTTTATAAGTCTAATCTGTAGTCTAATTTTCCTTTTACTGAGTCTGATTATTATTGCTTTTACACTCCTGGAAATGGAAAAAAGAACACATTGACACCGGTGTGTCAGACCAACCATACTAGCTCCGGACACTGCGAGAGGGCTGTACAAGCAATGATCACACGCACGGCACAGCGGACACACCAGGAACCGCGGTGTTGGCCGTCGAATGGCGCTAGCTGCGCAGCATTTGTGCACCGTCAGTGTCAGCCAGTTTGCCGTGGCATACGGAGCTCCATCGCAGTCTTTAACACTGGTAGCATGCCATGACAGCGTGGACGTGAACCGTATGTGCAGTTGACGGACTTTGAGCGAGGGCGTATAGTGGGCATGCGGGAGGCCGGGTCGACGTACCGCCGAATTGCTCAACACGTGGGGCGTGAGGTCTCCACAGTACATCGATGTTGTCGCCAGTGGTCGGCGGAAGGTGCACGTGCCCGTCGACCTGGGACCGGACCGCAGCGACGCAAGGATGCACGCCAAGACTGTAGGATCCCACGCAGTGCCGTAGGGGACCGCACTGCCACTTCCCAGCAAATTAGGGACACTGTTGCTCCTGGGGTATCGCCGAGGACCATTCGCAACCGTCTCCATGAAGCTGGGCTACGGTCCCGCACACCGTTAGGCCGTCTTCCGCTCACGCCCCAACATCGTGCAGCCCGCCTCCAGTGGTGTCGCGACAGGCGTGAATGGAGGGACGAATGGAGACGTGTCGTCTTCAGCGATGAGAGTCGCTTCTGCCTTGGTGCCAATGATGGTCGTATGCGTGTTTGGCGCCGTGCAGGTGAGCGCCACAATCAGGACTGCATACGACCGAGGCACACAGGGCCAACACCCGGCATCATGGTGTGGGGAGCGATCTCCTACACTGGCCGTACACCTCTGGTGATCGTCGAGGGGACACTGAATAGTGCACGGTACATCCAAACCGTCATCGAACCCATCGTTATACCATTCATAGACCGGCAAGGGAACTTGCTGTTCCAACAGGACAATGCACGTCCGCATGTATTCCGTGCCACCCAACGTGCTCTAGAAGATGTAAGTCAACTACCCTGGCCAGCAAGATCTCCGGATCTGTCCCCCATTGAGCATGTTTGGGACTGGATGAAGCGTCGTCTCACGCGGTCTGCACGTCCAGCACGAACGATGGTCCAACTGAGGCGCCAGGTGGAAATGGCATGGCAAGCCGTTCCACAGGACTACATCCGGCATCTCTACTATCGTCTCCATGGGAGAATAGCAGCCTGCATTGCTGCGAAAGGTGTATATACACTGTACTAGGGCCGTCATTGTGCATGCTCTGTTGCCTGGACTGTGTGCCTGTGGTTCTGTCAGTGTGATCATGTGATGTATCTGACCCCAGGAATGTGTCAATAAAGTTTCCCCTTCCTGGGACAATGAATTCACGGTGTTCTTATTTCAATTTCCAGGAGTGTATAATGCAAATATTTACTAAATTGCAGTTAAATATAATTAAAGTCACCAAGTTGCTCCACTCTCTAATGACGATCGCTAGGAAACTTATTTTAATCATTGTCCTAAAATGGTTACGGCTGTATGTTATTCTTGTCCCAATCCTGCTATCGTTAATTTAATGTGTCCCACCTCTCGAGCCATCAACATTTAAAACTCATGTTTACCATTTTATTTATTAAATCTTTATTTTGTGGGATATCTTACACAGTTGATCCACATGGGTTTCTGTGTCGTGGCTGTTACTCCGAACATGAGACCGCATTGTCTGCACATCCTAGAGATACACGTTTATTTATGGCCTCACATTGCTTTTTTCTGAGTTTAAATGCCCCTATCTATGGTATTCGTAGCAGATATGACTGATAGAAGAGACAGAGAAGATGCAAGGAAGAGCAGCACGTGTCTTTACAGGTGCATTTAGTAAGTGTGAAAGGGTCACGGAGAAGCTCAGTCGGTTCCAGTGGGGTACGCTGCAATAGAGGCGTTCTGCAACACCCTCGTAGATGTAAAGAGTCTCAAATTTACTTTCAGGTTTAGTATTAGCTTCCTGGGAATCATTTGAAATATATTTTTATATCATTTGTGAGGGAATTCTCTGACTTTATAATAATCCTTTTTCTATATAAGGTCCACTTAGACCAGGTCATATATCTCGCACTATTCCTTTATAATTTTGATATTTTGGATACTAATTCCCTCAGTACCAATAACCACGTTGCCGCTTTCATACAGCAGTTTCTGTGAAATACTGTGTACATATGATTACTACCCTGACGTTGCTTGTACCATATCAGCAGATGTCTTCCTTTTTTTATGATCAGATTTCCTTAACAAGCCACAAGATAACCTTCAACACTCTAATCACTGTTATTTCAGCATACACAACTGCTTCTCATTTTAACTTCAAGGTGTATCACAAAATAGGAATTTTCGGTACGTTATTTTGTTGTTTTAAGTGTATTCTTGGAGCACGTCTTATCATGCATACCGGAATAGTTACAAACTGCTGCATATAGGTTAAACATTTTCCTAGATTACTTCTTTAACTATAATGTAGTTTTTGTGGTCTTACATATACACGCAAGTTGTCGGGTGATTTGTTTAATTTTAATAAAATAATACTGAATATCGCTTTGTTGTGGTCTTCAATTCGGAGTCTGGTTTGATGCAGCCCTCCACGCTGTTATCTCCTGTACAAGCTCCTCGTTTGTAAATATCTACTGCAACCTATACCAATTTGAACCTGCCTACTGTATTCATTCCTTAGTCTACATCCAAAATTTTAATCCCCCACACGTCCCTCCGTCATCAAAATGACGATTCCTTGGTGCTTCAGAATGTACCCTATCAAAAGATGCCTTCTTTTAGTCAAACTGTGCCAGTAATTCCTCATTAGTTACACTGTCTACCTACCTAATCTTCAGCTGTCTTCAGTAGCACCACATTTCGTAAGCTACTCTTCTCTTCTTCTAGAAATTGTTTATCACACTCGTTTCACCTCTGCACATGGCTACTCTTAGATGAAAAGTTTGGCACAGGAAAGGAATTCCTGGTGAGCCGCATCAAATCAGTCAGAAGATTGATGGCTACTCTAACATGTGTGCGACTGGTTCTGATCCATCTTCCTACCATAGATGTGCAAGAACTCTCCGCGAGTGTCGCTGAGGAATGAAATAAATAGGAAGTGCAGGGAAGCTAAGACAAGATGGTTGCAGGAAAAATGTGAAGACATCGAAAAAGAAATGATTGTCAGAAGGACAGACTCAGCGCACAGTAAAGTCAAAACAAATTAAAAGCAAGGGTCATACCATTAGCAGGGCAACATGAATTCTACTGTTAAATTCAGAGGAGAGAGCGGGTAGGTGGAAAGAATACACTGAAAGCCTCTATGAGGGGGAAGATTTGTCTAATGTTATGGAAGAAGATACAGGAGACGATTTAGAAGAGATAGTGGATCCAGTCTTAGAATCACGATTCAAAAGAGCTTTGGAGGACTTAAGATCAAATACTGCAGAAGTAATAGATAACATACCATCAGAATTTCTAAAATCATTGTGGGAAGTAGCAACAAAACTACTGTTCACGTTGGTGTGTACAATGTATGAGTCTGGCATCATCCACACAATTCCGAAGACTGCGAGGGCTGATAAGTGCGGGAATTACCGCACAATCAGCTTAACAGCTCATGTATCCAAGTTGCTTACAAGAATAATATACAGAAAGATGGAAAAGAAAATTGAGGGTGTGCTAGATGATCATCAGTTTGGCTTTAGAAAAGGTAAAGGTTCGAGAGAGGCAATTCTGACGTTGCGGTTAATAATGGAAGCAAGACTACAGAAAAATCGAGACACATTCATAGGTTCTGTCGACCTGGAAGAAGCGTTAGACAATGTAGAACGGTGCAGGATGTTCGAAATTCTGAGAAAAGTCGGGGTAAGCTACAGGGAGAGACGGTTCATATACAACATGTGCAACAGCCAAGAGGGAATAATTAGAGTGGACGACCAAGAACGAAGTGCTAGTATTAAAAACGGTGTAAGACAAAGACGTAGCCTTTCGCCCCTACTGTCCAATCTGTACATCGAAGAAACAATGATGGAAATAAGAGAGAGGTTCAGGAGTGGAATTACAATTAAAGGTGAAAGGATATCAATGATATGATTCGCTGATGACATTGCTGTCCTGAGTGAAAGTGAAGAAGAATCACTTGATCTGCTGAACGAAGTACAGAGTATGGACTGAGAGTAAATCGAAGGAAGACGAAGGTAAAGAGAAGTAGTAGAAATGAGAACAGCGAGAAACTTAACATCAGGATTGATGGTCACGAATTAGATGAAGTTAAGAAATGCTGCTACCTAGGCAGTAAAATAACCAATGACAGACGGAACAATGAGGACATCAAAAGCAAAATAGTAATGGAAAAAAGGATATTCCTGGCCAAGAGAAGTCTACAAATATCAAACATCGGCCTTAATTTGAGGAAGAAATTTCTGAGAGTGTACGTTTGGAGAACAACATTGTACGGTAGTGAAACATGGAAAGTGGGAAAACCGGAACAGAAGAGAATCGATGCATCTGAGATGTGGTGCTACAGATGAATGTTGAAAATTAGGTGGACTGATAAGATAAGGAATGAGGAGGTTCTGCGCAGAATCGAAGACGAAAGGAATATGTGGAAAACACTGAGAAGGGGGGAGGGGAGGGGTCAGGATGATAGAACATCTGTTAAGACATGAGGGAATGACTTCCATGGCACTAGAGGGAGATGCAGAGGGCAAAATCTGTAGAGGAAGGCAAAGATTGGAGAACATCAGCAACAATTGAGGATGTAGGTTGCAAGTGCTACTATGAGATGAAGAGATTAGCACAGGAGAGGAATTCGTGGTGGGCCGCATGAAACCAGTCAGAAGACTGGTAAAAAAAAATTTACTCTAGAGATTTGTAATCATTAGTGTAATCGTACAATAGTAGATCTTATCACCGATTTATCCGCAATAAATTACATCTCTTTCTGTGTCAACTGACATTCCCTGCACGATTCGGCAGTCCTCTGCAGGTCTTCCTGCAGTTCGGTGGTCTTATGATGTTGTCAGCTTCTTTACTAATGAGTGTTTTGCGTTATTTTCATGGCTACTATTGTTTAAGTATTGCCTGAACGAGCTAAACAAGTGTGCGATGAAAGCTACATGTTTTCTGTTACTTGTGCGAAGAGACACCCAAATCCACAATTCGTCTAGATTTATGTGGTAAATTACCCTGACCCATACACAAATTATTGTAATCAACTGCCTATGACAGAGTCAGGACAGCCTTCATATCCACAATTAGACAGGTTGTTGCAGAATTTGTAACTCTGTTCCTCCATTAAGATGGGTATTGCCGCCTTACTGTGTCAATACCTGAATGCGAAACTTCCACATTGACGAAAATGTCACGGTTTTATCCACTTATTGCGCGGAATACGGTATGTACAACACTACTGAGCATTAAAATTGCTACACCACGAAGATGACGTGCTACAGACGCGAAATTTAACCGACGGGAAGAAGATGCTGTGATATGCAAATGATTAGCTTTTTAGACCATTCACACAAGGTTGGCGCCGGTGGCGACACCTACAACGTGCTGACATGAGGAAAGTTTCCAACCGATTTTTCATACGCAACCAGCAGTTGACCGGCGTTGCCTGGTGAAATGTTGTTGTGATGCATCGTGTAAGGAGAAGAAATGCGTACCATCACGTTTCCGACTTTGATAAATCTCGGATTGTAGCCTGTAGCAAATGCGGTTTATCGTATCGCGACATAGCTGCTCATCTTGGTTGCGATCCAATGACTGTTAGCAGAATATGGAATCGATGGATTCAGGAGGTTAATACGGAACGCCGTGATGGATCCTAACGGCCTCGTATCACTAGCAGTCGGAAAGACAGGCATCTTATCCGCATGGCTGTAACAGACCGTGCAACCACGTCTCGATTCCTGAGTCAACAGATGGGGACGTTTGCAGACAACAACCATCTGTACGAACAGTTCGACGACGTTTGCAGCAGCATGGACTATCAGCTCGGAGACCTTGGCTGCTGTTACCCTTGACGCTGCATCACAGACAGGAGGGCCTGCGATGGTGTACTCAACGATGAACCTGGGTGCACGAATGGTAAAACCTGAATCCAGGTTCTGTTTACAGCATCATGATGATCGCATCCGTGTTTGGCGACATCGCGATGAACACTCATTGGAAGCGTGTATTCGTCATCGCCATACTGGCGTATCGCTCGGTGTGATGGTATGGGGTGTTACACGTCTCGGTCACCTCTTGTTCGCAATGACGGCACTTTGAACAGTGTACGTTACATTTCAGATGTGTTACGATCCGTGGCTCTACCCTTCATTCGATCCCTCGAAACCCTACATATCAGCAGGATAATGTGCGACCGGATGTTAAAGGTCCTGTACTGGCCTTTCTGGATACAGAAAATGTTCGACTGCTGCCCTGGCCAGCACATTCTCCAGATCTCTCATCAATCGAAAACCTGTCGTCAATGGTGGCCGAGCAACTGGCTCGTCACAGTACGCCAGTCAAACTCTTGATGAACTGTGGTATCGTGTTGAAGCTGCATGGGCAGCTGTACCTGTACACTCCATCCAAGCTCTGTTTGACTCAATGCCCAGGCGTATCAAGGACGTTATTATGGCCAGAGGTGGCTGTTCTGGGTACTGATTTCTCAGTATATATGCACCCAACTTGCGTGAAAATGTAATCAGGTGTCAGTTCTAGTATAATATATTTGTTCAATGAATAACCGTTTATCATCTGCATTTCTTCTTGGTGTAGCAATTTTAATGGCCAGTAGAGTATTTCAGGTTGCTACATAAGAGCGCATAACATGAGCACGGAAAAGTACTCATGCTATATCACAGGGTCGTGTTGTTCAGAGTCTATCACGATCACTCTACTCTTCACTTCGAGTACTTGCAACGAGCCAACGTTGGTCTAAACACTGTGAGAAACGACAATACTGTAGGTGCCACCCTCTGGCGTGTTGGAAACACCTACTACCTCGTCAGCATGTATACTGAGGACCTGTGCGGCGTAGTTATAGCCAATAAAATGAAAATTCACGCTTATTACATTTATTACTGGCGAGGTTGGCAAGTTCCGTTGGTAGCTTGGCTTGGAGGTATCGGTGACCGCAGTGTGTGGGTTTCTATTCACACGCCGTTTCGGGGTGTGTTCAATCCCTCCCTGATCACAGCCCATGTTGTCCCCTAAGGCGGACGGCGATGTCGGATGCGGTGTAGTACTGCTGAATGCTAAACCTGACCCACCAGTACGATAGGCCTCCAAACCTGTGTGACTCTGGAATTTAGGGCAGCTTCTGTCCTGGACCGGAGTTGTGTTGGTACACCCTCGGACTACACATCAGCGCTTGCTGCTGTACTGACGTTAGTACTGGACGCTGGACACTCTGTCGTGGCTTCAGATCGCTGATCGTCTCGTAGGGCAGCAAGGACAAGATCAACAGTAGTACCATCTCATACACAAGATGTTATCCTACAGTAACCACGGAGTCGAGTGCGAACGACATGAACACCATCCATGCTCCTGTTCGATTGTCATACCCTTGTGGGGGTGGAGTATTTCTGTCGCCGAGGCGAGGCGAGGTGACGCTCTACGACGTCTTTGCCGGTGACCGAATACACTCCTGCAAATGGAAAAAAGAACACACTGACACCGGTATGTCAGACCCACCATACTTGCTCCGGACACTGCGAGAGGGCTGTACAAGCAATGATCACACGCATGGCACAGCGGACACACCAGGAACCGCGGTGTTGGCCGTCGAATGGCGCTAGCTGCGCAGCATTTGTGCACCGCCGCCGTCAGTGTCAGCCAGTTTGCCGTGACATACGGAGCTCCATCGCAGTCTTTAACACTGGTAGCATGCCGCGACAGCGTGGACGTGAACCGTATGTGCAGTTGACGGACTTTGAGCGAGGGCATATAGTGGGCATGCGGGAGGCCGGGTGGACGTACCGCCGAATTGCTCAACACGTGGGGCGTGAGGTCTCCACAGTACATCGATGTTGTCGCCAGTGGTCGGCGGAAGGTGCACGTGCCTGTCGACCTGGGACCGGACCGCAGCGACGCACGGATGCACGCCAAGATCGTAGGATCCTACGCAGTGCCGTAGGGGACCGCACCGCCACTTGCCAGCAAATTAGGGACACTGTTGCTCCTGGGGATCGGGGAGGACCATTCGCAACCGTCTCCATGAAGCTGGGCTACGGTCCCGCACACCGTTAGGCCGTCTTCCGCTCACGCCCCAACATCGTGCAGCCCGCCTCCAGTGGTGTCACGACAGGCGTGAATGGAGGGACGAATGGAGACGTGTCGTCTTCAGCGATGAGAGTCGCTTCTGCCTTGGTGCCAATGATGGTCGTATGCGTTTTTGGCGCCGTGCAGGTGAGCGCCACAATCAGGACTGCATACGACCGAGGCACACAGGGCCAACACCCGGCATCATGGTGTGGGGAGCGATCTCCTACACTGGCCGTACACCTCTGGTGATCGTCGAGGGGACACTGAATAGTGCACGGTACATCCAAACCGTCATCGAACCCATCGTTCTACCATTCATAGACCGGCAAAGGAACGTGCTGTTCCAACAGGACAATGCACGTCCGCATGTATCCCGTGCCACCCAACGTGCTCTAGAAGGTGTAAGTCAACTACCCTGGCCAGCAAGATCTCCGGATCTGTCCCCCATTGAGCATGTTTGGGACTGGATGAAGCGTCGTCTCACGCGGTCTGCACGTCCAGCACGAACGCTGGTCCAACTGAGGCGCCAGGTGGAAATGGCATGGCAAGCCGTTCCACAGGACTATATCCAGCATCTCTACGATCGTCTCCATGGGAGAATAGCAGCCTGCATTGCTGCGAAAGGTGGATATACACTGTACTAGTGCCGACATTGTGCATTCTCTGTTGCCTGTGTCTATGTGCCTGTGGTTCTGTCAGTGTGATCATGTGATGTATCTGACCCCAGGAATGTGTCAATAAAGTTTCCCCTTCCTGGGACAATGACTTCACGGTGTTCTTATTTCAGTTTCCAGGAGTGTAGATTCCGTCCTACGCGAATCGCCAGAGGTCTTCATTTCCGCTACACTTTCTGAACAGGGCTCTACTGCTTAGTCAGACTCTTGCTATACGTGGTTGTGTCCTGTCTAGTAACGCAATTGAAACCTGGTAGTCAAGGGAAGGAAGGATTCGGCTACGGTTGTGTACGGAGCCGTAATCAGTTACTATTGATTGCCTTTTACAATTACACACAACTTATTTTAAACTAGTAATTCAACAATAAATCAAAATACCACACGTTATTAATGGAGGAATAAACAACTGTGTAAATAATAGTGTTTTCAGTGAGTTACAGTTTAGTAAATCATCATTAAATACAGATAGAGAAGATAAGGTTTTAAAGCATGCCACTGTTATCTCACTCCACGAACGGCAATAATATAAAAAAAAATTAGGAACCTGCTGTAAAACAGCAAATACAGTAGCAAAGGTTAATTAAAAGACAAGCAACTGATCACCAAACAGGTGAAATACCATGATGGTAAACTTAGTAACACAACACTTAACAACCATTGAACACTACACTGCTAGATTTATTCCAGAAGAACTATTAATTAGACATTTATAACCTTTCATGCAGGTATTACAAAGTATTGTAATAGATATACAACAATAAAACACAAAGACCAGTGCATAAGTTCCTTAAAGGGTACTGGGGAATATTATATCCGCAGAAGGCATGGGCTGAAGGAGCGTTACACTGAACTACTGGCCATCAGACCTCCTTTTAGAATACACACATCTTACAAGAACCAATGGCCACAGACGGTGCTCCAGGAATCGATCTCTGAAGAGGGCCGGCAACAAACACTTTCGCGAGCTATGAGATAGGCAGCCAATAGTTTCATTCACTTCACAAGATGTTAACTCAGACTAGTGGCAGTCTAACGAATGACTAACGATAATCTTGTTGAAGCTACCTGACGTCCAATAAACCAAATGCAACGATGGAACAATACGCCTAAGCCGGAACTGGCGGTCTGCACAACCTCCCCAGAAAACCGTGTTTTAGAGCGCCTGGAGAAAGAAAGGAACCACTGCCACTAGAGTAGAAGAATCACTAACCGCTGACAAAACTACACGCCTTACTGGACAGCAGCGGAAAGGCGAGGAAATGTACACTTCCGTTACACACACTAACCCCCAGGGCAGGTAACTGGGGCGTTAGCGGCCACCAGGCAATAAAAATTACCGCTACTTGAACTTAACAAATTGTAACAAGATGAACGCAGTAAATAGTAATAAGAAGTCGAGGAAAGATAATCATAACCGCCTTACCCAAGCACTCCACTCGCTGCTTTTCGCCTCGGCGACACTACGGGAAGCAACACAAACCCAAGTCACTGGAGAATCGCGAGATATCACAATGGTGGAGGTTTCTCTACTTGGATTGAAATGCACTCATATTAAAGCTTGCTGGATCCGGTTTACAACTTGGTCGTGCACCCTCGTGACCACAGCCCTTCCATCCGGTAGTCCATGCGTGCCGCCGGCGTTCCTGGGTGTTCTGGCACTGCGCGGACCTGACTCCTCCTGAGTCCCCAACCGAACTCGCACACTCGCACGACCCGGAAAAACAACGACGTCGCCCCAAAGATAGGACAACAGTTAGTACATACCGATAACCGCCGCTGCTGCCACTAGCGGACAGGTCACGCTTGCGAAACCGAGTGACGCCAGTCAACACGTGAAGAAGACAAACAACCACAACTATGCCAACGAAACGATACCGTCTGGCCTCCAAGAGAGGGTGGAAACCTACAAACAGCACCAACGCGAACCACAGAACGGCTCCGTAATGTTACGAGAGTAATGAATGCACTATTCTAACCATTTTCTGATGAACTGCTCGTAGTCTCTCTTAAGGGTGTCAAGTAGGCTTTCTTCTTGACCCAGTAACGATGTTCAAAGGTTTATGCTTCCTGACTGGTGGCTGGTGACACTTCCACGTGACTGAGTAATAGCGGCTGTCCGAACTTTCAAAGCAATTTTACTCTCACGCTTCCTGTTGTGTGACATTACTGCTGTGGTGAATAAGTTTGTGAGTGGTGATAGCGTTGGTTGCATGTGGGAACTGGGACGAATGTTGATCAGATATACAAGAGTCATGAGTATGTTGGACTGGTGGTTCGCAAAAAATTTGTGACTGATGCAGTGGTGGAGTGCTGGGCAATCCATTTCTGCGGCTCGATAAGACCGAGTGCGTGTAAGAGACACTGAAGAGCTTGGGGACGCAATATTGGCACTATTTTACCAAGGGTAGTATCTGTCTACAATAACCGTACAACAGCGCTGGAACTACCACCAAGGTAAAGGAAAGTGAACTTATTTACAGTGAATTTAATGACGGCCTAACAAAACTATTTTGTTCCGATTGTTAAGACCGTAATATTTTTGCTCATGCTCGGCAACATGACATCAGACCAGACTGAAAAAAATGAAATGTGCAAATGGCATTGTTGGCCGGGAGACCCCATTCGTTTATGGACTGTGTTGCTATTCCCGGCGGAGGTTCGAGTCCTCCCTCGGGCATGGGTGTGTGTGTTTGTCCTTAGGATAATTTAGGTTAAGTAGTGCGTAAGCTTAGGGACTGATGACCTTAGCAGTAAAGTCCCATAAGATTTCACACACGTTTTAGACCCCATTCGGGAAGTTCGGCTGCCACGTGCAAGTCTTATTGCAGTCGACGATACATTGGGCTACTTGAGTGCCGGTGATGAGGATGAAATGATGATGAGGACAACACAACACTTAATCCACGAGCGGGGAACATCTCCAACCCGCCAGGGACTCGAACCTGGACCCGCTTGTACGGGGATGGGCAAGCATGTTACCATCCAGCTAAGCAGGCGGACACGCTAGATTAAATCTGCTGTTTAATAACATCACTCACCCATTTACAGACATGCATGACTTATTACAGTGGTACAACTAATTAAAAGCTGTTGCAAATCAGGAACGGAAATCAATGTTGAAAATTCACCCGCATCCCTGGTGCAAGAGTGGGGCTGCGAGATGCGCTGAGGAGGGAGGGAAGGGGGTAGCAACTGTTATGTTTTGCCTCTCCCTGTTGATTCCTATGATTGCAGCCCACTGAAGATGGTATATTTTATTGCTTGAATAAAGAAGTAAACTTTTATAAAATTGTGATTGTTGACTTTATCTTTCTCTCACTATAAAATCATCATCATCAGTTCACGAGCATGATAAAGTTTCTCATTGTAGATTTACATTCTAAGTGTGTTCGGTGAATGATCAAAAGAATCTGGATATGACACTAACATTACCGTTAAGCGTAGCAGTGGTGCAAAAATTAACGTTATTTTGTTAGTAGTATCGTTAAAAGGCTTCGAGCAGCAGTAAGCATCGTTAATGGAAACTGTGTGGAGTAGTGTACGCAAATTACGAGGCCTCCACTGCTGTATTAGCGAGCAGTGCTGGTAAACTCTTAATAACCTGGTGTAAACGTTCCAGCTGCCGTCATATCGTCAATCAGCCACTTTGCGTGCGTGTGTGTGTGTGTGTGTGTGTGTGTGTGTGTGTGTGAGTGAGTGTGAGGGAGAGAGAGAGAGTGTGTGTGTGTGTGTGTGTGTTAAGTGGGAGCACGGCACGCTGTTCAATACAGCCGCTACTAAACACACAGGTTAGTGTATATTGAAACATTGCTCAATATCTTGTGTCTGCTGAAGTTAACATTTGTCAGAAGTGTTTAAGCCAGCGTGCTAGGTTATTAACACTGAGTTCGTGTAATCCTATTTTGCAACCATTGTAGATGAAGCGGTGCGCAAATTTACCTACTAGGTGCACTTTGTGATTATGTACCATCCATTACAGTCTGTACAGGATATCGACCTACACATACACAAATGTCCAGTCCGCACGATGCCTTAGTTTCACACATTCGTCGCAGCAGTGGATAATAACATTTTATACAAGTTCATTTTGGTTTCGCCTTTAGAATGGTTAGGTGGGCTCCTTCGTCTCTTTCGTATTTCGTACCGACTACAATGAAATCGATAGGGAGGTGGTGTTAAGAGGTGAGGTGCTCAGCAGAAAAGGTTTATTCAGACTTAACAAACCATTTTATTTAAACAAAAATTTCACAAGCGTAACACACATCTCTAGCATTTATAGTATTACTTTAACAAGGGATACAGAAGCCAAAATTTACCAAGGCTTAACACAGCAACTTAAAATTTTCCGTATAAAGCAATACTTCCGTCAGACCATTTTTAAGAAAACCAATTACTGACGGAAGCTAAATAACAAAACATTAAAATAACAACTGCTAATGTGATTACTGTTATGACTTAGTGGAAGCAACTGGTGACAGTCTCTAACAAAATGATTTAATGAATCAAGCACCAACTGGTCGACAGAGTTACTGTAACAATTTACAGCAAACAACTCGTGGCAGAATTTGAACACTTAATCACTGCAGTAAGTAAAGGGCAAGGACCCACGATGTTTACTGTTACCATTTACAGAAAGCAACTGGCGGCAGAATTTAAAGAAATAGCAAACGCAGTTAATAAAGGACCAACTGCCCACCAGATTTAGTACCATCAACACAGAAAACAACTGGCTTCCAGAAATTAAAATAATAATAATAAATGCAGCAAGGAAAGGGCCTACTGCCCACCAGATTTAGTGTCATTATTTTAGAAAGCAAATGGCGGCTGAATTCAAAATAACTGACAATCCAATAAGTAAAAGAGTAACTACCCACCAGATTTAGTATTACCTTCTAGAGAAATCAACTGGTGACAGAATTTAAAATAATAATCCAATGAATTTAAAAAAAGACTACCAATCAGGCAGTCATTCAAAAGGAAATAACTGTGTTGAAATCGAAATTTAGTGTAACACACATATTAAACTCAGAGGTAAATATGATTTAGAGTGTACAGTTCCCCAGAATATCGGAGAAAATATATTTACTAGTACCGGCCCAGCAGTGCCTGTTTTTGCATGATGAGAAGCGAATAGTACACACCTTCAAACGGACAATACGGAAGTCCGTAAGATTTGGACAACCATGTGGTAACAGAACCAAAACCAGAACACATGTTTGACTTAGGATCTCTAGGCTAAATGGCTGGCCAGCATAACTAGACCTTAACTTAGCTCACTCAACGCTACTTGTGGATAATCGTTTTAATAGCCAGTTATCCATCAGAAGAGAAGTCAACAATTAGATGCTGGGCTACGTTCCGGCGTCCGTGAACATACAAAATTAACGAACGGAATTACAACATCCCCTCCCTGTAACATATGAGACACAGACCAAACTAAATTTACAAATGGTACACACACACACACACACACACACACACACACACACACACACATAACATATCGCTTTGGGATTAAAGGACCTCTCGTCCACAGAAGATACAACGATACATAAGTCTCTAACTACCCTGCAGGAAGAAAAATAAGTAAAGCTGGAAATATGATGTCATTTTTCTCCGATGATGGCATATACCAGCTAGTGAATAATAGAAGTAGTAATGAAGCCCCAAAGTCGTCCGCCAACAGATGGCGTACTGGCATAGCTACAGAGCGCCATCTGTGTCTACCCTTTAGCAGGAAATGCGCACAGACAGAAGGCTCTCTGTGGTGCAAACGTTTGAAGCAAGCAGGCAGCCATGCTGTGGAGAGGCACTCGTGCTTCCTACAGCCAATACAGCGTGTTTGAAAGAGGTCAAATTGTGGTATCCTGACTGGAGGGACATTCTTGTCAGTTGTGCAACGATGCTGGTATCAATGGTCACACGAACATTCTCACACCTGTGGACAAGGCTCTGGACGTCTACGCAGCATAGACGTCCGTCAGGACAGCTTATGAGCCCAGCCGTGCCAGCACGAACTGTTGCGAACTGGTTACTAGCAGTGGGACAACAGGCCTGCAAACCTCCAGGTCGTCTTCCACTGACGCCACAGTATCGACGATTCGACCGTTGGCGTCGGAGGATCACCTGGAAGATGGACTGCTGCGTCGTCGTCTTCAGGGATGAAAGCAGATCTCGATGCATGCAGGTGATGGCCGTATGTGTGTGCGTCGACCTGGTGAGCGCTGTCTTGTAAAGTGCATCAGCGCATTAATGGACTGGGATATGATACGCTATAACTCTTGTTCACCTTTTGTGTTTCCGGAGGGGACCCTAACCAGTGCTTGGTATTTGCAGATGTTGCTAGACCCGTTCTTTTGCCATTCTCGCAACAGGAACGTGAAGTGTTGTTGCAGCAGAATAATACTCGCCCACACATTGTGCATGACACAATCCAAGATGTGCAGCAGTTTCGTTGGCGAGCATGATCTCCGGACTGGTCTCCAGTTGAGCACATGTTGGATATGATGGGACGACAAGTGACTCGTGTGAGTTGGAATTGTCAACCAACAGCCCTTACAGAACTACGTGAACAGCAGCTGTGGCCTAACATATCCCAGTACAGTACCCACCATCACTAGATGCCAGAGTCAGTGTCCGCACTGCCGTCCGTGAAGGCTACACCACGTACCAAGATAGTCGTTTCAGTATGAGTTGATTCCTGGTATTTCAGAATACTTGTGCTATTGGTCTGTAAATGTAATTATTTCATGTACTCCATAAGCACCGTTGCAGCAATCAATCTTGAGTGAATTAGAAACCTCTAAATGTGTGTACTAATTTCTTTCCGAAAGTGTACAACATCATAGGTATCAATTACATTACACGCGACTTAACCATTTTGAACAGGGCCCACACTTAATGCAACCCGACTCAGCCTTGTGGTTCAACTGAAGCCCTAAGATTAATAACAAACAATTGGTAGGAAAGCACTTTATAACATTACTCGTTCATTAACTTCAGTGTGCTTCTGACAAGCACTCAGACGGGCAAACCACCAAACGCTATAACAGTCGGAAATCAAAATGCTCACCGTAATTTCTGAAGTCTGTAGTGGGAATCAACAGCAGTCCCAAACTACCAACAATCGGGTACTTTCTGTCGTAGTGACCCCTTATCATTTAGAGGGCCCATACAACAGACAAGCAGGCTGGGCTGCCGACCTCCCTACAAGAGCACAGATCAAAACATCGCCAATGGATGTAAACATTAGCAGACTTTCCGCATAAACATGGCACTACTTCTTGAAAATCCATGTGACAGAGATCCACCAATAAGAACTAATGTGACTACTTGAAGAACATTTCCTACAATAAAGGTCTTATTCATTTTAATTCTAGGGCTGATACTTAGTGCCAAATTTGCCGGCCGGTGTGGCCGAGCGGCTCTAGGCGCTTCAGTCTGGAACGCGCGATCGCTACGGTCGGAGGTTCGAGTCCTGCCTCGGGCATGGATGTGTGTGATGTCCTTAGATTAGTTAGGTTTAAGTAGTTCTAAGTTCTAGGGGACTGATAACCTTTGCGCGAAGAGAGCGCGAGAATATTGAAAATCTCGCGCGATGCGCATGCTCTGTAGCTTAAATAGTTCTTACAGGCCGATTTCAGATTAGTTACCCGACTTCATATACCACAAGTTTTCCACACCAAATTGTTCGTCTCAACTTCCTCTACACTACTGTGGTACTTGTGGTCAATGTTCCAACTTGGAAATCATTCGGAGTAGGTCATATGTCCGTATAATTTGTTTGTTCATAATCACTAATAATATCATCAAAGCATGTGCCTTACCTCCTGACTCACTCTGTATAGGGAAAAACGAAATTAAGTGGAAAAAATTGCAAGGAAAGTTCACCAAGAATGTTGGACAATTTTCATGTGCCTTTCAAGATTATGTACGTGGGAGACAAATGATGGACTATAAAGCGCTGAAGCGTCTAGATAGTGGAGAAAGAGTTGCAGAAAATATAGATGTAATCGAAGAAGAATAATGGACACTATATTATAGAGATTTGTGATATAATAACTCAGTCGAAAAAGTAGTTAGTTAGTTGATTTGGGATAGGGGACCAAACAGCGAGATCGTCGGTCCCATTGGATTAGGGAAGAATGGGGAAGGAAGTCGGCCGTGTGCTTTCAAAGCAATCATCCAGGAATTATCGTGAAGCGATTTAGCGTAATCACTGTGAGCTAACATCCCAAAGATGTACGGGCTCACATGTAGTTCCACTTCGTCGAAATGTCTTGGCTCAAACTCTAGGTGTTGAACCGCACGTGTCGCATTACACGCTCTAAATTAGACACTTGTGACCCTTTGGATTAATTGTCTGGCTGATGGCAAGTTTTCGAAGTTGTATGAAACATACAACTTTAATATAACATACTGCAACAGTAATAATAATATAGGGAGCTAAATTAACGACACATAAATGATGTAGACCACACAGTTCCGAACTGGTTAGAATCATGTTTATTCAGAAAGCAAACCAAGAGTGAAAGTGGTCGTATTTAGAATTACTATTACACTCGAGCACATAGCCATTTGACACAGTTCGATCATTCACAATCGCAGCGCGAATTACAAGTCCAATATTCCATCTTGTTAACTACGCGAAAAGTTAGAGTTCACATCAGGCGCGGGGCTGCTCGCTGCTCATAGACTAAGTTCCACACAACGCGAAATTTTCTAAGTCGTTCCACTTCCTAGCTACCTAAAGACAGACAGTCCGCTTTCGCCTTTCCACAAGCACTGTACCTCTACCCGTCCCCGGTGGCGTTTCCAGCGCGCCGAACATCGTCGCTCAACTGACTAGTGCAGTTCCCTTAACTGAAGTCGTCCATCAGATTGGCTACAGCTTATTCTACATTATTTTACATTTTAACATGTTCAAATAATCAAATCTTGACCACTTTCACATTCTAAATAAAGTAACAATAATTTTTAATACTTAATAAACGTTAAATTCTTTTACATAAAACCGATAAAATTTCCTTCCTAACGTTGAATGTCACGACTAGTAGCCTTGCACCAATGTGCTTTCTGATAAATAAATAAAGATCGAAGGTAAGTATTATAAACAAAACTTTACAACAAATATTCTATTAGCACACCGGCCGCTGTGGCCGAGCGGTTCTAGGCCTTTCAGTCCAGAACCGTGCTGCTGATACGGTCACAGGTTCGAATCCTGCCTAGAGCATGGATGTGTGTGATGTCCTTAGATTAGTTAGGTTTAAGTAGTTCTAAGTCTAGGGGACTGATGACCTCAGATGTTGAG
This sequence comes from Schistocerca gregaria, assembly GCF_023897955.1. NCBI lineage: Eukaryota > Metazoa > Arthropoda > Insecta > Orthoptera > Acrididae > Schistocerca > Schistocerca gregaria. The sequence continues at coordinate 213,661,934 of NC_064925.1, forward strand.
TCCTATAGTGCTTAGAGCCATTTAACCATTATATTAGCTAATGATTCAGTAAGTTGTCGTGCTGTCGTCGTTCAATGTGTTTTGTATGGAGAGGGAAATGATGATCTGACGCTTAACTGAAAATACTGATAATTTAAATTTACTATATCTTTTGAACAAATAATGTTACAGAGTTGATATTTACAACATTTGCCATTTTAATGATGCGCTTGTATATGAAATATCGATCGTTAAGATCGACCAACGTTTTCAGATTTTAGCATTGAGGTCTTTGTTAATTTCACTTTAACAGTAAATCCTAAACTATTATAGATATGATCAGTATTGAAGTGTACCTCTTTCCTGGTGGAATGACTGGAACTGATCGACTATCGGACCCCCTCCGTCTAATAGGCGCTGCCCTCGCTTGGTTGTTTACACTTTGGGCGGGATTAGTGACATCTCTGAACAGTCAAAAGGACTGCGTCTGTGATAGAATATCCACAGTCATCGTGTATCTTCAGGAGTTCTGGGAAACTGGGTGATGCAAATTTTTTTATGTGTATTTCTTTACATTCCTTGATGGAGCCTATCTTTGTCTAACTCTCCGGAATATAAATTCGTTCTTCTAATGCAAACTACCCCATTTCTGTAACAACTAAACAAGACGAGCTTCTCACAGGGACAGAAGCACAAACACACAGCTGCAATCAACTTTCCGATGAAATGCAGTGTAGTCAGCATTCGAGATAGTGTTGCCATTTCATAAGTACTTCAACTAGAGATGGTTAGCCAGTATGTGTTGCTTACTGCCTTTACGTGGGACACCCCGTATAATATTACATTCATATGTAGCGGCTAAAGTCGTGCTCGCAGCAACTCGTACGGACGCCCATGGCAGCATGCTGACAAACTGCTGGCTTCATTACAATTGAATGCCGCGGCGGAATGCCTCAGAAGTTGGATCACTGGCCGCCAGCACTTGGTAAACTGTCAAGGGAAAGATAGCCAGGTATCGGACCAACTCTGGCCCTTTCTCCGTACATACCGATGAATTTTCGCAAGTGTGTATGTACTCGGCAAAGACTACAGGAGGAGGAGGAGATTAGTGTTTAACGTCCCGTCGACAATGAGGTCATTAGAGACGGAGCGCAAGCTCGGGTGAGGCAAGGATGGGGAAGGAAATCGGCCGTGCCCTTTCAAAGGAATTATCTCGGCATTGGCCTGAAGCGATTTAGGGAAATCACGGGAAACCTAAATCAGGATGGCCGGAGACGGGATTGAACCGTCGTCCTCTCGAATGCGAGTCCAGTGTGCTAACCACTGCGCCACCTCGCTCGGTGGCAAAGACTACAGACAGAGCGATGTTGGGTAGTATAGTGAGCGTATGTAATCTGTATTTGGGAATAAACTGCTGAAAACTACTTGCTCAGTGTTCGCGAATTTCTGCTCTTCATGGATCGAACGCCTATGTTGCCTAATGTCGAGCAGCCGACCGCTGTGGACGAGCGGTTCTAGGCGCTTCAGTCCGGAACCGTGCGATTGCTACGGTCGCAGGCTCTAATCCTGCCTCGGGCATGGATGTGCGTGATGTCCTTAGGTTAGTTAGGTTTAAGTAGTTCTAAGTTCTAGGGGACTGTTGACCTCAGAAGTTAAGTCCCATGGTGCTCAGAGGCATTTTGAATGTCTAGCACGTCGTGTCATCAGATGGAGATAACCCATTATACTTCGATACCTTTGCCAGTGGCCACTTTTGCCTCCTCCCAGCGCCAGCAGCCCAGGACTCGCGGAAAGTTGGACCTTATACAAAGCGCACCAGAAACACGGACGTAGTGGGCATTCTGCAGCTCCACAGGGAGTAGGCTGGCGGACGCCTCCGGCTCGTTTAAGAATGGACACATTGCGAAGAGCCTAGGCACGACGAGAACCTTGCGGATAATTTTGGACCTTTACAGACACTACGTTAAAGCAGCCTAGACACGATGAGAAACTTCTGGGTAATTTTGGACCCTTACAGACACTAAGTTAAAGCATAAACACAAAAGCATCAAGAATGCACAACTGGAGATGAGAGAAACTCCCCGCTGGCAGCCGCCGTTTTTTCCCGCATTAAAAAGCGAGCTGGAAATTGGTGGACCCCTACTGACATTGGGATGAAGCAGAGGTACTAAGCCCCAAGAACTCGAAAGAGAAGAAGTGTGAAACTATGAAAAAGTGAAGGAAGTTAACCTGTTTTAAAAAAAAGTGTTTGTCAGACAGTAAAAAGGTTGCTTATAAATCACGAACACCAGCAGGTTCTTAGACAAAGCACAAATGTAAGACTACCCAGGCCTGACGTAGAGACAGCAACTGCGAAATGTGAAAAAACATCGGGGAAATGTGCGATTAGTCCTGGGAGCAGCGTCGACAGTGAACGCCTGAGAAAGATGACAGTTCCCGAGCACACACCAGCCCGCACAAGATGGAAAATCTCTTCCCTGCACTTGGAGGCTCGGTCACGAAATGGGTGGAAGTGCAAATTTAATGCGCCAATGACAACCCTGAGAGCAGGAAACATACGAGGAGTCTGTGAGCTAGGCAGAGTGAAAAGACAGTAGGTGAAACACTGTGAAAGCACGAGGACATGGAAGCTCTGCCATACTTCGCCTACTTATTCTGATGATTTTGATTCTCACTCTTACACCCAACCTAATGTTCATCGTTATTTTGTGACTTATTCTTCCCCTGTTCCATGTTAAATGGACGAAACCTTCCGTCCAGTGCATGGAAGAGGCACACTTGACTTTCTTTCTTTCACTGGTACCATGTCCCGCGCTAACCCAGGGTCGGCATTCTTAGGAACGGATTTGCAAGGTTAGTGGAAAGGGGTGGCCGGATGCCCTTCGGCCGAGACCTGTACCCCCCCCCCCCCCCCCCCCCGGAGCGGAATTAGTGTATCCCTACTGTCTGCGTCGAGTGTAATTAATGGAAGAGTGCGAGCGTGTTCAGATGTCTGCGAGTCGTGTAGCGGAGGCAGAACGGGGGTACCAGCCCGATATTCACCTAGCGGGATGTGGAAAACCGCCTAAAAACCATTGCCAGGCTGGCCAGCACACCGGCCCTCGTCGTTAATCCGCCGGGCGGATTCGATCTGGAGCCGGCGCGTTAGCGCTCTCGGCTACCCTAGCGGGTCAAAAGAAGCACTTCACTGAGAAACAGAATATCCTTTCCTGACAACCGGCTCCCGCCACCGTGATAACGCTGCTTCGGCGACGAAGCGGTCTGGACCCTCGCTGCAGAGCTACGGGACACCGACAAGGGCTGCCAACTCGCGCCGCACAGCACCGAGGCGATGTGTCGTCCTGACCCAGCGACTGCCGCCGTCAGCACCACACCACAAATGATGATTCATTCCTCCCGGTGGGGCCAGGGATTTTCAGGTGCCTCGAGATGACTGGGTGTTTGTACTGTCCTCATGATTTCATCATCATTCATGAAAGTGGCGAGGTTGGACTGACCAAAGGTTGGGAATTTCTATGGGAGCTGATAATCGCGGAGCTGAGCGCCCCCAAAACCCATATATCATCATCATCATCATCATTCCTACTCTCCTTCCCTTTAATAAGTGAAATTTGTATTTTTATATAAAAGGTAGTGATAGAAGCAAAATATTCAAGTTTTAACTATCTAATCCTTTAATCTCATAACTTTTACACTTTGGTTTCACGTAATCATGGATGTCAATTTTGGCTTCAAGGATGGGGCGATCTCATTGGTAATCTATATGCTATTCCGTGCCAGACATAATATTTTTGAGTTTATTTTGGCGCTCGAAGTCGAGCCATCTCTTGGTTATTTGGATGCGGTGTCATATCACAGAGTTATAAAGGATTCGCTACAATGCACATTAATTGAAACTGAATAATCAGAAATGTAAATAATGCAAGATGAATGTTCGAATATTTAAAACCTTTTAGTTTGATTCGAACCCGTGGTCTAGGGGTAGGGTCTTTGATTCATAACGTCTTAAGTCCCGGGTTCGAACCCCGCCACTGCCTAAATTTTGATAAATAATCAGCATTGGCGGCCGAAGACTTCCGACATAAGAAGTCAGCCTCATTCTGTCAACGGCCTTGTCAAAGAGGGCGGAGGAGTGGATAGAGGCTCAGGGCACTCTCTTGTCCTAGGGGTGGGAAATTGCCCCTAAAGGCGGAAGAATCAGCAATGATCAACGACATGAGGATGCAGAAGGCAATGGAAACCACTGCATTAAAGACACGTAACGTGTATCCACAGGACATGTGGCCTGTAGTTGAAGAAATGTCATGATGATCTCTCCATTGGCAAAATATTCCGGAATAGTCCCCCATTCAGGTCTCCGGGAGGGGACTGCCAAGGGGAGGTTACCATGAGAAAAAGATTGAATAATCATCGAAAGGCTAATGTTCGACGAGTCGGGGCGTGGAATGTCAGAAACTTGAACGTGGTAGGGAAACTAGAAAATCTGAAAAGGAAAATGCAAAGGCTCAATCTAGATATAGTAGGGGTCAGTGAAGTGAAGTGGAAGGAAGACAAGGATTTCTGGTCAGATGAGTATGGGGTAATATCAACAGCAGCAGAAAATGGTATAACAGGTGTAGGATTCGTTATGAATAGGAAGGTAGGGCAGAGGGTGTGTTACTGTGAACAGTTCAGTGACCGGGTTGTTCTAATCAGAATCGACAGCCCAGGAACAGATAGAGACTCAGATCACAATATAGTAGTGATGAAGAGTAGGCTGAAGTTCAAGACATTAGTCAGGAAGAATCAATACGCAAAGAAGTGGGATATGGAAGTTCTAAGCAGTGACGAGATACGTTTGAAGTTCTCTAACGCTATAGATACAGCAATAAGGAATAGTGCAGTAGGCAGCACAGTTGAAGAGGAATGGACATCTCTAAAAAGGGTCATCACAAAAGTTGGGAAGGAAAACATGGGTACAAAGAAGGTAGCTGCGAAGTAACCATGGGTAACAGAAGAAATACTTCAGTTGATTGATGAAAGGAGGAGGTATAAACATGTTCCGGGAAAATCAGGAATACAGAAATACACTCCTGGAAATTGAAATAAGAACACCGTGAATTCATTGTCCCAGGAAGGGGAAAGTTTATTGACACATTCCTGGGGTCAGATACATCACATGATCACACTGACAGAACCACAGGCACATAGACACAGGCAACAGAGCATGCACAATGTCGGCACTAGTACAGTGTATATCCACCTTTCGCAGCAATGTAGGCTGCTATTCTCCCATGGAGACGATCTTAGAGATGCTGGATATAGTCCTGTGGAACGGCTTGCCATGCCATTTCCACCTGGCGCCTCAGTTGGACCAGCGTTCGTGCTGGACGTACAGACCGCGTGAGACGACGCTTCATCCAGTCCCAAACATGCTCGATCGGGGACAGATCCGGAGATCTTGCTGGCCAGGGTAGTTGACTTACACCTTCTAGAGCACGTTGGGTGGCACGGGATACATGCGGACGTGCATTGTCCTGTTGGAACAGCAAGTTTGCCGGTCTAGGAATGGTAGAACGATGGGTTCGATGACGGTTTGGATGTACCGTGCACTATTCAGTGTCCCCTCGACGATCACCAGAGCTGTACGGCCAGTGTAGGAGATCTCTCCCCACACCATGATGCCGGGTGTTGGCCCTGTGTGCCTCGGTCGTATGCAGTCCTGATTGTGGCGCTCACCTGCACGGCGCCAAACACGCATACGACCATCATTGGCACCAAGGCAGAAGCGACTCTCGTCGCTGAAGACGACACGTCTCCATTCGTCCCTCCACTCACGCCTGTCGCGACACCACTGGAGGCGGGCTGCACGATGTTGGGGCGTGAGCGGAAGACGGCCTAACGGTGTGCGGGACCGTAGCCCAGCTTCATGGAGACGGTTGCGAATGGTCCTCGCCGATACCCCAGGAGCAACAGTGTCCCTAATTTGCTGGGAAGTGGCGGTGCGGTCCCCTACGGCACTGCGTAGGATCCTACGGTCTTGGCGTGCATCCGTGCGTCGCTGCGGTCCGGTCCCAGGTCGACGGGCACGTGCACCTTCCGCCGACCACTGGCGACAACATCGATGTACTGTGGAGACCCACGCCCCACGTGTTGAGCAATTCGGTGGTACGTGCACCCGGCCTCCCGCATGCCCACTATACGCCCTCGCTCAAAGTCCGTCAACTGCACATACGGTTCACGTCCACGCTGTCATGGCATGCTACCAGTGTTGAAGACTGCGATGGAGCTCCGTATGTCACGGCAAACTGGCTGACACTGACGGCGGCGGTGCACAAATGCTGCGCAGCTAGCGCCATTCGACGGCCAACACCGCGGTTCCTGGTGTGTCCGCTGTGCCGTGCGTGTGATCATTGCTTGTACAGCCCTCTCGCAGTGTCCGGAGCAAGTATGGTGGGTCTGACACACCGGTGTCAATGTATTCTTTTTTCCATTTCCAGGAGTGTACAAGTCGCTGAGGAATGCAATAAATAGGAAGTGCAGGGAAGCTAAGACGAAGTGGCTGCAGGAAAAATATGAAGACATCGAAAAAGTTGTGATTGTCGGAAGGACAGACTCAGCATACAGGAAAGTCAAAACAACCTTTGGTGACATTAAAAGCAACGGTGGTAACATTAAGAGTGCAACGGGAATTCCACTGTTAAATGCAGAGGAGAGAGCAGATAGGTGGAAAGAATACATTGAAAGCCTCTATGAGGGTGAAGATTTGTCTGATGTGATAGAAGAAGAAACAGGAGTCGATTTAGAAGAGATAGGGGATCCAGTATTAGAATCGGAATTTAAAAGAGCTTTGGGAGACTTACGGTCAAATAAGGCAGAAGGGATAGATAACATTCCATTGGAATTTCTAAAATCATTAGGGGAAATGGCAACAAAACGACTATTCACGTTAGTGTGTAGAATATATGAGTCTGGCGACATACCATCTGACTTTCGGAAAAGTATCATCTACACAATTCCGAAGACGGCAAGAGCTGACAAGTGCAAGAATTATCGCACAATCAGCTTAACAGCTCATGCATCGAAGCTGCTTACAAGAATAATATACAGAAGAATGGAAAAGCAAATTGAGAATACGCTAGGTGACGATCAGTTTAGCTTTAGGAAAAGTAAAGGCACGAGAGAGGCAATTCTGGCGTTACATCTAATAATGGAAGCAAGGCTAAAGAAAAATCAAGACACGTTCATAGGATTTGTCGACCTGGAAAAAGCGTTCGACAATATAAAATGGTGCAAGCTGTTCGAGATTCTGAAAAACGTAGGGGTAAGCTGTAGGGAGAGACGGGTCATATGCAATATGTACAACAACCAAGAGGGAATAATAAGAGTGGACGATCAAGAACGAAGTGCTCGTATTAAGAAGGGTGTAAGACAAGGCTGTAGCCTTTCGCCCCTACTCTTCAATCTGTACATCGAGGAAGCAATGATGGAAATAAAAGAAAGGTTCAGGAGTGGAATTAAAATACAAGGTGAAAGGATATCAATGATACGATTCGCTGATGACATTGCTATCCTGAGTGAAAGTGAAGAAGAATTAAATGGTCTGCTGAACGGAATGAAGTCTAATGAGTACACAGTATGGTTTGAGAGTAAATCGGAGAAAGACGAAGGTAATGAGAAGTAATAGAAATGAGAACAGCGAGAAACTTAAAATCAGGATTGATGGTCACGAAGTCAATGAAGTTAAGGAATTCTGCTACCTAGGCAGTAAAATAACCAATGACTACCTAGGCAGTAAAATAACCAATGACGGACGGAGCAAGGAGGACATCAAAAGCAGACTCGCTATGCCAAAAAAGGCATTTCTGGCCAAGAGAAGTTTACTAATATCAAATACCGGCCTTAATTTGAGAAAGAAATTTCTGAGGATGTACGTCTGGAGTACAGCATTGTATGGTAGTGAAACAGGGACTGTGGGAAAACCGGAACAGAAGAGAATCGAAGCATTTGAGATGTGGTGCTATAGACGAATGTTGAAAATTCGGTGGACTGATAAGGTAAGGAATGAGGAGATTTTACGCTGAATCGGAGAGGAAAGGAATATGTGGAAAACACCGATAAGGAGAAGGGACAGGATGACAGGACATCTGCTAAGACATGGAATAACTTCCATGGTACTAGAAGGAACTGTAGAGGGCAAAAACTGTAGAGGTAAACAGAGATTTGAATATGTCAAGCAGATGATTGAGGACGGAGGTTGCAAGTGCTACTCTGAGATGAAGAGGTTAGCACAGGAAAGGAATTCGTGGCGGGCCGCATCAAACCAGTCAGTAGACTGATGACCAAAAAAAAAAAAAAAGTTTGATGTTCCATTTATCTAAACATATTAAACTAACGTAGCACAAGAATAGTAGTACTAGGTTGAGCATATTTAGTATGTTGGTGAATGTCTCCCCATAAGCCTATACAAGAATATCTTACAACAGGCCCTGAAATAGAAATAGAGGTTAATATTTGTAGACAGTTTAGAATTACAACACGATGCTACAGTTATCAAGACAATGGACCAATCCATCTATTTATATCAAATCCCCAAGTCTACTAAGCCTCCACGAGAAGCGAGAGCTGGTCGTTGGTAGAAGGTACGTCCTGTTAGGAATTCACTTGGTGATAATCACCAGCCAGTCACTGGGTGACTATCGTCGCCCTGCAACCCACTCAGACACCGCTTGCTTTTGCCAACTATTGTATGATCAGATATAGATCATCCAGCTGGCAAATTGTTTCATATTGTGCACTGGATACAAAACCATTATCTTTTCTTCTATAACAACGCTTTCTTTGTAACCGAAACAGAATTTTGTACTGCCTCTCTTGTATAATACTGTACTTAAAATGCTCTTGCGTCCCACGCATGTAATTTTGTAACATAATCTCCTCCTCTGACACTTACTGACTGCAACTGATTTCATCTGTATATTTGGAGGAGGACAATGATTACGTCGAGTTGATGAGGTGCAATTGTAATCGAAGCATTATTAGTTAACGAAAAGTACAACATCCATTTATACATCACATGTATGGAAATACATCCTAACTGGTACTGAATGCCACAATTAGACTCTGAAATTGTTGAAGTAGAGAAAATCTTCATTTACTTCCCAACCAGGCCATGGCTCACACAGAAGTCGCCCGTTTGTCCTGTTCGTTTACTGTGCTTTCTTAAAGGTGTTGTTGTGCTCAGCGATGAACTCCTTGAGTATATATTTCATACCTGCCTTTTACAATTATGTTTGCACTCATAGACGATAGAAATGAGGAAGATTATATAACAATGATTGTATTCTAGGGTATTGTACATTTGCAACTTCATGTTAGTATGTCCACATGAATGGCAGTGTGCTTGGTTCATCATAAGACTTGAAAACTGCACATGGATCAATAGGTTTTATTTCTGCAAGAACATTATACTTGCATTAATGGCTCTTAATTTTGTTTTAACATTTTATATTAGTACATCCTAAATTATCTACTACCTGTAACATACGATCTAACCTTTGGAATGCATAGCGCATCGATGTCTCAAAGACGTACTAAGCAATTGTGTTTTATTTCTTATCACTTTTTTTTCTAAGTGAGCGATCTACAGTACAACCAGGACACGTGATCTTTCCTTGTTTCAGACTGTCTGCCGAATCCTATCATTTATCACTTATGACTTACACCCATCTTGCTGAAGACCTACTTTGTACCAATTTATTTCGTGGAATGTCTACACTTCTAATTGTTAATGGTGAAGCAGCCGCGATCTGGTAGGACCACTGGTAATGTGCTGCACCAATAAACATACATATAATGTTAACAACAATTTATTAACGTTAAGAATCAGCAAGTAAACAAATAGTGGGATCTCTAATGGTTTTCGAGAAAGTACCTTTTAAGGCCGAATAAATAAATATTACAATTTTCCACCGAGAAAGTAGTTTAGAAAGACAGTTGGTTACTGTTCTCTTAGCACCACAGACAAGCTTAATATCACCTTGAATCCCGCACGACAATTTTTTAAAAAACAGAGTTTCCAAATTTTAAAAAATGATCAAGAGCCTTCCGGAAAATGAATACGAGAAAACAATATTTATAGCCAAAAGACAGTTATTACTTTACAATATGTGGGGCGCCTCAAAATTGTACTTTAAATTGGATATCTGGAGAAGCTACAATATCACTTGAAAATATACTCCGGAGATAGGGACAACACGTTAGATTCGTTCAAGAAATTCATTTGATCACAGCATCTCGTTAAATATAAAGTTTCGTATTTAATAAATGAATATTATGTTACAATTAAAGTCACTTTGACGTTATTATTATGACTATGGCAGTTGAAATTACGAGATAAGAGAATTTGCTTTTTCCACAACCTCGTCACTATCTGGCAGCTTAATCGGCGAACAGGTAAATCTGATGGGATTAGTACTGACTATTAAATGATAAAGAGAAGTCTACATTTACCTTTCCTTTTCTTTGGAGCACTGTAGATTGTCGACTGCCAGCATGCACTCATGTATGTTATTTTAATGTGCTAAATTCGTTAGAAGCCCCAGTAATAATTGATCATATTACACTTCCGCAAAATGACATCTGAGCTTATTACAAGAAGCGCCAATTTGCTACGACTAATTAATCACATATTAATATATACTGTACTAACTTTACTTTTCCTACATTGGAGTCTTTTGAAACAAACGTGAGATGTTACAGGCAGAAAGGTCGGAATATTTTAATAAGGTGTGATTAGATTGTTTCTTAGTTACCTAAAACGCATAGGAAGGTATCGCGACAACCATTTTTTTAAAAAATGAAATGTTCTTATTAAATTTTAACTTCACTGTATAACTCAAAGGTAACCTTTAGATGCTGCAAGTGCGTGGTACTTGTTACTAATTTGTGACACTAATCAGTGCAAATTGGGGAAAAAAGTGAAGTTCATGTGCGGAGCTGCAAAGGATAACACAATACGCCAACGAAACAAAAATAAGTGTTTTTGTACTATGACTTTAATGTTATCCAACGCTTTTCCAGTCGAAATTCAATTACTTGAGAACACATAACAGATAACGGTGTAGCGCTCACGGAAACAATGCTGGAGAATTGGAATCTCCGATGTCCCACTCGGATTTATCTTAATAACAAACACCTAATTGCCGGCAAATGACCGAAATCGGCAATTGGACTCGTTTAATTTGGGCGGACAATCGCGTTCAGTAGGTGCTTAGCAACTCTACTGCTGATTGCTCTGCAGTTCAGAGAGCATGCACACTACCGCTCTAAAGGAATTTTAAGCAAATTAAAAGATTACTGTTGTGTGAAGGAAATACAGAGGATGAAGGAAGACCGTATAGGTCGGCACTTTGAGGCGGCGATTATGTAACTTTATGGACTAAAATGGACAACACGTAGATGTATGATTGCGTTCTGGGAATATTAGCACTTATACCGACATGCAACATCACTTTCAGGAACACAAACTATCAACGAAAACGTATAGTGAAATATTATAACATTGAAGATGCTTTTTAACTTCCTTTTAAGTTTAACAGACTGTGTCACCTGGCCAAGAAGAGCTGTTGCAGGACGATTGGTTCACGTATCCAGTTATATGGCTCCTTCCGTGTGTAGCGATTTTACAGCGATGACGAGTGGGGCCTGAAGATGGCAAAAATGTAATGCCGAAACTGGTAGCACATAGAAGTTTATAAAATAAAATAAACTTTTACAACACATACGGCTGTTGGTAAACTACTGCATCAAGAAGTTCACGCCAGCCGTGTCCCGCGATCCATAACGAATGAACGAAGATTTTGTACGTCAGTCTGGTGATTTAACCCGTTGTGTGCCAACAGGATAACGCTCTCCCACATACAACTGTTTTAACTCAACATGCTCTACAGAGTGTAGACATGTAGCCTTGGCCTGCTCAGTCACCAGATCTGTCTCCAATCGAGTACATGTGGGACATCATGCATAAACAGCATTAACTGTACCTGTATTGACGACTGAGTGCAAGGCGCATGGAGCTCCAGCCCACAAATTCTTGCATTCTTGCGTTCAACATTCCGGCGGTTATACCTGTTATTAACGTACCAGCATTTCATATTTGCAAAAGCTTATCTCGCGCTTAAATTAACCTGTGGTTTTGCAGTTTTAATCACTTACACATGTTACCTAGACAAATGTATTTCTGAAATTTCATTACTCCATGTTAAGTATTCTTTGTTTCTGTGGTTTTTTTCTGTCAGTGTATAAATACAATACAATGAACATTGTTTCCGTTTATTTGCAGTGTAAGTAACGTAAAAACTGAAAATTAAATAAACATTCTGCGTAATGATCGACACCGCGATACTTAGACTGCCGTTCCCTAGTCATTCTGCTATTACAACCACTGCCTGACAGTGACGTTAACATAAACGGATAATGCTTCACATGGCCTGCACAAAATATGCTGTTATGTTCTAACAGCTTGGCCACCTGGAGCTCACATTGAAACCTGGTGGTCAAGGAAGGCAGGACTCAAATGGTTCAAATGGCTCTGAGCAATATGGGACTTAACTTTTGAGGTCATAAGACCCCTAGAACTTAGAACTACCCAAACCTAACTAACCTAAGGACATCACACACACCCATGCTCGAGGCAGGATGCGAACCTGCGACCGTAGCGGTCGCGCGGTTTCACACTGTAGCGCCTAGAACCACTCGGCCACTCCGGCCGGCAAAGGCAGGATTCGGTTACGATTGCGGACGGGGCCGTAATCCATTACTGCTGGTTCCCTTTTGCAATTACACACATTTATTTTAAAACGGTAATTCCAGACTCGGTAATAAATAAAGATATCACACGTCATTAATGAAGGTATAAACAACTGTGTAACTAATAGTGCTTTCAGTGCGTTACAATTTACCAAATGAGCATAAAATGCAGACACAGGAAATAATGTTTTAAAAACAAGCCAATGTGAGCCCAGTTACAACTACAGGTTGTTACAAGAAGCTACTGCCAAACTTTCAGGAAACATTCCTCACACACAAAGAAAGAAAATATGTTATGTGGACATGTGTCCGGAAACGCTTACTTTCCATGTTAGAGCTCATTTTATTACTTCTCTTCAAATCACATTAATCATGGAATGGAAACAACAGAACGTACCAGCGTGACTTCAAACAATTTATTACAGGAAATATCCAAAATGTCCTCCGTTAGCGAGGATACATGCAACCACCCTCCGTCGCATGGAATCCCTGATGCGCTGATGCAGCCCTGGAGAATGGCGTATTGTATCACAGCCGTCCACAATACGAGCACGAAGAGTCTCTGCATTTGGTACCGGAGACAAGAGCTTTCAAATGCCCCCATAAATGAAAGTCAAGAGGGTTGACGTCAGGAGAGCGTGGAGGCCATGGAATTGGTTCGCCTCTACCAATCCATCGGTCACCGAATCTGTTATTGAGAAGCGTACGAACACTTCGACTGAAATGTGCAGGAGCTCCATCGCCCATGAACCACATGTTGTGTCGTACTTGTAAAGGCACATGTTGTAGCAACACAGGTAGAGTGTCACGTATGAAATCATGATAACGTGCTCCATTGAGCGTAGGTGGACGAAACTAAAATCAGCTCTAACTTGGAAATTAAGCGTTTCCGGACACATGTGCACATAACATATTTTCTTTCTTTGTGTGTGAGGAATGTTTCCTGAAAGTTTGCTGTACCTTTTTGTAACACCCTGTATAGGGGAAGCAACCACGGCCACGGCTGAAGGCCTTTAACGCCAAAAACGGCAATTATAAAAGAAATCAACAAACATACTGTAAAACAGCAATGCAATAGCAAAGTCAATTTAAAAAGAGAGGCAACTGATCACCAAACGGGTGAGACAAAATAATGGTAAACTTGGCAGCACAACCATTTAAAACTGCTCTAATACTAAGAATGGAAGTTATATCACAAAATTTAGAAACATACAATAAAACAGCAAATACAATAATAAAACACAAGGGCCAGTCACAGACGTTGCACAAGGAATCGACCTCTGAGTAGGTGTGGCAAAAAAAAGAGAAAAAAAACTTTCACAGAGCAATGAGATAGGAAGCCATAAGTTGCATTCACTTCACAAGGTGATAATTCAGACTAGTGGCAGTATAATGAATGACTAATGATAATCTTGCTGAGGTTACCTGAGGTCCAATAAACCAAATGCAAAGATGTAAAAATACGCCAAAACCGGAACCAGCGGTCTGGACCCTGCCGCGGAATACTGTGCCTAGAGCGCCCGGAACGAGAAAAGAATCACTACCACCAGAATAGAAGAATCGCCAACCAACTTACGATCAAGAAAGCTGTCAAAACTACGCGCCTTACAGGACAGCAGCGGCAAGGCGAGGAAACGTACTCTGCCGTTACATACACTAACCCCCCATGGCAGGTAACTGGGGCGTTACCGAACACGAGGCAGGAAAAAAACCTGCTGGTTGAACTTAACAAATAGTAGCGAACTGAACGCAATAAATAGTAATTAGAAGACTAGGAAAGCTAACCACATCCGCCTTCCCCAAGCACTCCACTCGCCTCAGCAACACTCCAAGCAGCAACACGAACCCAAGTCATTGGAGAATCGCAAGATCTCACAATGATGGAGGTTTCTCTACTTGAATCCAAATGCACTCAACTTAAAACTTGCAGGATCCACTTACGACGAGATGGTGCACCCTGGTGGCCACAGCCCTTCGATCCGGCAGTCCATGCGTGCCGCCAGCGGTCTCTGAGTGTTCTTGCACTGCGCGGACCTGGCTCCTCCTGAGTCCCCAAATGAACTCCACACTCACAGGACGAGGAAGAACCACGACACCTCCCCAAAGATAGGGCCACCGTTGAGGTCTACAGTAACAGTAAACAGGCGAATCTTTTGCTCCACCCTGGCCCAGCTATCTGCTTTTAAAATTTCAAACCTCTTACCTGCACGATCTTCTTCGTGGCACATGGCACTGCCGGCTGCTTTGTTTTCTTAATCGAGGCACTCACGTTACTCAGTGACGCGTTAGCGTACCAAGTACGCAATAATACAAAGGTGGAGCTCGTAATTTGAATTTATAGTACCAGGAGCTGTTTATCCGTGATTTTGCCAGTGCACGCACATTTCAGATATATCTTACGTATATTAAACATATTTTACTGCTATTTCTACACGTATTTCACCTGCATTTCTACCGAACTTCGTCTTGCAGTTTCATTTTCACACACGTCAATGTTTATGACGTCACCTGAACTGCGTTCTGTACAATGATATAATTCTCCAGGTGCATCTAGTGGTGTATGTGACTTCTGCCTACGAAATGTATCGTCAATAGAGCTATAGTAAAAAGGCATGATGCATGATGCGGCAATTTAAGGCGATATATCTCCTCAGCTGTGTGTCTTACAATTATATAGTTTTGTCTGGATATTCACCGTCTTCTGTGGATACTGTCTCGAAAACAGATAGTGAATATATTTTGTAGTAAAGAAGTAATAAATTAAAAAGTCGTACATGATGGCGCAGTTCCACACGCATCTCAGTATTTACGTCTTACCTCCTGAAACTGGAAATTTGTAGTACGGTACTACGTGGCCAAACTGCTGAGGTCATCGGTTCAAAAAAATGGTTCAAATGGCTCTGAGCACTATGGGACTCAACTGCTGTGGTTATCAGTCCCCTAGAACTTAGAACTACTTAAACCTAACTAACCTAAGGACATCACACACATCCATGCCCGAGGCAGGATTCGAACCTGCGACCGTAGCAGTCACACGGTTCCGGACTGCGCGCCTAGAACCGCGAGACCACCGCGGCCGGCGAGGTCATCGGTCCCTAGGCTTACACACTACTTAATCTAACTTAAACTAACTTACGCTAAGGACAACACACACACACACACACACACACACACACACATGCTCGAGGGAGGGCTCACACCCCCGATGGGAGAAGCCGAGCGACCCGTGACAAGGCGCCCAGACCGTGCGGCTACTCCGAGCGGCCTTACATCCTGAACTGCGTCTCGTACAATGATATAATTTTTCTGGTACATTCAGTGGTGTATGTGAATACAGCCTTTCAATGTGTAGCGAGAACAAATAGTGGTAAAAAAAGTGATACATTAAAACGACATGCTTCATGCGGCAGTTTTACTGCATGAACAGCGAAAATGTAGTAAACAAGACACATTTTTTTTACTTTCATCATTTTGTGGGCGTTTACAGCGAGAAAAAGTTTCGCAAAGGTTTGAACTTATGTATAAATTGCTTTGCAAGTCACTGAGCGCTTTCATTCTCAAATACACTAAAGTGAGGGTATTCGCTCGTCGTGGGTTACTCACAGCCTCACGCCTTTGACAAGTAGGTCATGGCGATTTACAGACAGTAAGTGATATATGTACCACGTTTGGTTGTAATTGGTCCAGTGGTTTAGGAGCAGATGAGGAACATACATACCAACATTATATATATCATACATATACACACACACATCCATTTTTACAATTTGTATGGATGTTCATTTTGCATTGTAAATACAGTCTCTTCGAAATGTATTAACGTATCAATCCTATAAAATCTACTCGAAGAATTTCCGCTATTTTCTGGAAGATCGTTGAGTAGATTGATGCAAAGCATTAACGATTTTCAGTGCCTACAAACCAACAATTTACGTTCCTCTCATTACGATAAGGTGAAAACTTGCGATTTACAAAGAATAATGTGTTCTGTGCCGTAGGGTGCCAAAGCAACAAATGCTGCCTCTCCAACACGACGTCGGCGGCACAGCGGAATTCCAGCCCTGTGATCGCCGAGGCCGTCTCGCACATACGTGCACCAGGGCTCGCCTACCGCCGCTGAATCCTTCTTCCCTTCTCTCCCCAACTGCTGGCAGCCAATAATTTAGAGTTATGAGAACCTAATTTAATAGGCTTTCGCGAGGGGACGGAAGAGGTCGCGGCTGTGACGCAGATGCTGGCCATAAATCACACTTTTGCCTCCGTCGCTCTGCTTGCCGGAAGGATGATGGTCGCGGTTGGGCGGAGGGGGGGGGGGGGAGATGGGGGGAGAGGGGGAACAGGGTACGGGAGAGGGAAAGGAATGAGGGACTGCAGGCGTGGGGGGAGTAACACTGGCACCAGAAGGAACGAACGGGGACACGCTGGCGCCAACGAGTTTGCTGGCGCCAGCTGCGCACAGCGAATACGTCACAAATAGTCCGACATTCTGCTCCTGGCGATAGTTTACCTGAAGTCAACACGTATGGGGCGAGTTGAAAAATATGTAAAAGTTTTCTTCTATAGTTGCAGTTTTGGGTGAAGTCGAACGTCAGCCATTGTTTTGATAACAGTTAAGAAAACATCGTCGTATGGTATGTTGGGCCAGGAGACCCCGTAGGGCAGGTTAGTGTGTCTTATTGCAAAGGCTTTTCCTATCTTTCGCACACAATGGCACTTTTTCTTCGCAAAATGTAAGAGTTGTACATTTAAGAGTGTGGTGTCACATATCGATACCACCCCACGGCGTATCAAAGGTTGGTAACGGAGTGACAAATTTCTGTCTAACGCAGACAGTGTTCGCACAGGAAATGGCAGACCTAATGATGTGCCCCCACTGAGCAGCGCATCCAGCGACTCTATTCCATGAGCGCCATCTGCTACCGAGAAGTAGCGCACTTGAGCTTTAAGCCATTACATTATACATTCGTTTGTGCTTAGGACAGCATGTCTAATCCTAGTTACTATTACATGAGCTAGACTGTGGTTGTTACTGCTTATTTGTAATGCCTCTTCCTTCGACTGGCGAAATACTAGTTAAGCAGACCTTCTGTTTTCTGTGTTAACTTGTTCGCCAATCATTTCTGCTCCTGTCCAGCTTTCTTACGATGACATTGTCGCATCACTCTGGAGACCACCTTTCCTTACCATTGGGTACGAAGACGTTCACAAAATAGTTTATCTGATAAATGTAGTAGCCTGTAGTTAGTGTGTGTGTGTGTGTGTAGGGTCACTGAAACCTGGTAGTCAAGGGAAGGCAGGATTCGGTTACGGTTGTGGACGGAGCCGTAATCAGTTACTATTGGTTGCCTTTTACAGTTACACACAATTTATTTTAAACCAGTAATTTCAGACTCAACAATAAATAAAAATACTACACGGTATCAGTGAAGGAATAAACAACAGTGTTTTCAGTGAGTTACAATATAGGAAATCACCATTAAATACAGATACAGCAAATAAAGTTTTAAAAGCAAGCCACTGTGATCTGGGCAGGAGGCCTTACACGTCAAGAATGACAATAAATTAAGAATTTAGTGAAATATTAAAGGCAAGTCACCATAAACACAGCAGAATGCATCAGACGCCAGGAATGACAGAAATTAAGGTTTTAAGGCTTATCGCTAAAATACAAATACTAAATTAGAATTTTAAGGCAAATGACCACAATCACAGCTGAAGGCCTTACTCGCCAGGAACGACAATAATATAAAAAATTTAGGAAGCTGCTGAAAAACAGCAATTACAATCGCAAAGGTTCATTTGAAAAAACAAGCAACTGATCACCAAACAGGTGAAATAAGATGACGGTAATGTTTGTAACACAACTCTTAACATCCACTGAACACTACACTGCTAGATTTATTCCAGAAGCCATTAAAAGGTATTGTAATAAAATGGTTCAAATGGCTCTGAGCACAATGGGAATTAACATCTATGGTCATCAGTCCCCTAGAACTTAGAACGACTTAAACCTAACTAACATCACACAACACCCAGTCATCACGAGGCAGAGAAAATCCCTGACCACGCCGGGAATCGAACCCGGGAGTGGGAAGCGAGAACGCTACCGTACGACCACGAGCTGCGGACAAGGTATTGTAATAAATAACACAATAATAGTACACAAGGACCAGTACATAAGTCCCTTAAAGGATAATGAGGCAAATTATACCTTCAGAAGGCGTGGACTGAAGGAGCGTTACACTGAACTACTGGTCATCAGACCTCCTTTTAGAACACACAAGAACCAAGGGGCCACAGACGGCGCTCCAGAAATCGACCTCTGAGAAGGTCCGGCAACAATCGCTTTCGCGAGCGATGAGATAGACAGCCAAGAGTTGCATTCATTTCACAAGATGGTAACTAAGACTAGTGAAAGTCTAAAGAATGACTAATGATAATATTGCTGAAGTTATCTGACGTCCGATAAACCAAATGCAACGATGGAACAATACGCCAAAGCCGTAAGCGGCGGTCTGCACTACATCCCCAGAATACTGTATTTAGAGCAGCCGAAACGAGAAAGGAATCACTACCACCGAATAGAAGAATCACCAAGCGGCCTACAATCAAGAAAGCTGTCAAAACTACACGCCTTACAGGACAGCAGCGGCAAGACGAGGAAACGTACACTGTCGTTACATACACTGACCCCCAGGGCAGGTAACTGGGGCGTTACCGGCCACCACAATAAAAATTACCACTGGTTGAACTTAACAAATTTTAACAAGTTTAACGCAGTAAATAGTAATAAGAAGTCGAGAAAAGCTACTCAGATCCGCCTTCCCCAAGCACTCCACTCGCTGCTCTTCGGCTCGGTGACACTACTACCAACAACACGAACCCAAGGCACTGGACAATCGCGAGATATCACAGTGGTGGAGGGTTCTCTACTTGGATTGAATTGCACTCATCTTAAAGCTTGCTGAATCCGGTTTAGGACGAGGTCGTACACGCTCGTGATCACAGCCCTCCCATCCGGCAGTCCATGCGTGCCGCCAGCGGTCCCGGCACTGCGCGGACCTGACTCCTCCTCAGTCCCCAACCAAACTGGCCCACTCACACGACCCGGAAAAACAACGGCGGCGCCCCTAAGATAGGGCAATGGTCCCTACATATCGATACCCGCCGCTGCTCCCCATAGGCAACGCTTGCGAAACCGAGTGGCGTCAGTCAACACGAGAAGAAGATAAACAGCCGCAACCATGACAACTAAACGATACCGTCTGGCCTCCAGCAGAGGGCGGAAACCTACAAACAGCACCAACACGTGCCGCAGCACGGCTCAGTCATGCCTGTGTTGCATGATGATAAGAGGACAGGATGAAACCCAGTGCTGGCACGTAGCCTACTCACCTCAAATGGCACCAAGGAGACCACCGAGCTGAACGTCCCATTCCGGTAGACAGTTCTCTGTCACCACTGTCACGTGCCCTCACTTCATGAGACACTGCAGATAGGTCTGAAATTTAATCCAGAACTTAGGCGCAAAGACTGGCAGCCGCGGTCTAGATGCCATAAACGCAAATGGAAAACATCAATCAACACTCGTGGCATATCTAGTTGGAATCCATCCAAGTAAACGAGGACAGGTATATTCAGTGAGGCAAGGCCGTTGATAATGAAGGAACCGTTATCAAGCTTCACTGGCGTTCGATGAATTCTTTGTTGCTAAACAGTCCCAAATGATAAACTGTACGACAACCCCGAATGCCACGAAAAACTTCATAAACGTGATTATTCTGCAGAGAGAGATTTATGAAGTAACATGTACCAACACAATTGTCGGAACAGGTCCAAGAATACAATGTTTCCGCTCTGCTACCGCTAGATGCTACTGTACGGCGATAGTGTTGACGTTGCAACTTACTTCATAGCTTCTTATAGCAGAATGTAGTAATTGTGTTACCTCATGGAGTGTGATACTGTCAGATGCCTATCGTCGTGTTAGGACAATATACTTTCTTGATGTTACTACACTCTATTGAGGCAGAGGAGTGCCAAGTTAACACCGGATTGAGTCCAGAAAGTCGCTACTTTGCATAATACCGAGGTGGCGTGGGAATGAAACTGAGTCTCTGACGATACAGTACAATCGAACTGTATAAGTTATTCTCTGAGGCGGATGTCTTTTTATAAGGATGGTCAGAAACAGTCTGAAAAGTTTGTAAAGGTGTTGCAGGGTAGGTTGTGGTAGGGAATAATATTGAGAAAAAAATTCGATACGTTATGCTGTTTCCGAGTTAATTAGCAACGATCTTAGCTAATTAGGACTTTGCCGCGCAAATGCAATCGGTCCGTCAGATACATTTGGCGTCAGTTGTCATAGCGAATACGCACGAGACGTCTCAGCTCTTCGCTCGAGTTAGATCCTTATTACCGACTGATTTCCAATTTTTGTATCGCTCTCTTGTTCGGTTTTAGGAAACCAAACGTTTGAGAAATTGATGATCCCGGAGAAAGGGGACGTTCCTTGTCATTCAAAAAATGTTCAAATGTGTGTGAAATATTATGGGACTTAACTGCTAAGGTCATCAGCCCCTAAGCTTACACACTACTTAACCTAAATTATCCGAAGGACAAACACAGCTACACATGCCCGAGGGAGGACTCGAACCTCCGTCGGAACCAGCCAGACAGTCCATGACTGCAGCGCCTTAGACCCCTCGGCGTCATTCAGAGTCGTGGCCAACATAGAAGGCTCTCAGCAGACTACACTCTAGTACCACGAGATGCAGGACCAATCTACAGGAGTGGCGCCTTCCTATGGAGACAGTTTTTTGAAAGTGTGGTGCAGAGCATGAGCAGTCCTAAAGCATCGACTGCACACTGACCAGCGCAGCGCCATGAAACGGCATCAAGAAGGCGCTGACCCGCGCACAAATAGAAAGAGCGGGCAGCGCCACACCTCCAGCAAGATAAGGTTCAGCGCCACCTGTCCATACTGAATTAACCAGCCGCCCATCGCTGGTCTGCCCAGCTCGGCCGCAGACTTCGAGAATATCAGTACTGAGTAATAGGCAGCCGATACTTAGCCTGCGTTCTGCGAGTAGTAAAAGTGAAAAGTACTTGCATGTAATAGGCACAGGAAGCAAGTTAAGTCATGGTTACTATTTTTTTTTGGAAATGACGTGTTCAATAAATATTCAGGTATTATGTACAAATCATTTTGGATTCCTGTCACTGGCCATAGCAACTTCTCTCCTTCCTTGTTTGTGTCGGTGCTGGTTCCCACAATATCCGACACAGCAGTGCATGCTGTCAGCTATCTAGCCATGAGGACGACACCGAATGCACTCGACATGGCCAATCCCTGGTCAACCAACGTACATGAACTAAAGTCAACCATTGATTTTTTGTGCTGACTGTATACTTTGTACTTCTGATACGATAATAAATAATAAAAAATTAACTCAGAAATGACACAAAGTACGGAAATTTTTCTTAAAAACTATTTATCAGCACAGCCTAGCCTGAAACACTTTACAATCTTTCCAGACTGTTTCTGACAATTCTGTACAAGGGAACGGAGGATTTGTGTGTGAGTGTGGGTGTGGTCGTGGGATCGTCAACTGCTGGTTTCCCCAGTACATGCTTCAGTACCTACTGTGACTCACTCCAGAACACGAGGTAAGTGCGGATAATATAGAGGATTGCATTTTGTATGTTAATATATTATTAGTATTTATTCGCTAGAAAAACGTATGTGGGGTTGCCATCAAGAACCCCACGAGTCAAAAAAATCGAAAAATGAGTTAGAGGCGCTATCATGTAGTGTTCAGCATTACTCACGTGATCAAATGGTTCTGAGCACTATGGGACTTAACTTCTGACGTCATCAGTCCCCTAGAACTCAGAACTGCTCTATCAACTCGTTTTTCAGTACGATAATGGTACACACTGACATGCAGAGAGATAGAACAGCAATGAATAATGATCAATTTGGCAGCAATTAATTCGTTAGGTTAGCAGCACTTACGTAAATAATTAATGACATACCTTATATATACTATAGTGTATCTCATTTGCGAATAAGTAGGATTAAAATAATATCATATATATTGAAGGAATTCCAAGCGAGTGAATTTAGATCAAGTAGCAATATTTGTTTTAAAAGCAAGCAACATTTATTCGATTAAAGTCTATGCATCAAATTGCTCACAGACTGAGGTCGTAGCAGGAAACCTCCACGAAAAGATAAAGAAGCTGATAAACGGCAGCTAAACGATAGTGCGAGGCACGGACGTACAGATTGATAGAACAGAAATTAGTAGTCGTCAATCTGACAAGAATTAATTCCTGAGTTTAGCAACAATTACATAAAAGAGACCCAGAGTGAACATATAATTACAATAGAAATCAGACACAGTCCTCATAAGGCAAATCTGCAGTTACATCAGTGGTCGTGTTCCACAGCAGTTACTTTAGGAAATGTGAAACAACAAAACAAAATGAACATGATGTGAAAATTTGTCAATGTTTTATAACTGAAATAACAGCGCGATCTCTTACAATGAGCAGGCGAGGAAAAACGCAGGTTTTCACCGGAAAAACGAAAGTAACAAATATGACGCGAACTATTTTCTGGTCTGTAAGTACCGCATTTGAAAATAAAACTTAATTATTCCAAGTTATGTATACTAAAGATGCCTCCATGTAAAAGGCGAAACGCGTCTGGAACATAAATAACAATACATTCCAGCAAGAAAAAGAAGTTACGGTTTATGGCCACTCAAACGTATTAACACTACGTCAGGTTAAAGGACAGTTCCTTGGTGCAAAGTCCATAATTGTTTCCAGATGAATCATATACTGTCCGTCAGCCTGCTTAGCTGACCGGTAACGTGCTTGCCTCCCTTGGCAGCGGGTCCGGGTTCGATTCCCAGTTGTGTTGGAGGTGTTTGTCCGCTAGTGAGCTGAGTGTTGTTTTGTCTTCATCATCATTACATCCTCATCACCGGCACATGAGGCGCCCAATGTGGCATCGACTGAAATAAGACTCGAACTCGGCGGCCGAACTTACCCGGATGAGGCCTCCCGGCCAACAATGCCATACCACCATTTCATTTCCACTTCATATTCATCTACTGTCTGATATATTTTTCATCAGTTACCAGGTACAAAGCTCGATAATCCGCTGTAGTGCGTGCGACGGGTCGAAAGGTGGTGTTTTAATTTTATTGTCGTCACGGTAGTTTTGTCGTCTTGACCTGTTGGTGTAGTAGTGGAGATTTATATTGATATGAGTTGAATATTAACCATGAATTGTTTTAATGTTACTTACATGTGTTTGTGTTCAATATGCTGAAGGGTATCCATACAGGAACAAAAGCTGCATTCATCTTTCGAGCGGCAAAGATGCTAATTACATCGGTGGCGGACTGCAGTAGCAGTTCGAGCCGCAAAGAGTCTACGATAATAGCAACCGCCACGGAAAGAAGAGTCGACGGTCATCTGAAATAATAACTTAATTGCGTGGAGGTAAAAACAAGAGCAGTTATCATGACGTCAAGAGCTTGACGCCGCAGTCCGCCATCTTAGTCACCTCAAAACATTGCTTTCAGGTATTTCTGTTCTGCTCAGAACAGCAAGCAAAGAATACACTGAGTTCACACACAGAGTCGGTAGAATTTCCGAAAAGAAATGCAACACAACTGAACATACTTTATCAGGTCCTGTTCCCAGACGAAACGATTGTTGAATTAATAAAATGATAGCCTCCTGCGGTAAAACGTTTCAGTGGTCAAAATATTAGAAAGCGGGAGATTCTTCTGGCAATCCGAACAGATTGCATTCTTAATCACTGACTTTCTGGTCTTCAAAAGTTGTAAACGTTTAATCTAGTGAAACTTGTTTGCTTTCCGCTTCTGTAATTCATTTTAAGTCGTCAGATGTTGTGTCTGCTTATTCAAAGTTTGCATCTGGCTTCCATCTTTCTCTGTACTTACCTGTAAATCAAGCTTAGAGAAGTCGGCTCTAAATTTGAAATACACTGAACAGGTGTAAGTTCTGGGGTAGCCAAAACTTATATTGTAGTTGTTCACAAAAATTAGTCGATCTTTTTCGTATGAAACGGGGCTTAGAGTATCTTTCTCTGAGTACAATATGTGTAACTATAACACTCTCCGGGTAAATATATCTGATGTCACGAATGCTATAATGCGATTTCTGCCCTCTCAGTGACTGTATGTTGATGCAATTTAGATAAGGTTTTTCCTTTAAGTTTGTTTGGTCTAGTGGTATGTTTTCCTCTGATCTCCACGTGTGCTTTTCCTGTAATAGCCATTGCCTTTTTAGGAGTAATACGAATTTTGTTGTTGTCATGCAATGCCAAGAATGCTGGTTGAGAATCCTAAACAGCCTGTATTTTTTCATCTGCCTTAATACGCAACTTATAGGTACAGAAGTATCATGACATGCAGCCTTATCTGGTCTTTACTTTGGTCTTCTTCGCATCACAGGATTTACACTAGTAAGTCCAGTCAGGGGAGTTGTGTGTATCGTAGGAAGCCCTTTATCTGAACTCCTTCTTTAATCTGTTCTATAAATGGAACATTCTGAAAGCATCTCAATCGGAAGCGCTTCCAGTTGTCACCTGTATTGTGACTCATGGTCTGTCATCTTTTGAAGAATCAGAAATCTACCTCATCACTTTTCTTTTTCCTGGTTTGTACTTTGCACAGGATTGGAATGCTCGTTTTCATTCTCCGACGTTTCTGATGCTTTCTTTTGACTGAAGAAGTAACCTTATGTACAATCCTGATAACAGTAACACAAGAGATTTCCGCTCTTCTTACCGAGAGAAACTCATTTTGCAACCTACACTGGATCCACAATGTGGCGCAATTTTATATCAGTCTTTGTTTTATTAGTAAACAGCGTAACTGTTCAGACCTTTTTACAATGACTGATTAACTATTGTGACTGGTAGGTATTGTTCGTAAGCCAGTAACATGAAGTTACAGCATTATAAGGTAAACATAAAAAGAAAAAAACTCTAAATAGAAAATGTATCTTCATCGTTCTTCCTCAGCAACTAGTTAACTTTGATAATTTTACTGAAGTATATCAAAATTTTAGCACAGATTTTCGAGAACAATTTTTTTTTTACAAAAACCGAACTTAGCTACATTATAATACTTCCATTTCTCTGTAAGATAGCCTGTATGATTGATGAATGTATAAATAAAAGCAGTAGTTGCAAGGCATCCTAGTATTATTGCTGGTTTATGACAAAACTTGGTGTAGGCTTATATAGTTTGAAAACCTCAGAATTACAATCAAGCAACTTATGCCTGAAAATCTGACACAGAAACCCTCTGACAATAAATAGTCGGCAAATGAAGCAAGCAGTTTACTGTCAAAAAGATACAGTCATTCAGTGTGAAAACCAAGTGTGCAACTACATGCTATTAATTAAATCTTTATTGAAATACATGTGAAGTACCTGTTTAAGAAGCATGTACATGTTAGGAGGTTAGGCTATCACTACTAAAATATGAGTTACATAATTGTCGTAGCAAAATTTCCATTTTACAGAGTCTAGGCAGTGGAGACCATCCCTTATTCACAATGCGGTCCTTTGCGTTAACTAATGTAGAAAGTATTAGTTCAAATACTCATTAATACATCAGAACTGCCTACTGGTGACATTGCAAATTGCTGCAACACACTTCCAAAAATGACTGTATCTTTTTTCGCTATTATTGACAACAAATTGAATAACACTTCATTGGTAAGATTTCAGAGCAAGAAGGTCTGTAAACTGCAATTGCACTAACGCACTGACAGTCTAATGAAAGAAGAACTCAGTTCTTCGAGGAGGTATACCTCCATATAGTCTTATTCATTTGACATATCAAGAATCTTTTACTTGTTGACATCTATAAGTCATGGTAGCTTGCCTTGCTTTCTTCTTCCCCAGTTGCACACATTCATGGGCTAACAAAGTTTTTTTGTAAACGAGAAAATTAAACACTTCGTGCATATGATTTGAAAGTTGAAAATGTAACGATTAATTATCAGTACCAGGAAGCAAACCAGTATTGTTTTCAGATATGTAGCTTTATAGCTATCAACGCTAATACCGTATGAGAGGATTCGAATGTATGTCGGAAATTTGTGGTAAGTTCCTATGGGACCAAGTTGCCGAGGTCATCGGTCCCTAGGCTCACACACTACGTAATCTAACTTAAACTAACTTACGGAAAAGACAACACACACACCCATGCCTGAGGGAGGACCCGAACCATCGATGGACCCACGCGGATAGAATTTATTACTAAAGCATTCTTTTCATATCACATACTTGTCTCCTTGGTTATCTGGAATGTAAGAACAAAATAAAATTAGTTTTATGAGGGAAAATGCGTCGTGTTACTGCATCAAATTGGCTTTTAAGACCAGAAAAACATTCGAAAATACCTTCCGAAGTCATTAACATAAGTGTGGTGTGCGTACTGTGAGACCTTCGGTACACACATCATCAGATTATTTGACTTATCGCTCTAACGAAGTAGGCGAGTGTCAGCAATATGTCTCTTGGTCTTATTGTGGTGTGTTTATATTCTGCCGTTAGGTCAGGCGATATAAATGCCACTTGCACACAATTAGAGTAGCAGATTGACGGTGACCAACTTTAAACAGAACTTGATTAATTGTGACACATTTATTAAAATAATAAAAAGCATATACATTATGTAACTTGATTCTGGATGCTGTTTACAATTGACAATCTGAAGTTCCTTTGGTCTAGGTACGTTAACCTTATTCTCACATATCTCTGATACTTGACAAAGTGTCTATTCATTTATCTTCACAGCTATGTACAGGAATATGGTAATCTTATTAGGCGCAGACTGAAACTTGACCATAGACTGGTACAGACTAATGTAGACTGGTACAGACTAATGCAGACAAATGCAGACTGACTAACCGGAGGTCTGTACACTCGTTATAATACCTTGCGTGTTCAGGTATCACTGCACGAGTGTGATCTGCGAGGAGAAAAGGTTCTACGTTAGCAGCAATCTCATTGGCTGCGTTACATATTAATACGCGGATCGGCGGAAGCAGAATTTGGTCCGTCTCTAAGACAGCGCCATCTCGTAGTGCGGAGACGGACGACCGCTGCGCCTGCGCTGTTATGCTAAGTGGGGCGCACTCTAGCGGGAAAGTTGTGTACGCGCTGACTACGCAGCACTATGTACACAACAGAGATAATTGCCAATTTATGATCATCAGCCACTAATGGCATGATACTGTTTTAAGCACTGCACAACAGTAAGAAGAGTAAGTATTTAAAACGGCTGTGGCGCCCACACAGGGAAGCAATTGTAAACAATACTCTGATAATTTTCTGCGGCATGTAATATGGCGATGTCAGGTTCAAAACAACGGACAGCATAAGTCTGTAGCCCCATCTCCCCTTATTTTTACCATCATATTTATTTGATAAAAGTAATGGTATTGCCGTACATTTGTTTGGGTAAATAGGTCAAAAATGGTTAAAAATGGATCTTATGGGCAGCTGTAAGGGACAGTTATGCAGAGGTAGTTCTCCTGTGGAGCAGTTTGGAGTCAATTATTGGTGAAAGTTATTGAGAGAAGCCGAACGGAACAGTTAAATTCACAATGGAGCATTCTCAGTGGAAGTGACGTGCCGACAGTCACAATACGCTGTAGTAAGAATTGTCTCCGAGAGGTACTGGAAGTTGCAGTGGAGTGATAGTTTAACGAACTACAGGTCCGAGTAACTGCTGGCACGAGATAATTAGTTGATATAAGTTGAATACTGCACTGTGACTCCCAATGTGAATCGTTGGATGAATAATTAGGGGGATTTGGCTATACAATTGCAAAGAGTGGGCTCTATTAGTTTGTTGGATGACTGAAATATTTCCTAGTGAGAACTGTACTGAGGCGTAGTGTCAAATTTGACATGTGACTGGATTTATGACCAGATGCTGATCTGAAGTTATCCGAGATTCTGGCTAAAGTTTCTATATGGCAACTAAGAGGTGTTGAATATTGCTGTAAATCTGTATATTGGTTAGCGCACTCTGAATGAAACGAGTGTTAGCTGTGTTACTTGGAGGTTTGTGGACACCAAGAGGATATTGTGTTGCGCCTTGGTGTGGTGAATGGATCTGTCGTTGCGTTGAGTGGTAGTAACTCAGTTGGCAACGTTCTTGATTACCTTAGATTACTAAACACTCGTAAAATATTCGATTGCAGTGTGGTGTAAAGTATGACAGTTTTAATTTGGTATGAAATATAGCACCGGATCTCTGATGATTGTAATTAACTAAGCGTAATATATGAATTAGGTTTTCCTTTGAACAAATTTGGAATAGTACAATATACTAATTTACTGCTATTTAGTACAAATGTAACATTTTCCCCTTTTGGTGTTCTAGGGTTAAACAGAGGCCAGGGAACTTCGGAACAAAGCCATATATTGGTCGTATAGTGTTAATACTCCGTAACTGGCCTAGGTTTTTTCCTTTTCTGTAAATAGAAAAATGTTGAAACCGTTTATGCAAGCACGTCACAGTTTTTTAATATTTTGCGAATCTGAAATTGCTATAATGGGACTAAAAAATTGCTGCCACTCGCTTACTACCGTCGAGTTCTGATGTACGGGAAAGTTCAAATAAATCTCCAGTACATCAAAATAAGAAAGTTCTCGTCTATTATTCACAAAAATTAAAGTTACCCCCACAACAAATTGAGTTCTTGAAGGAAAAAGTTATTGAAATTGATTTAAAGGCAGAAAAATATTCAAAAAATTCCTGAAAAAGGTAATTGTAATGCAAAGATACTATTGGTCTGTTGGCTGCTAGAAAGAAAGAAATCAGTTCAGAGATGCATTAATTTAGCATTACGGTTGTAGCCGTACTGCTAGACTCATCGTGGACCGAGTCGATGTGTAGCCTTTAGATGCGTGAAATGACTCATCATTCCGTTTCGCGGACCGTCTCTTTACTGCATTAGCTTAAGAGTTTACACTTTTTACGAGGAAACAGCAAGCTTTTGCCTTGACGACACACGATCTTACTATGGATAAAATATATCTATATTAAAACTGTTTCTTGTTACTAAAGAAGGGCCGGCCGGGGTGGCCGAGCGATTCTAGGCGCTACAGTCTAGAACAGAGCGACCGCTACGGTCGCAGGTTAGAATCCTGCCTCGGGCATGGATGTGTGTGATGTCCTTACTTTAGTTAGGTTTAAGTAGTTCTAAGTTCTAGGGGATTGATGATCTCTGAAGTTGAGTCCCATAGTGCTCAGAGCCATTTGAACCATTTTTTGCTAAAGAAGGGAACGAGAACATATATAAAAATCATAAAAACTCATTAACAGTCCGGAATAATTCACTGTCGATACCAGTGCCCCTGGCTGCCGACACAGAAAGTCGATGGACAGCTGCGCCGTAACGATACGTACAAATATACGCTCGCGCGCACAAGACACCACTTGGCACTGCACTGCACAACACTGCTAGAGAACTGAAGCTTGGTCCACTACACACCGACTTAATGATAATATATCGTCGTTAAATGCAAACAGTTACAGAAGGACACATTATGAATACTGGTGACTCATATCTAATGCAATACTGCCAGTAAATCTTGAGGGGAAAAAAAGTGTTAAAGAGGAAATAAATAAAATACTTATTTCTTACTGAAACAAAACGGATTGTAACGTTTTGGAGATAAATTTCGTCATTGACTGGGTGTATAATTTTTTGTTTTGTTTGAAATGGTGGGCATCTGTCTACAATCTGAGGAGAAGTTGTACCTTCAGATACTGTAAAATATTGTAAGCAAAGAAAACTGATTAAGCGGTAGGTGTGCTTTGAATCGATTAAGTTTCAGTGATATATGACTTTTCTATAAAACTTCACAGATCTTATTCATAAATAATTTTGTTGAGGACAAGTGGTAGTTAATATATAGCAAATATCATACCTTGTTAAATTTCAACGCATGGCTTACCCTGCGTGTTGCTTTATAGAATTAGTGTTACATATTCAATATTACATATTCATTAAAACATTTGACCTTAGCGACTGTTCCCTACACTTTTTTCTTGCAAGTCCAGCTACGTACCTGCAACTTAACTAAAGAGACCAGGTTCTGTTCATTAGTGGGCAGTCCAGATGCCATAAGGCGCCCAGGTGCTAGTACGAAATTTAAATTAAATAAGACCATATTTGTGCAGGGACAGAGTAATATCAAATTTAATGCCAGTGCATATACAATTAGTCACTTTTCTTTACATATAAATGGATGTCGTATATGTAGTTACTGACTCAGTGAATGTCAAACACTGTTCGCTACCAGAACATACTTCTTGTAAAACAAGATGTACCGAGTGATCAAAAAATCAGTATAAATTTGAAAACTGAATAAATCACGGAATAATGTAAATAGAGAGGTACAAATTGATACACATGCTTGGAATGAGATGGGGTTTTATTAGAACCAAAAAAAAATACAAAGTTAAAAAAATAGTCCGACAGATGGCGCTTCATCTGATCAGAATAGCAATAACTAGCATAATAAAGTAACACAAAGCAAAGACGATGTTCTTTACAGGAAATCCTCAATATGTCCACCATCATTCCTCAACAATAGCTGTAGTCGAGGAATAATGTTTTGAACAGCACTGTAAAGCATGTTCGGAGTTATGGTGAGGCATTGGCGTCGGATGTTGTCTTTCAGCATCTCTGGAGATGTCGGTCGATCACGATACACTTGCGACTTCAGGTAACCCCAAAGCCTATAATCGCATGGACTGAGGTCTGGGGACCTGGGAGGCCAAGCATGATGAAAGCGGCGATGGAGCACACGATCATCACCAAACGACGCGCGCAAGGTATCTTTCACGTGTCTAGCAATACTTTTTTTTGTTCTAATAAAACCCCATGTCATTCCAAGCACGTGTGTCAATTTTTACCTCTCTATCTACATTATTCCGTGGTTTATTAAGTTTTCAAATTTACACTGATTTTTTGATCATCCGGTATATCCTGGTAGTCAACCTATGTAGTAACGCTTATTTGAGACTCAATTATTTAGGTGTTCGTCTAGCACAGTACGAAGTGCCGACCCCATAGTCCTAAATGATGCTATTTCCCTCACAGTGAATTTTCAGTATACTGTCGCATCTACATCTACATCTACATCTACATCTACATCCGTACTCCGCAAGCCACCTGACGGTGTGTGGCGGAGGGTACCCTGAGTACCTCTATCGGTTCTCCCTTCTATTCCAGTCTCGTATTGTACGTGGAAAGAAGGATTGTCGGTATGCTTCTGTGTGGGCTCTAATCTCTCTGATTTTATCCTCATGGTCTCTTCGCGAGATATACGTAGGAGGGAGCAATATACTGCTTGACTCTTCGGTGAAGGTATGTTCTCGAAACTTCAACAAAAGCCCGTACCGAGCTACTGAGCGTCTCTCCTGCAGAGTCTTCCACTGGAGTTTATCTATCATCTCCGTAACGCTTTCGCAATTACTAAATGATCCTGTAACGAAGCGCGCTGCTCTCCGTTGGATCTTCTCTGTCTCTTCTATCAACCCTACCTGGTGCGGATCCCACACTGCTGAGCAGTATTCAAGCATTGGGCGAACAAGCGTACTGTAACCTACTTCCTTTGTTGTCGGATTGCATTTCCTTAGGATTCTTCCAATGAATCTCAGTCTGGCATCTGCTTTACCGACGATCAACTTTATATGATCATTCCATTTTAAATCACTCCTAATGCGTACTCCCAGATAATTTATGGAATTAACTGCTTCCAGTTGCTGACCTGCTATTTTGTAGCTAAATGATAAGGGACCTATCTTTCTATGTATTCGCATCACATTACACTTCTCTACATTGAGATTCAATTGCCATTCCGTGCACCATGCGTCAATTCGCTGCAGATCCTCCTGCATTTCAGTACAATTTTCCATTGTTGCAACCTCTCGATACACCACAGCATCATCTGCAAAAAGCCTCAGTGAACTTCCGATGTCATCCACCAGGTCATTTATGTATATTGTGAATAGCAACGGTCCTATGACACTCCCCTGCGGCACACCTGAAATCACTCTTACTTCGGAAGACTTCTCTCCATTGAGAATGACGTGCTGCGTTCTGTTATCTAAGAACTCCTCTATCCAATCACACAATTGATCTGATAGTCCGTATGCTCTTACTTTGTTCATGAAAGTCTTAGCAACCTAAAGACGGTAGCTTCATGAAACTGCTTGTCTGTAAATAAATAAAAGCTTTCGGTGGCTCCACGATGTCGTACTTTTTATGTTCTGCTCGTTAATACGAACGCCACGGTTGTCCGCTCACTCGACATACGCGGCGAGTCGCTCTGACCAGAAATACTGCAGCGTGGTCGGCGACAGAGTTAAGAACGGGCGACTGCACACACCTTCACTGAACAGTGAGGGACCATAACATCGAATATTCTAAGGCATTGGTCGATCGCGGTTCTTAGGCGTAATTTACGATAATATGCTTTTCGCAACTGACAGCTGACTCCGGTAACATCAAACAACGTTAACAGCTTCTCAAGAGTATATTTTCCTTTCTCAATAACAAATAAATATACTTGCAGAGACAGTAATATTTTAAGATGTGCTTAATTTTCATTGAAATCGGTAAATTCAGCTGTGTGTTAAGTATGCCGCTACCCTCAGGGACAGAGCAGCTACTGTTAATAGAAATGAGAATAGAAATGAGAAGAGGAATATTTCATTGTTTGTCATCCAATGTTGACTACTCGGGAAATTGTGTAATTCCGCCGGCCGGTGTGGTCGAGCAGTTCTAGGCGCTACAGTCTGGAACCGCGCAACCGCTACGGTCGCAGGTTCGAATTCGCAGGTTCGAATCCTGCCTTGGGCCTAGATGTGTGTGATCTCCTTAGGTTAGTTAGGTTTAAGTAGTTCTAAGTTCTAGGGGACTGATGACCTACGAAGTTAAGTCCCATAGTGCTCAGAGCCATTTGAACCATTTTGTGGAATTCCTACTAGTTAGCTCTTATGGCGTAAATAAACTGAAGTAGCGTTGATTGTTGAAAGTGGTTTACAGTGACGGTCATCTTCAAATGTGGTACAGCAGTACTTGTTTGTAGCAAGTAAGGTGAAATCAAATAAAGGCTGTTGTAATACAACGCAGTGAGTAGGAAAAGAAAGACATTCAAAAGATTTAATAAGCATTTGTGATCGCCTCTTATATGCAATTAGTGTTATTAATATAACATACCAATTTATAAAGGTTATCTAGTAAGATCGGAAGCGGAAGGAGTAGTTGCCAGGACGAGAAAATTGACAATTGCATATTTTTTGACCTGAACGGCCCTGCTGCCGATCGAGAAGTTGTCAGACTAGTTCTGATATACACTTGAAACTCCAAAGAAACTGGTAAAGGCATGCGTATTCAAATACAGAGGCCGGCCGCTGTGGACGAGCGGTTCTAGGCGCTTCAGTCCGGAAGCTACGGTCGCAGGTTCGAATCCTGCCTCGGGCATAGATGTGTGTGATGTCCTTCGGTTAGTTAGGTTTAAGTAGTTCTAAGTCTAGGGGACTGATGACCTCAGATGTTAAGTCCCATAGTGCTCAGAGCCATTTGAACCATTTGAGCCAAATACAGAGGTGCGCAAACCGACAGAATCTGGCGCTGCGGTCAGCAACGCCTATATAAGACAAGTGTCTGGCACAGTTGTTAGATCGGTTGCTTTTGCTGCAATGACAGTTTCTCAAGATTTAAGCGAGTTTGAACGTGGTGCTATAGTCGGCGCACGAGTGATGGAACGCAGCATCTCGGAGATAGCGATGAAGTGAGACTTTTCGGTACGACCATTTCAAGAAAGTACCATGAATATCAGGAATCCGGTAAAACTTCAGATGTCCGACATCGCTGCTGCCGGAAAAAGATCTTACAAGAACGGGACCAACGACGACTGAAGAGAACCGTTCAACGTGACAGAAGTGCAGCCTTTTCGCAAATTTCTGCAGATTTCAATGCTGAGCCATCAACAAGTGTCAGCATGCGAACCATTCAACAAAACCTCATCTACATGGGCTTTCGGAACCAAATGCTCACTCGTGTAGCCTTGATGACTGCACGGCCCAAAGCTTTACGCTTCGCCTGAGCCCGTCAACACCAACGTTGGACTGTTGATAAACTGGAAACATGTGGCCTGGCCGAAAGAGTCTCATTTCAGATTGTATCCAGTGGATGGAAGTGTACTGATATCGAGACAACCTCATGAATCCATGGTTCCCGCATGTCAACAGAGGCCTGTTCAAGATGATGAAGGCCGTGCAATGGTGTGGGGCGTGTGCAGCTGGAGTGATATTGGACCCGTGATACGTCTAGATACGACTCAGACAGGTGATACGTACGTAAGTATCCTGTCCGATAACCTGCATCCATTCATCTCCACTATGTATTCCGACGGACTTCAGCAATTCCAGCAGGACAATTCATAACCCACACCTCCAGAATTGCTACAGAGCGGCTCCAGGAACACTCTTATGAGTTTAAACTGGCCAGAAAACACCCCAGACGTGAAAATTATTAAACATATGTGGGTTGCCTTGCAAGGTTCTGTTCAGAAGATATCTCCATCCCCTCGTACTCTTACGGATTTATGGACATCCTTGCAGGATTCATGGTGTCAAATCCCTCCAGCACTACTTGAGACTTTAGTTTAGTCCATGCCACGTCGTGCTGCGGAACTTCTGCGTGTTAGCCGGGCCCTACACGACATTGGGCAGGTGTACCAGTTTCTTTGGTTCTTCAGTGTATATCGCCATCGCTCTCACTGAGACTGATAGTGGAAGTTTGATCCGTTATTTCTTAGTAAAAACTTCTTTGTGTCGCCTGATGTAAGATATACCATTGATATTAGTCGTATTAAATCGCTTGTAGGGAGAGTAAAAATTATTTTACAATACATCTTTTGGCCTACAGTGTAGTTCCTTATTATTTTATTTGAATTTATTCGTATCCTCTTTGCAGCACCGGTGCCGACATGACGTCTGGTAGGGAAAATTGGGCGCACTACGCAACAAAAGTATTCATCCAAATAAGAATTAGTTACTTCCAAGAAACTAGAGTAATACAATACATAAAATTCCAAACCCTTTTAGATACAAATTTATCACCGCCTTCATGTCCATTTGTGACAAATTTGTATTTGTCACGATCTCATACTATTTAAAACCATCTGTGTTCTGTCATATCAGGCCAGTTCATAAGTCCGACTGAATGCGGTCTAGTGCGGCCGCTTAATATTTTTAGTAGGACCTGCAGATGCCTGGAAAATATGCCTGGAAATAAGAAAAACAAACATGGGACGCTGTTGCGATGGTTCTGGCCACATTATTCGCTTGGGT
The DNA here is from genome assembly GCF_023897955.1 of Schistocerca gregaria. Lineage (NCBI taxonomy): Eukaryota > Metazoa > Arthropoda > Insecta > Orthoptera > Acrididae > Schistocerca > Schistocerca gregaria. The sequence goes on from NC_064925.1 coordinate 213,698,152, forward strand.
ACAGAAAATTGGTCACTATGTAATGCTTCAAAGAGGTGCAAATAGTTTCTGTAGATTTTTTTAAGTGTTTGGTGTTATACTTTGCCGGCCGGGGTGGCCGAGCGGTTCTAAGCGCTATAATCTGGAACCGCACGACCGCTACGGTCGCAGGTTCGAATCCTGCCTCGGGCATGGATGTGTGTGATGTCCTTAGGTTAGTTAGGTTTAAGTAACTCTAAGTTCTAGGGGACTGATGACCTCAGAAGTTAAGTCCCATAGTGCTCAGAGCCGTTTGAACCATTTTTTGTTATACTTTGTAATATGCAAGTTCAAAATTTGTCAGTCGTACCTTCTATTAGCAATCATTGTTTGGGGAAAATGCAGTTCACCTTTAAGAGGCTACTTGATGCCAGCCCCCTCTTCCGCCCCCTCCCCGCCGCCTCGTTCCCCACCCATGGTTCTGCCACCAAACGTGCAGCCCCACAATGTCAATCACGGCTATTGGCCAAAGAAGTTTGACGACAATTGTTCTAAGGTAAGGCTGCAGTGTGCTTACAGACGTGCAACGCCTGTCGAGCTGTGGTTTTGCGATCCGAGTAGCAGGTGTAGAAATTCTCGAAGGAACGCCTGCGAAAAAGAGCGCAGGGGCTGTGACGTAATGGGAACAGTGGAGAAGCGGAGAAGATGGCGAGTGCGTCGTCGCCTTTCCCTGCGTCGCGTCGCCCAGATGGCTGCACTGCCAGCATTAGGCGTAATTGAATTTGGGGAAGTGGGCTTTGCGGACGCTCCACCTGGAAGCTGGCGCGGTCTCCTCCCTGGCTGGCTACAAGCGCTGTTCCTCCTTTAAACGCTGTGACTGCGGCTTTCCCGATAATCCGGGCAAGTCGTCGGCGTGGCTACCTTACTCGACTGAGAAAGTGGTGCCTCCGTTCTCGCCATAGGCAGGCACCAGCTCTCGTCACCTGTCAAGGAGGCGCTGGTGGTCAGAGTTGAATTTATTTATCATTTTGTGTTTCCCTTGAAATTGTTCTCTCAGCGAAACAGAAAAGGTTGGCTTCCATAGACGTGCGTTACAAGAGGAGTACTCCAGCGAGAATGGGTAAACACGATGAAATGATATTTTAAAATCATCCTGGTGCAATCAATTCCACCCCTGAGGCGCGTTCCAACACATAACGTGAGAAGAATGGGTAATATGGGAAAATCTGCAACAACCAGCAGCTGCAAATTCCAACCCTGGAAATCCATCGGACGTCTCAGTAAACACAGGTGCGCAAACTTACTGTGTGCGAGATAATTGCCAATTTATGATCATCAGCCACTACTGGCATGATACTGTTTTAAGCACCGCATGCCTGTCCATGGCGTGGCACTTGTACACATTTTTGAGACGTGGAGTAGTTGTTGTTGTTGTGGTCTTCAGTCCTGCGACTGGTTTGATGCAGCTCTCCATGCTACTCTATCCTGTGCAAGCTTCCTCATCTCCCAGTACTTACTGAAACCTACATCCATCTGAATCTGCTTAGTGTATCCCTCTACGATTTTTGCTCTCCAATGCTAAATTTGTGATCCCTTGATGCCTCAGAACATGTCCTAGCAACCGATCTCTTCTTCTAGTCAATTTGTTCCACAAACTTCTCCCCAATCCTATTCAATACTTCCTCATTAGTTATGTGATCTACCCATCTAATCTTCAGCATTCTTCTGTAGCACCACATTTCGAAAGCTTCTATTCTCTTCTTGTCCAAACTATTTATCGTCCATTTCTCACTTCCATACATGGCTACACTCCATTTAAATACTATAAGAAACGACTTCCTGGCACTTAAATCTATCCTCGACGTTAACAAATTTTTCTTCTTCAGAAACGCTTTCCTTGCCATTGCCAGTCTACATTTTATATCCTCTCTACTTCGACCATCATCAGCTATTTTGCTCCCCAAATGGCAAAACACCTTTACTACTTTAAGTGTCTCACTTCCTAATCCTATTGCCTCAGGATCATCCGACTTAATTCGACTACATTCCATTATCCTCGTTTTGCTTTTGTTGATGTTCATCTTATATCCTCCTTTCAAGACACTGTCCATTCCGTTCAACTGCTCTTCCAAGTCCTTTGCTGTCTCTGAGAGAATTACAATGTCAGCGGCGAACCTCAAAGTTTTTATTTTTTCTCCATGGATTTTAATTCCTACTCCCAATTTTTCTTTTGTTTCCTTTACTGCTTGCTCAGTATACAGATTGAATAACATCGGGGAGAGGCTACAACCCTGTCTCACTCCCTTCCCCTTCATGACCCTCGACTCTTATAACTGCCATCTGCCTTCTGTACAAATTGTAAATAGCCTTTCCCTCCCTGTATTTTACACCTGCCACAGAATAAAATGGTTCAAATGCATCTGAGCACTATTGGACTTAACCTCTGGGGACACCTAACTAACCTAAGGACATCACACAGTCGCCCGGAGTGGCCGAGCGGTTCTAGGCGCTACAGTCTGGAACCACGCGACCGCTACGGTCGGAGGTACGAATCCTGCCTCTGGCATGGATGTGCGTGATGTCCTTAGGTAAGTTTGGTTTAAGTAGTTCTAAGTTCTAGGGGACTGATGACATCAGAAGTTAAGTCCCATAGTGCTCAGAGACATTTGAACCCCTTTTATTTGACATCACACACATCCATGCCCGAGGCAGGATTCGAACCTGAGACAGTAGCGGTCGCGCGGTTCCAAACTGTAGCACCTAGAACTGCTCAGCCACTCCGGCCGGCAGTAAACAGAATAGATACATTACAGTACACAGAGTGCCACTCATGTCAGTTGTTTGGGAAGCATCACGCTATATCGGTGGTGAAATGGAACATTACAATAACGAAGAGTATGCAGATGTGAATTTCATGTATGGAAGGGCTGAAAGCAGCGCACGGGAGGCTGCACGCTTGTACCAAGAAGCATATCCGGCCCAAAGGCACCCGTGAGAGTGGAACATTTACAAAGGTGCATCACCGCCCTCAAGAAACTCGACGATCTGCACATGCTGCGGTGAGCGGATATGCCGCACGAATTAAATGTGGTGTACTGTAGCAAGTCTGGAGTACTTCAGGAAGATACACGAGCAGATGCCGCATCACACACACACACAAATTATTAGTAACTAATTAAAACTTGTCCATGGCAACTAGTTTGCTCTGCATCCTATGACCGGCAGGACTTATCGGCAGTTCGGTCTCATTCTGTTGCTGTTATTCATTTAGCACCACCCAGGAAGCACGTGTGACTAAGGCGTATGTCACGGACCCGAGTAACGCTAAGCCAACCTCCAGCTCTACGAAGGTAAGATGCTCTTCTGAAGACCTGGAGAAACATTCAGAAGAACCCCCAGCTACCCGTACAAAGCGATGTATTAATAGCAGAACGATAGCGTCTGAAGTCAAGAAAACCACTTTGGCGAAGTGCACGACATCTTGAAGCCTCCGACTTTAACATCAACGAAGTATGGAGAAGTCAGTGGGAAGAATCGTCAGTGTTCAATGGTGAACTGGTTGCAAAGCCTTCCATGCAAGTTCCAGGGTTCACACTCCCCAGACGGCAGTGGAGAACCATCAACCGCATCCGAACAGGACAAGGGAACTGCGGATATCTAAAGCACAAATGGGGCTGGGCAACATCTCCAGACTGTGTGACTGTGGAGCTGCCCTGCCAACAATTAATCACATTGTTGGTGAATGCCCAAAACGAGCCTTTGGGGGATTAATAAATGACATCCACTATGCATCACCTGAGGCTCAACTGGATCAACAGATTGGACTTAGAAATCTAAGAACTTGTGTAATGTGTAGATAATTTAGCATAATACTTTGAACATTTGATTCTGTACATGTATTTTGCTTGTCATTTCTTACACTGTATACTCTTAAAATTATGTAGTTGATACAAGCTCTGCATCATCATGCGATAAATAAATAAATAAATGGCAACTAGTTAACTCTGGAATCAATTATTGACCTCACATTTTACATATATTTGATACTATCACTGACATAACATTCAGCACTTTATTCACCGCAGAATTCACATCAGAGTATAACTGTCTGTAACTTGACACAACGTTCAGAGCAACCGTTGCATTAGCTAGCAACCGGGTCTGCGGTAAAATGGCACTGTTGTCGTAAGTGATGATTATAAGTGGTCACTGTGTTATGTACGACTCCGTACACAACGGTAAGGAGAGGTAGACTACAGAGTTGTGGGGCAACTGTTATCGTAGAAAAGGTGGACAGGAGCAGAAATGATTAGTGAACAAGTTAACCCAGTAAACAGAAGGGGAGGTTTACTATCCTAGGCCAGAGAAAATCATGTTCTTTAAGAATTTTTTTCTCGGGATGTGTTGAGGGTAGCAATGTCAAATTTGGACAAAATGTTTGCTAATATTTTCTCTACAAAGAAGATTTTTTTCGGCCGGAAATGTCGCAGAGCAAAGGCGGAAGTGCCGTCGGAACGAAACAAAATTTCGATTTAGACTTCCACGCGAGGTATGTAAGAGGTCAGCCGGCTAGTCTGAAATCAAAATTGAATTGACGTTAGCGAAGTATATAGGTTCTTTAAAGTTATTTGGACCACAGGAAACAAAATGGCGGCCATTTGAAGAAAAATTGGGTTTGTTTTTCATCGATTTTTCGACTTCGCGGACCAAGGAAAAATATTTATAGTTGATGGATCGTAATAAAAGTGGTACAACTCCTAGACAATTTAGTTAGATTCGTCGGAAAGAAAGAATCATGCTAATCGGTTCAGTAGATATGAAGTTACCATACCGTGCGATAAAAAATTCATTTCGAGTAAAACGCATTTGAAGTTTTGACTACGTATAAATGTAATATTATGCAACTTAAGTTCAATCTGCTATTCCGGGTCCATAAACTAGTCCTTCGTCTTCCTCGTAGAGGGCGTTCTGCTCGATCTGGGCCATCCTGCGCTGCTCCAGAGCCGCTCGTAAGGCCTGGCGACAAGCGGTTTTCGGCCGCTTGAATCCGGTGGTCGTCCGAATGCTTGGCGAACTGCGTCGAATAGAGTCCCAGGGTGACGTCCATCGTTGTTATGGTCTTCACAATCGCTGAGTACCCTTCGTTGAAGCTGCTCACTGCCACAAAAGTCCAATTTCCACAGTCTTCGCACCAGGATGCAAATGCTTGGGGGATAATTTTAAACGCACGCGTTCAAACTTTCATTTGAATTTTGTGTGTTTCCTCCGAAGCACCGGCACAATATCTAGTACTCCGAAAGAAAAAAAAAACTGGTGCGTGAGAGAGGCAGATTTCAGGCAGGTGCATTTTTTGTTCAACTGCGAACAACAAACATTTCCGTTCCGTATTCGAAAAAACCGTTTCAGGGGTAGATTCTATACACTTTTACGGATCCAAAAATGCAATTTTTAAAAAATCGATTTTTGAACCAAAAGATATTAAATCTCCCCTTAATGTGTATTTCTTCAAATGTACGAAGACACATAACAATTAATTCAGCAAGAATACAGTCCAGCTATTACAACAGCAACAAAGGTGGTGATGGAGCCACGACTAGGCAGCATCTGCATAGCTTCACGTAGTGATGTGGGCTGAGCGCCTGCTGCCGGCCCTCCTGTACTGTGGCGGTAGAGGGCGCTTGAGGCACCGAGCCTCTGGAGGCGTGGCTCAGCAGGTGTGCTCCATTGGATCCGTCAGATCCCGCACGACCGCAGTCAGCAGGTCACGGAAACTTTCAGTTCTATTGCTATGACGCCCGTGGGATGGTACCAATACCTGATATCACACGCTGAATACGTAGAGAGTGGAATGAGTGGCACTGCGCTCCTGAAGTGATCCAGCTGCGGTGGCATAAAGGAAAAAAAAAGGGGGACGCGTCTCACGCCGACATCTCTGATTCGTTGATCCGTCGAGCAGCGACTCTTTTTACTTTTGGTACTGTCGTGAGGTACCAACTTTTCCAAGAGACCTTGTGCTGCGGACGACACCACAACATCTGTGCCTGAAGGCATGATTCCCGAAACAGTCGAACGCACTCCATGGACTTTGAGAATGAGACTTGGCACCCAAATTCCTGGAATGGGCCACAGTAGTGTTGAGAGGATAATGCATTGCAGTGCACTGCACCTGTACTACCAGCAATCAGCTCTGTGTCTGAGTAAAGCGGACTTTGGTCTTAGACTAACGTTTTCTAAGTGGACGCAACAACAAGCTATATACAACCCTGCGTCTGAAACTTCCTGGCACATTAAAACTTGTACCGGACCAAGACTCGAACTCGGGACCTTTGCCTATCGCGAGCAAGTGCTCTACCATCTGAGCTACCCAAGCACGACTCATGACCCGTTATCACAGCTTTAATTCCGACAGTACCTCGTGTGCTAATTTCCTTCATTCTAGAAACAACCCTATGTTCGACAGTAACATCTTATTTGCAGAAAAAGCAGGGTCCACTCATGATGGTGTATTTAATTATCACAATTCTCATTTGTGGAGTCATCTAGACTCCAACATGCTGTGAATGAGTCTCCATGTCACTGATGTTTCTCATTGAATTTGTGGGTATGGGTACAAAGGTGATCATTCTGTTGGGTTGTATATGTTAGCAAACAAACTCAATGGCAGGGATTACATTTGCTTTCTACAGAATCATCTTGCAGAATTGCTTGAGGATGTTTGCTTAGTGCAACGCCAGTGATAAGTCGCGTGGCTGGCGCCAGTACCTCTTTCTTCTATTGTCATCTTTGTCATCGATTTCGCTTCGGTCAGCCGCGAGTCAGTTCTTCATCGCGGGATCGGCTACTCAAGTCTGCAGCGTCGAGGGAGCAGATCGGACTGTGTGGTCTGTCGGTTCCGGTTACAAGGGCATCGGGAGGTTGGTCCTTACTTGGTGCGCATGCTCAATGCGCATGGTATTACAGGAGTGGCGTGGCCGGAGACGGTGGGAAGGTTTGGGTTCCGGCACTAGGCGTGGCGTCTGGCTTTTCTCGCCACGCAGTGCATGCTGAGAAGAAGAGCTTGCCAGAGCGCCACCTGGCATTAACCGTTCGCCTGGACATATGGTGTGTGATTTGAACAGGTGCAATTGTGCTCTTATCTATATTTGTTAATGGATAACTAATGTTGTCTTCAATGTGAATTTGGTGACGAGTCTGATATATCAAAGTTCTGCCACACTTGCCATGATAACGGGGCTTGAGCTTTCCATCTTAGTTTCCAACCACTTGATAAAGGATCTGCAGCTACACGTAAGGAAGCCCGGTGAGCTGCTCATTATTGGGTGATTATATATCTAAAGTTGTTGTAACCTTGGTGATTAAGTACCAAAATTTGCACCTTAGTTTACGAGTAACGAAATACTATGCTGTCTCGTGACCCTACATCAGATGCCATCAAAGTGTAGTTCTGGTGGGGCTCTTGCCCATTTAAAATAATACTCAGCTGCTACTATCATGTTTCAAGGAACAAAGTTATCTATGCATGTATTGTAGCGTTTAAATGAATTCTTAAATGCTGAGTTTAAAAAAATTTTTAGCGAGCTTCCCCGTTTTAATGTTACGTTTCATGCTTTTATGTAATATGAATGTGCAATAGCAAGTGTGCCGTTGTAGTCTATTTATGGTGGTGGTGGTTAGTGTTTAACGTCCCGTCGACAACGAGGTCATTAGAGACGGAGCGCAAGCTCGGGTTAGGGAAGGATTTGGAAGGAAACCGGCCGTGCCCTTTCAGAGGAACCATCCCGGCATTTGCCTGAAATGATTTAGGGTAATCACGGAAAACCTAAATCAGGATGGCTGGAGACGGGATTGAACCGTCGTCCTCCCGAATGCGAGTCCAGTGTGCTAACCACTGCGCCACCTCGCTCGGTGTCTATTTATGTTCCAGGTGTATATCGTCCGGTACAGTGGGGCGAGGCACCGGAGCTTGATGACTTGGCCGCTGCCAGAGGAACTGTGATTCGTTAGACTGGACTCCATGTTGCTGGCCTTCTATATCCATCTCGTCCTTAAGCTGAATATGGCTGTCCTCTTTGTTCCTGGTTCTGTCAACTCGTTAAGCTTTGCAGCTCCCTCCTCTGCCGCTTTGTCGAATGCACCTTTCGCTCTAAATATTAACTTAAAGCTGTAAAATTGGGTTTCACTCTGTAATTACTGCCCGATCAGATTGCTGGAAGCTCCGCCTTATTAATTCTGTATTCCCTTTTCAACCATTTATTTATTATATTTGTAACTTGTGTATTGCTTCATGTGCTTATGTTCTCAGACAACATTTAGATGCTGATGCGCTGTTTTTTGTTAATTGTTTGTTATTTAAATTAGTGCTTCCCTGTATTGTCATCAACTGGATTATTTCTTAGCCAAAGGTTAGAGTGCCCAGTGTCTTCATTGCCGTGCATTGAAGTTTTAGAAGTCGCTTTAATTATTACTGATGTGCCTTATGTTACGCTTTAATGTTATACCTTGGCATGCTGCAAAAGAGATGTTATTGTACAGGATAGACTTGCGGGTTCACAGTTTGGAAAGTTTTGATTTTATTAAGTAATTTTCAATACAAAATTTTGAAAAACACAGCCCTCAGTCGCGAACACAAGTAATTTGTAACCTAGGTTTCAGTGTCACAAGGGACGCCTTCGCACGAAATTAAAACTAAATGTTACAGCATAACGTACCAAAAAATACGAAAGCTGCGGTCGTACCTGACAGCGTCAGATAGTCAGAATTAAAATAAAATACAACAGAGGTGCAAGCCACTAGGGGCTGCCATGTGGCCTCTGCTACAGTCAACACAAAACTGAAACATCATGTGACTTGTGCGCCACGGCAACTTCAAGACAATACCGGCATTTGTTGGCTAATTGGTAAAACAAGCTATTTTGTAAACATCTCTCGTAACTGCAGAGAGGGAAATAAACAGACACCTGAACGGTGTGCATGATGTAATTACAGTAGCGGGGTACTGCATGATATAAAATACAACTAATGAATGACTGGCTGTAGAACAAAAATTCCAGAATAAATGCATAAAGAAGACGCATACGAAATAATCCATTAAATGACATTACTGCTTGCTATAATAGATACATTCTAAAAACCAAAAAAGTTTTTTTTTAGTTTACGTAAAAAGTAGTTTACGTAAAAAGTAGAATGAAAAGGTATCTCTGAATCTGCAAGAAGTAGTTGGTACATCAAAGTGTTAGATCTCGTCAAGCAGCGACTTTATACCATTGAAATAACTTCTTCACCGCAACTGTACCTGTTCGTTGAGAAAAAGTCCATCATTCGAAAGTAAATGCTTGAAAATTTCCAGCTCCTCCAAAATATCAAGTTTAAACCATTTTTTTCCATATACAAAATTTCCAACTTCTCAACCCCTTTAGGAGAGTGCCCTGTGATTAATAGGTGATTCGCGAAAGAAGAATTAGGGGCACACGAAACGTTTTCCCTCAGAAAATGTTCTTTACAGCGAATTGAAACGGCACGTCCTGTTTGACCAATATAATAGGCACCGCAAGCGTCACATGAAATCTTGTAGACACCGGAATTCTGCAGAGGGCTAGTAGTTGACTTTAAATTATGGATGACATTTTTTCTCAAGTTGTTATTTCTAGAAAAGGCAATAGTACATTTGTATTTAATCCGAAGCAACCTTTGAATCTGGTGTGACACTGTACCTAAAAATGGAATTGAGAAGAATATTTTCTCCGATTCTTCTGGGACGGTGATGCCTTTTCTACAAATAACAACTTGAGAAAAAATGTCGTCCATAATTTAAAGTCAACTAATAGCCCTCTGCAGAATTATGGTGTCCACAAGATGGTGGGACGACACCAACATACCGATACAACCAAAGATAGTTCGGGCAAGGAGGAGCTATAGCATGGCTTCCAAAATACCTGATCTGAGCGCCATGTGTTTCTGTGTTTGGAACCACCTTAAAGGAGTATTGCAAGCAACTGCAGTTACACGCTTGAAGAACTGAGGCAGAGACTTGTCAGTGCTGGTCAAGAATTTGGAAATGATATACGCATGTCTGAAAGGATTCGAAACTCATTGCAGTGACTGGTACAGGCAGGTATGCAGGTTCAAGGCCGACACTATGAAAACGTCGTTTAGCTGCGAGTACAACCATGTAAATTTTGTCGTATTAATTCAAAACATCTGCACTTCTACCAAAGCATCTTTAAAACATTTGCTTAATGTTGTGCAGTATTGTTACCTTTTTCTAATTCAGATGGCGTTTACACAAAGTAAATTCAGTGGTAGCTGGTGTCCACAAAGTCTCAGTTATCTCACAAATTATTCATTTGCGGAACCGTGAGTACTACGACATTTTTGCTTCTAGAATCGCGTACTTCCAACTGCATGCGATTACCGCCATTACTTATGATACACCCTGTATTAATAACCCGTGAATTTGTGAACTATGTACATATTACATTATATTTCGTTTGTATTTCCCAAGTGATGTTACGTGATTAGGAATAATATTTAAAAAATAATAACAACGAGCTGTATTAAATTTAATGGGAAATCTAATTTTTCTGGAGAAACTTGTATTTATTCACCTGTGTCAATTTTATCCATTGGGTGTTCTACACTTAGCCAGCTGTAGTGTGCCAAATCATTCGGTGTTCTACTTTCCTGGAGAGCTGAGCGAATTTAGGCAAGTTTGACGGTTTTTATTTTTTAAAAAGTTGTATCTGTAATAAAAGATTGTAAAAGAGCAGGAGGAGTCAGATCCAGAGGAAAATGAGCGTTGGAGACAGGTGCAAGAATAGTGCACTACCATCCTGGGTTAGGGCATGTTGAAGACATCCCGTTGTCTCCCTCCGACCTGTTTTGGAGCATATAGACGGCGCCATTGTGATATGGATGAATCTGACGAGCGCTTGTATAGTGTTGCCTTTTTCTCAAGGATACAGGACACGCTCGGCAGCAAGGAAAATACAAGATACTGCCACGACGCATACAGAGATGGTCAGCGAAAATGATAACAAGGTTAGCTTCCTCACGGGAGAGCGCCATGGAAATTTTGAAAAACCTGAGTTGGCAAAGTCTTGAAGATAAACGATGATTTCCCCAGGAAAAGCCACTTGTAAAGTTCCGAGAACCAGTATCTATAATCTATAAATATTACCTATGCTCATTATATATAACCGAGTGAGGTGGCTCAGTGGTTAGCACAATGGATTCGCATTCGGGAGGGCGACGGTTTCAATCCCGCTTCCGTTGCCATCCTGATTTAGGTTTTCCGTGAATACCCTAAATCTCTTCAGTCAAATGCCGGGATGATTCCTCTGGAAAGGGCACGGCCGACTTCCTTACGCATCCTTCCCTAATCCGATGAAACCGATGACCTCGCGGTTTGATCACCTCCCCAAAACAACCCCATACAAAGGTAATTAATTTCTACCCAAAGGCAATTACTTTGTACCAGTTCTCCTTGTCTGAGTGGAATGGGAAGCAAACTCATACGTGGTACTATACTAAGTACTCTCCACCATTCACTTTGCAGTATATGTATATGTACCTCCAGGTCCAGGCATCCATAGACGAACACTCTGGTTCGTTGTACGAAGATGAGACACACGAGAATAGTTAGTTGTAGATGGGAGTGGGTGAAAACTGCAGCTGACAAATAGCCGACCCTTTGAAAATAGCCCGCCAAATTAAGAACCTCACACGAGAGACAGATCACCATCACCATGCCGTAACTCCACGGGACGCTTAAGAGGGTTGTGGAATTTAGCACAGAACATTAGCGCCAAGTGTGGCGATCAGGAACATAAGGTTACAAGCTCCCTTCTGCCACCCTCCCTACCCACCTTTACCGATCCAGTGTAGTTGTTGTTGTGTTCTACAGTCTGACAACTGGTTTGATGCAGCTCTCCACGCACCTCCATGCTGTGCAAGCCTCTTCATCTCCGAATAATTACTGCGTCGTACATCCTTCTAAATCTGCTTACTGTGTTATCTCTTGAATTCCCTGTACGATTTGTTCTCCTGCCCCCACTCCCCACACCTCCCTCCAGTATTAAATTGATGATCCCTTGATGATGTCTCAGAATGTGTCTTATCAACTTTTTCCATCTTCTAGTTAGGTCGTGCGACAAACATCTTTTAACTCCAGTTCTATTTAGTAATTCCTCATTACTTACGTAATCTACCTATCTAATCTTTAAAAGCTTATCATATTCTCTTCTTGTCTCGACTGATTATTATCCATGTTTCGCTTCCATACATTGCTACACACTATATAAATCCTTCCGTGAAAGAATTATTTACACTTAAATCTATATTCGATACTAGCAAATTTCTTTTCATCAGAAAGACTCTTCTTGCCATTGCCAGACCACATTTTATATCCTCCCTACTTCGGCCATCATCAGTTATTTTGCTGCCCAAATAGCAAAACTCATCTACTACTTTAAGTGTCTCATTTCCTAATCTAATTCTTCAGCATCGCTTGATTTAACTCCGCTACATTCCATTGTCCTTGTTTTGCTTTTTTTGAACGATCACTTTATACTTACCTTTCAAGACACTGTTCATTCTGTTCGGATGCTTTTCCAAGTTCTGTGCTGTCTCTGACAGAATTATAATGCCATTGGCAAGACTGAAAGTTTTTATTTATTTTCTCTGAATTTTAATTCTTTCTCCAAATCTTTCTTTGGTTTCCTTTACTGCTTGGTGAATAAATCCGTGATAGACTAAAAACCTGTTCACTCCGTTATCGACCACTGCTTTCCTTTCATGGCCCTCGACTCTATAACTTCCATCTAGTTTCAGTAGAAGCTATACGCAGCCTTCCCTGTATTTTAACCCTGCTTCCTCCAGAATTCCAGAAAGAGGATTCCAGTTAACATTGTCAAAAGCTTTCTCTAAGTCTATCGATCGAGTAGTAGTGATAAAAATAATTTTCCTCATCAGGATTCACGCCGATTTCCTCCTGAGTATCTTCAAACTCGCTACCTCAGCAGCCGAAGCGAGTACATGAGCCTAATTCATTGTGACAATAGATAAACGTAAGACAAGATGATGCAATGAAAGCTCGCACGACAGGATGCCTGAGCTGCTAGTGAATCTTTCGTGCTATATGGTCGTGGACCATGAAATATTTCCGTTCGCCACGTTTCGTCCAGAGCTTCACTGGGCATCTTTAGAGGTGCTCCTTGTCACGCTGTCTTACCTACTTACCAGTCAGAACGTCGGAAAGCGAGCTAAATGCTTTGAGAACGGTGTTTGGCAGACGTTTATACGTGATCGGCAGAGATAAACGGCTACTAAGCCTTTTTTTTCACAGTCCGATACACCAGTAGGCAAGACTCAGTGGAAACATGAGCGTCTCTGAAGATATCCAGCTCGGCTCTGGACAAAATATCAAGAACGAAAAAATTTTTTTCCACGACTATACTGCTCTCGGTGATTTGCTAGCAGTAAAGAGTAGAATTAATTTTCCGCTTCCAACTGTGACGTTATTCCGTTATGTGATACAAACTCAGCTATCTCAATACGGTAATGTCCCGACTGACGGACTCACTGACGCGTCACCCCAGCCCAAACCATTAAGGACAGAAGCTTGAAATTTGGCGAGGGTGTTTATTTTGAACTGTAGGCGTCGTTTAAGAAAGGTTTTTTTCGATATTCCATTTCTAAGGGGGTGAAAGAGTGGATTAAAAGCTTTGTGAAAGTATATCACTATTAATGCAATTTTGAAGCTATTACGAAACCAGATGTTTGGTTTATTGATCATAAATTTGAAAATAAATGCAGTTTAGGTATTTTTGTACATTCTGCCCTCAAAGGGCGAACTAAGAGGTGAAAGTTTTTTTAAAATGTGTGCTTTTAAGACAATTTTGAAGGTAGAACTACGAAAATTGGTATTCCGCTTTTCGGGCAGAAATAAAAGAATGCGCACTTCAGCTTTTTTAGAAATTCAGCCACTAAGAGGGTTCAGTAGTGGATGATAAGTTTTATCAAAACCTTCCATTATGAAAGCATTTTTAAACCTAAATCTATGGAAATTTGTATCTGGCATCCCGGTTAGAAACACAAAAATATGTAATATATAAGAAACTACCAGCCTCGATTGCGGTAATGAAACCAACCTTTATCTATGTTTCAGCCCAAATAATTGAGCCTTCTTCAGAAGATAGGCCTAAATATATAATTTGTCTAAGAGGGCATGGTCTAGAAATAAAACTAAAACAGCCTGAATACTCGTAGTCACGTGTTGAAAGTACAAAAATATGTGTTTTAGTACTTTTGGAAATTCAACCCCAATAGGGGATGGAAGTTTAATTCACATAGTAGAGGGACTTGAAATTTTGAGAGGGTGTTGCTGTTACACAGTTGGCGTCATTTAAGCAGGGATTTTTCGAAATTGCATCCCTAAGGAGATGACATAGGGGTTGAAAAGAATTTTTTTTAAAATGTCGCTATTAAGGCAATGTATAAAAGGCAGTGTCCTAACTGACTGAATCAACATCGCCCAGCTGAAACAGCTGAGGACAGAAATCTAAAATCTGTACACGGTACTGATCTTAAACCCCTATTGGGGGTGAAAGAGTAGGAGATTTTTTAAAAGTAAACGATTTTAACGAGTTACTAAAGCATTTTTAAAATTACATGTATGAAAATTGGTTTGTGACTTCTCAGTAAATTCAACGACTAAGAGGGTGAAATATGACCAGACTGATTCACTGACTCATCATTACCCAGCCAAAACCTCTAAGGGCAGAAACTAGAAATTTGCAGAGGATATTGATCTTATACTGTAGGCATCGTTTAAGAAGTACTTGTTCGATATTCCACTACTAAAGTGGTGAAATAGGGGATAAAAGACTTTTTGAAAAAATGTTACTATTAAGGCAACTTTGAAGCTAGAACTACGAAAACTGGTCCTTGTTTGCTTAGAAATAAAAAAATAAATGTTACAGCATCTTTGGAAATTCAGCCACTAACGGGGCAAATGAGTGGGTGAAAGAGAGGAAGGACAAGTCACTCTCTAACTTATTTTTATATTCAAGGCTATTCTTTAATGTAGTTATTACACCGTAGTCATCATTTTTGTGAGTCGACAAGAAGTTATCAACATGAGCAAGCGTTGATGGGAGCATGTACATTATTAATGCATGCAGGATCTTTACACCAGCTTTCCTTCAAATACTATTTTGTGGAGTTGGGAACAAGCAGGCGGTTTGATTATTTAACAGCAAATCTTGCAGTGGACATTTGGAGCTTGGAAGTTTCGTGCAACTGTTAGAGAGAGGAACATCTCAAAGCATTTACTGAGGACAGAATGCTTATCTCAAGAATTTCTCACACAAGTGTGCAGATAACGCTTCCGGCCAAAGAGACGAGTAACTGCCTATCTTGATCCACTTGTGATGCGTTTCTGGTCATGACAGAGTCAGGGACACAGGAGAAAAAGTGGGTAACCCGGCTAAGACGTTTCGACAGTGTCTTGAACACCTACTGTGTAAACACCTCGCGTCTGTAAAAATCCATGAATTTCCATGTTGACCTGTACTGGACAGTATAGATGGCGCCATCAGGTGGTCTCGACCCTCAGCTTACGGAGATTTTTGGGAAGCCTCGGGTCTTTAGAACACTTTTAAGCATTTATAGCGGCTCTAAAACATTCTATGCTGCGACAAAAAAGCTCTTCTCTTACTTTCGCTGAGGTTTTGGTCAGACTTGCTGTAATGTTCGGTCCACCAAGTCAATGATGTCTATGATGAATGTGTTGCTCACTTTATGACTAAACGAAAACTCTCAAAACACACTGCCTAAAATGGCTGTGAGAAAACCAATTTGAGAGCATAGTGTTTTCTCCTCCCTACGCAGAAATATGCAAGTGAGGGATTGGATGCTTCTCCAGCAGAGAAAAGCATATTGTTTAACTTTGGTTAATAGATGAGTTAGGGAGGTAGAGTAGACGAGTTAGAGGGAAGACATGGCGCTCATGGAGTCTTGCAACTGGTACAAAACCTGTGTGGAGACTTCTGATTTAGATTCCAGTCTGGAGAGGGGATACTAGCCTTGACTCTTGTTATGAGTGGGTTGCATTTGGGATAGTCGACCAGAGCGTGACTTCGCACTGACACATGTCTTGATTGGGGAGCTTGTGGTGAAGTCTTATCTCACCAACAGTTTGGACCACAGTCATCTCGCACAACTTGCTGTGCCGAGGAGACTCTTATTCATATCAGGTCTGCCTCTTTGATGTTTGGCATCGTGTGCACTGACGTATAAGGGAATCAGATTGGTCCATAGTATGACCAACAAATGGGAGTGTCACACACTGGAATCTGCATAGATTTCAGGGCTCCATTAAAAAGTAATTGCGACACGTCTAACAGATTGCCTGCCTGCGACTTTGCATGTTTTTGTCTGTGATAACGAATTACATGCTCCGTACATCGTTACTCTGCAGACGCTTGCATCATGACCGTCACCTGAGACAGCGCTGTGCTTTGAGAAAGGGTGTAGTATTGCTAGTCCAGCTTGTTAGAGCAAACAGCAACGAAGTCTCGCCACTTGCTCTCAGCTGCACCAATGTAGTGTAACTTCTGTGTACAATAAATCCTCAAAGTCTAATAAGCATTAAGTAATTCCGATTGCCTTATCCACATTTTGAGCCAGGGTAAATAGATCAAACAGATCAACTGTAGTCTTTGCCAACCAAGTGCCAGTAAGTTGAGTGTTAATTATTTGTTTCTTCTTTTTGTGTTGCCAACATTTCATGGTTTTTTTTGTCTTCTCTTTTACCTTGTTTGTCCTGTTTTATGATTAATAAAACCTTGCTGTTTTTTAATGAAAGACTAATCCCATGCTGAGATATTAATCAAATCATCCACCAATAATCGGCTACAATAATAACAGGACCACCATATCATGAAACTTTTCTCAGCATTCAAGTTTTATTTAATATTCTGATAAAAATGGTAACCTCCAATGCAGGCTAGGAAAAACAGTCACTGTCAGAGGACATACACATGTCCAAATAGACAAGTGGAAAACTTATAATTAAAAGTCATTGCTGTCAGGGTATAAACTTACAGTCGCTTGTAGTCTTTCAAATCCAACTGCAATACCAGAGTAGTCTTGCAAGTTTTTTAAAAAAATAAATCATTAGTAAAGAACAGCTAAAGCAGGTTTAAGGTAAAAGTATAAAAATTGGTATCTGACTTCTCGGTAAAAATTATATATATGTTTCAGCGTTTCTTGAAGTTCAGCCCCCTAAGTGAGAGAAATAGGCGATGGAAAATTTTATGAAATGATTTCATTATGAAAGCTTTTTCAAAACTTATCTGCGAAAAGTTGTATTTGGCTTCTCTGTTAGAAATAAGGAAATACATGTTTCACTGGGTTTGGAAATTCAACTTCTAAGGGTGTGATTTTGAAGATGAAAATCTTTAAGAAATTATTCCCATATATTAAAAGAATCTTTTGAAGTTAAATCTATGAGAATTGGCATTTCACTTATCGATTAGATATAGAGAAATATGCGTTAGGCGATTAATGTTTGTGTGGAAGAACGACCACAGGAACGCAAAAACCACAATTAACAAAAACCATGGACTCGAGCTTCCAGAATCGCTTTTTGGTCAGAAGCACAATCGAAGAAACCATGCTTCTACGGCCTCAATCAGCGTGAAAAGTTAAGAAGATGTTGCACTTCGTGTTACCGCGTAAAGACAAGCGCCGGCACGCCAGTCGGAAAGAAGAGTAGGGAGATGACTGTGAAGAGGACGTCAGCCCTGACCGATCCCTTTCCAGGACGACAACGCGACGGCAATGACCTCTATACGAAGAGGACATAAGCACCGCGGCCACTGGCCGCGGCCCACTTCTACGGCAGCATCAAGATTAGCCACTTCAAGGCCGGTGACTTAGGAATTGCATATACAGAAGAGATTTCTTATTTGCATGTCGCCCTTTGCTTGCGACTCTTCTGTGCTATTGTCAAAGCTAAGTATTGTCATTGTTCATTTCGTAATGAAACCTTCCCGTCTCCTCCATACCTCTTTTGTTAATGATAACCTTCCCTTTTACCATAAGCTATGTAACCTTCCCTTAGGATTTCTGTCTCTTGCTTAGTAATAACAAATGAAATTTATTCTCTTTCTCAATCTTTGCATGCAAATTTAATTGCTGCTTATTAAAAGTGGCTTTATGATTATTTCGACGAAACATAGAATGTGTCGTCGTCTTGGTCCTCAGTGGTTATCTGCAATAACCCAAAACAGTTCCTTCCCTTTTTTACTGTTACTGGATCGCCATCTGACTGCTACATCGAACTGTGACATGAATATACTTATTCTGTTTTACTATATTAGCTGCTGGTGGGATTTCATAATAGGTGGCTGTATTTATTACCGAAAGTGACGTTATTCTTTAATAGCAAAGCTGACGTTATTCTTTAATTAATTTGACTGAAGTTACGTAATTCATAGTTAAACTTTTTCTTGAGAACAATAAAATTTTGCAAAGTTTTACGTTGATGGTTTTTGGGATGGATTATAATTAGAAATGCAATATTTCTGGCAAAAGTTTATTATATTCTGAATGAAATGATTTTACAAACGTTCAAATTAGACTTACTTTTTACAATAATCTTACAACCAGCAATGCGCAAACATACCTTCAGTAGCCTTGAGTTTCTCAAAAAAATTAATTCAGTAATAATTGTTCCTCTTATGATAATAGTTAGCTGATGTCTCTGTACATCCGTTTATAATCTCTTGTAAATCATAGCTAGTGCAGGCACACCGCTCCTCTCAACCTCTCGCTTCAGACCTGCTACCGACTAGCTTCACATCTCGTACTACTGACTTCCTACGAACGCTAAAGTGGAGTCTCTCCAGCCAACAATGCTTTCTGGTGCAGACAATCCCTGCTACCATTACAAAATGTATCAATGCTCGGTCTTTCCCGCTCTTTCCTTAAAATGTATCCATACGCGATCTCTCCCGCCCTTTTAAAAATTATATCAATTTGTGGTCTCTCTTGTCAACAATACTTTGGTGCAGACATTCCCTGCCTCCACAATTATTTCCAACATGACAAATATTAATTATTCCTACTTAATCCTATTAATAAAATATAAACATCTTTTATAAATTGTGATCTGACAATAGACAATAGAAATATACACGTCTTACAGTAATAAAACTCATTAATACGATTTGTTTGAATATTGTCTAGCGATCCGAGAAGGCACGCTTCTTAGATCCCACATATTTAACGCCTAGGCAGTATGCAACACTGCATAGACTACATGAAAATTCGATTAGAGGAAAACAGTAAGATCTGTGCAAACCAAATATTTTACATAAGCGAAGCAGCGGGCGCTAAGCTAGACGTAGAATTTTGTGGCAAAGCGTGCTTTAATGGGGAATCCTCAACGTAGAGCACGGTTGTGTCAGTTGTGTGCGAGTTCCCAGGAAGGTCGCCGACTCCCTGCCCGTAACTCCTGGTTACCGTGCCCGTTCCCCGGTTAAGCTTGTTAGGCCCGTCCAGTTCACACGGTCGTTTGCTGTGCGCGCAAAAAGTTGCCTGCTCCTTGCGGAGCCCGGAGGGCGGGGAGGGGGGGGGGGGGCGAGGGGAGGGATGGGAGGCAGCGAGCCTAACGGGGGTCCGGGATTTGGTGGTTGTGGACCCGGCTGGCCCACTCGGCCCGTAAACGCGGCGGGCGCGCCTCTGCTACGCTCCGCTGCGAGGCTGCGATTTACGAGGGGGTTTAGCGTCGCCCGGCGCTGCCGGTAAAGGGGACGTGCGCGGCGGGTTGCGAACGCCGCAGGCGCCCGGCGCGGAGCTTTCACAGCAGTCACCTCATTCTCTACAGTTAACGTCAGCACTACCGCTATAAAAACATATCTGCAAGCGCTCATTCTGTAAAACCGTCAAAAAGAGCAGAATTACGGAAAGCCTTTCTCTGTAGATGGCGGTAACTTCAATTGTGAAGTTTGATACGGGGCAGAATGGGAGTAAAAGAATTGGGGTCATGGCCTGCAATACACAGGGTGAATCACTTAAAACTTGCACCGCAAGTATTGCGGAAACGGAAAGCGCTATTGATGTTCGGTTTTCACATAATGGACTTGCAGTCAGTGGCTCGCATTGCTAGCCAATTAACAGACTATAATAATAGAAAGTGTATTTTCTAGGCGAACATACAATTTGTAAATGGAACAATGCATATTGACATCAACAGACTATAAGTAGGGTGTGGTGTGCGTACTGTAAGACCTTCAGTACATCCACCATCAGATTATTTGACTTGTCGCTCTAACAAAGTAGGCGAGTGTCAGCAATATGTCTCGTCGTGTAATCGTGGCGTGTTTATCTTCTGCCGTTAGGTCAGACGATAGAAATGCCACTTGCACGCTTAGAGTAGCAGATTGACGGTGACCAACTTTAAACGGAACTTGATTAATTGTCACACATTTATTAAAATAAAACAAGCATAAAAATTACTTAACTTGGTTCTGGATGCTATTTACAATTGACAATCTGAAGTTCCTTTGGTACTGGTGCGTTATTCTCACACATATCTCTGATACTTGACAACGTGTCTATACATTTATCTTCATGGCTATGTACAGGAATATGGCAATCTTGTTAGGCGCAGACTGAAACTTGACTATAGACTGGTACAGACAAATGTAGAACTCGTACAGACTGGTACAGACTGGTGCAGACAAATGCAGACTGACTCATCGGTGGTCTGTACACTCGTTATAATACTTCGTGCGTTCGTGTATCACTAGGCGAGTGTGATCCGCGAGGAGAAAAGGTTCTACATTAGCAGCAATCTCATTGGCTGCGTTACATATTAATACACGAATCGGCGGAAGCATAATTTGGTCCGTCTCTATGGCAGCGCCATTTCGTAGTGCGAAGACAGACGAGACTACCAACAGACTTAAAGAGATGACCTACAGAGATTTCAAATAAATTAAAATATGAAACTGATTTTAAAAAATGGTACAAATTTTTTTAAAAAAAGTTTACAGTATGTACGCAATTAACCAAGAGTATCAGTTCGTTTAGAAATACCAAAAACCCAACCAGCACAACAAGTGATTATAATAATTCGTATCCAACTAAACAGCCTGCGCTGTTGTGATTAGCGGGGCGCGTTCTAGTGGGAAAGTTGTGTACTCGCTGACTATGCAGAACTATGTACGCAACATAGGGTAAATTAGAACGTCAGTGGTGTTTGGTACAGAATTGTAGTGCAAATCGTTTACGAAATATCACATTTTCAAAAGTTTCCTCACCGATGCTCGCACAATACCTGTCTTAGCACACCCTAAAGAACGACACAGGCGTTACTTAGGAAGTGGGGATGAGGGGTACACCTAGGATGGAAGGTCATGGCGCCTGTAATATCACTCCTTAAACCACAACAACCAAATTCATTGTTTATTCAAAACAGGTAAGAGGCAATCAACGTCGGCATCTTTTTATAAAATATTACAGATATCTTGCTTCTCAAGCAAGATAGCAGATAACAACTACCAACAGACTTAAAGAGATGACCTACAGAGATTTCAAATAGATTACAATATGAAACTGATTTTAAAAAATGGTACAAAATTTTTAAAACAAAAATTTACAATATGAAGGTAATTAACCAAGAATATCAGTTCGTTTAGAACCACCAAAAACCCAACCAGCACAACACGTGATTATAATAATTCATATTCAACGAATTTAAAAAAAAAAAACCTTTTTTTTAAGAAACAAAAACAACACATGAAATAGGTTACATTTTTCAAACGGGCAGTGACCCAGGCTGCCCTGGACAAGGGTGACTTAACTTAAATGCCGGAAGCAGCAGACCAGCCGTCCAAACAACACCTAAACGCCGGGGCCCAACGGGGAGTCACTTCCCATTAGACGGCACGTCACAGTTTCTCTGCACCGAAGCGGGACGTGGCGCAGCACCAGCGTATCAAAACTCGCAGAAACTGGAACACAAACTGACCGCAGAAGACACGGCAAACTCCAACTAAACATCAATCAATATAGGTTAATAAATCGGTAAAATATACAAACCAATTACTGTTAGGTGTGTGCATTCAATAAGTGCACGTATATAAGGAAGTACATATAAATGAGTAGCTTTACCAAATACAAGTTCTACTGATAACAGAATAATTGGTTGCAATTTCTTTTTTACAGCCATATACTAGGGACGTCGCAAAATCGCACGCACGCCTTCGTGCTAATCTGCCTTTTAATAGTCATCCAACCTGCGGATTTTAAAGCAAATAGTAACTGCTGGTCTGCACACAATCAAACAGACTCTGTCGGCTGCCAACCGACCAACAAGTTCACTCACTGCAACGCAAATCGTTTGACGAAACGAAGGCACCAAAACCATTTACACGTACGATGGAGAGCGTTGTTCGAGATGGTCTCGAGAGATGGGTCTCTCTGAGAAAACAGGCTCCAAAGCAATGAGACGAGCACCGCCAGAATTTGACATCAGACAGGTCCAGCACAAACTCGCGACCGTCTTGCAAGGTAGAGCGACCGTGCCACAGCTGGCCGAGTACGCGTGTTTACTCCGTCGTCATCTCAGGCACGTCCTAGCGCCTCGTAGAGAGTCCGGCGACCAACTCCCCTACCGCAAATACCCGCCGCCAGATCACAACAGGGGCAAAGATAGTAGTAGAGCCGGGTAATCGATAGTACTGCCAAAGAGCTGGTGTGCCAGAAAAGGCGCACTACGGTTCAACAGGTACATACACTAGTTATGTAGATTCTGACCAGTAACGAGACAATTGACCGTCATAGGTTGTGTACAAAATGACCACTGGCAGCAGCAATACATGCTTCCAGTCTGGTGTGGAACGGCTGCTGCACATGTTTTAACATTTCAGCGTAGATGTCCGAGCAGGCTGCAGTATTACGCCGTTGCATATCATTGGGTGTAGTTGGTCTGTCCATGCAGGCAGTGTCTTTCAGCTTTGCCCGCAGTAAAAAGTCTACAGGCGTCAAATCCGGGAAATGGGCCGGGCAAGGTATAGGTTCTCTCCGTCCTACCCAACTATTCGAAACAATTCGTGAAGACATGCTATAGTACTAACAGCTAGACAGCCATCGTGTTGGTATCACAGACTCATCCAAGTCTGAAAAGGAGCGTCTTCTAACATCGGTGGAAGATGATCTGTTAGGAGGCTGCGATACTCGTGTGCGTTCAATGTCCCGTCTCTGAAAAGCGGGCCTATCAGCTGACGGTTCATTGTTTCACATCATACATTTACACTCCATAGACGCTGACGTTCCATCTGACGAAGCCAACGGGGTTGTCAACAGACGACCCGTGTCGTGCATATGTCTGTGGTTTGTCTGGCCATGATTGGGAAATGCGGATCTGTTACTAAACAAGATAGATGATACATCTGGAGTATTCTATGAACAGACTAACAGTGCATTTTTAGGGAGTTTCAAAATGTTCAAATGAGTGTGAACTCCTATGGGGCCAAACTGCTGAAGTCTTCGGACCCTAGAATTACACACTAATTAAACTCCCTTAAACTATTTTATGCTAAGAACAATACACACACCCATGCCCAAGGGAGGACTCGAATCTCCGGCGGGAGGGCCGCGCAATCTGTGACATGGCGCCACAAACCTCGCGGCTTCGGCAGTTTATCTGGCCGTTACTGATAAATGAGGCCTCATCACTAAACAAGGTATATGATACATCTGGAGTACCCTGTCTCAGTTTCCATGTACAGAAGTTAATGCGAGTTCCATAATCGTTTCCATGCAGCTCTAGATGGAGAAAGATGTGATAGGGATGAACCTTGTGACCGCTCAATGTCATTCAATACGTTCACGACGACACCCCTCGATCGACGTTAACACTCGTGGTGTCACTCGCCTTCATACATGGCAGTGGACGTTTGAAAACTCGTGACGCTAGTTCAATGGTCGTCAATTGATTTAAATGTTACTCCCGGCTGACTTAATTCAATTACTGCCACGGGGGTGAGGAGGAAGAACACATCCTGCTGATACCAGCATTAGGCATATTTAGATGTTCGATTAATCTGAACGGTTTGCAATGTTCCAGCGATTCTATTCGAATCTATGCTGATGTACCGACAAGGACCATTTTCGCAGATGAACATGCAAGTACGTAATGGATGTTTAGTTTCTCAATATAGTTCGTCGCACTCACACATTATACATCCGCTGTAAGAACAATTTCATGCATTTACATTTTTGGTGTCCCGTAATATTGGTTGGCTAAATATTATGACGATACGTTGTATAGAACTTCCACAGATATTGTTTATCATGTAGTGAAGACTACGTAATGAAGCCAAAATCGTGGATAAAATTGAAATGTAGTTTGTTTATTAACAGTTTTCTTTTCACTAACTAAATATGAAATATGAATCGGGATTGGGGGTGATGATCCTATCCTTCATATCTGGTAGTTAATAAGCGAACTATTTTTATGCTGGCGCGTTGTTTGTATCAGTTACCCCCGCAACCGTCCAAGGATAAGATTCACTCAATGTCCACGCACACGCGTTTCAAAATTTCATAAAATGAAGAATTACGTAAAGTGTAGCTTTCCGTTGCGTACAACTTTCGTGGGTTCCACAACCATAATAACTTCCCAAGAGTATTTTTACCAGCTAACACTATGAAACGTCCCCTTAGAATAATTATACAAGACTGGTCTTTATGAAACTTCCTCTTTGAACAATTATACACGACTGTGCTTAAACTGACACACAATATCTTTAGCGCAACGCAATCTGACTTCCAAAAATCCCTACGAAAGAATGGCCCTGACTAGCATTAACCTATACGTTTCACAAATCACTTACCTCACAAAAATCTTCGTTACTCAAGCTACTGCAATACAGCGAGCGCCACTACTGCCAGCTAAATAAAATATTCAAACTACTGAAGGTACTAACTACTGACAGGCATAGTTAGCAAATGAAAGATTTTAATAGAGAACAAACAATGTATTTACCTCACTAGTCATAATATATATAGCATTCATGACACCAATTCTTACAAATTTCAAAACTTCGCCATCTCTCTCCCCACGTCCACCACTGCTGGCGGCTCACCTCCAACTGCGCAACGCTACGCGCTGTTAGCATCCAGCTGCCGCTGCCCAACACTACAATGGCAGACAACAATGCAAAGCAGCCACAGACTGCACACGGCACAGCCAGTGATTTTTCATACAGAGCGCTACGTGGTGTTGGCGTTACCAATAAAAAAACTTAAACAGCCTACTTACAACACAAAGTTCGAATTATTTTGTCGGAATCATTTTCACTTCACCCGACAATAAACGCCTCTGATCACTTCGTCACACGTAATGTATTTTAAACGTGCTTGAAGAGTCTTTCAATAATCTCCTTAACGAATTTCGCAATCGCGTACCACTTTTACATCGACTAGCCCGATCGCGATAACTGAAGGTCGAGAGCTCAATAATGTGTTACATATTCTTTTATATGTATTAAAAAACAAACGCGCCCCTGTATCTTTCTGTCCCGCTTGGTCTTTGCTTTTTATTACTTTTCATTATATTGCTTCTTAGTAATACTGTGAAGTTATTAAAGTTTCGCATTACTTTCCCCTTTTTAATTCTTCCCCGATTTTGATTAATATGATGCTAATTGACACTCCTGCCCGCAAAGTACCGTTATAACCTGTGTCGATGGAGAATGACTTATGCCTGACTTATGCCATTTCATAGCGCGATTGTGTGGGGGCTAGCGTGCGGATCAACTGCAACAGCGGGGAAAGTAATTTCACTGCCTTTTGGTTTCCTTCTGTTAGGTTGTCTAGGTGCTACACTACCACCTTTACGAATGTGGTTGAAGAGGTTGATAAATATTTACCGATATAGTTGATGGACAGAGTCCGGGTTATATAAGCACTCCGTCTTCAGGCCACAAGTGGCCCGTCGGGACTATCCGACCGCCGTGTCATCCTTAGATAAGGATGCGGATAGGAGGGGCGTGTGGTCAGCACACAACTCTCCTGGTTGTTACGATGGTTTGCTTTGACCGGAGCCGATACTATTGGGTCGAGTACTCCTCAATTGGCATCACGAGGCTGAGTGCACCCCGAAAAATGGCAACAGCGCATGACGGCCCGGATGGTCACCCATCCAAGTGCCGGCCACGCCCGATAGCGCTTAACTTCGGTGACGGGAACGGGTGTGTCCACTGCGGCAAGGCCGTTGCCTACCGGGTTATATGCATTGGCATATTTGGCTCCTTTTCACCGGTTATTCTACATTTTAACTAAAAATTAGTGACGATAAATATTTTCGCTCTATGGTTACAATACTTTAAAAATTTAGACCGGTGGTCTTTAGCTCGATCTAGTTTTGATGTCGCACAGATTAATCGCGGCCTAGAACTGTGTGCAGTCGCTAACCGAGAGACCACTGACCAGCGAAATAATTACAGAACAGGAACAGGAACAGACCGAGTCAACGCTTCTGCGCTCGCGCCCCCTATTAATCTCCTCCGCTGTCATACCGGATGCGTCGGCAACAATTAAATTAAACTAAGCAAGTTTTTAGTCGCACGTCCATTTTTTTCAGTTTAGCTTTCTGTTTACGTGTACACAGCTGAACGCGTTTACGACGTGTAGTGTGTAACGTGTTGCGTGCCATGCCGCCCGAAAAAGGAAAAGTCATTTACGTGTGATGGAATTGTTTTATACTGTCGAGTTTTAGAGAAAAACGTTTCGTGCGAAAAAATAGTTTCAAATGGACCAGCATATCAAGACAAGTCTTCATATCGCAGTAATGCAGAAGAAAGGGCCACAACTTCTGAAGAAAACAAGTTTCAGTATCAGGGATTTGTCCAAAGGTAACCAAAAAAGTCGGTTTATTATGTATCTATGTGAAACATTCATTTCAAGCAATATTCCTCTTCGCAAACTTACCAGCCCTATTCTCAAAAGCTTCTTGCGCAAATACTGCTTAAATCAAAATATACCAGATGAATCAACACTGCGTAAAAATTACATACCGACAACTTACGTAAATGTTCTGGAAGAAATACACACTGAAAAGAATAGCATTATCTGTAATTAAGTTGACGAAACTACAAATACTTGTGGCCATTATATTGCAAATTTAATTGTTAGTGCTTTAAAAGAAGAGCCTTCTTCTTCCTATTTGGCGGCCGTCAGACTTGAAAAGTAAATCTTTCTATGATCGCCAGAATGAAAGTGTTAGACAAATATTTCCACGATCTTCAGCAGATTGAAAGGTGTTTGTGTTTATTTCTGATGCTTCCCTATATGATCAAAGCAGTAAAAGCCCTCTGAGTGATTTATCCCAATTCGATTCACGTGAACTGCTTTTTTCACTGAGTAATCGCGTTCTGAAGAAGAACGTTCCATGTTTGTGAAAGTAGATAATAAAAATAAAATTTGAATGTAAACAATAAAAATCAAATAATAAAAATAAATAAATTGATTTCATCCACAAAAAAAGTGTTTCCAAGGCCTCTGCCCGCATCAAGATCCACAAACAGAAATTACCAAATGTGTCATTACCTCCCGAACCAGTGGTAACTCTATGGGTACGTAGGTCGAAACTGTGTCGTTTAACGTTTCGAGGCCATTAGAGGCGGAAAACATTTCAAACAGTAACCCAGGCTAAGAACCCTTGCGCCAAATTGATAGTTTTATTAACGGGACGGGTGAATTTTCACCAGGAACAATAAGTGCTAGGATAGCAAAAAATGGTTCAAATGGCTCTGAGCACTATGGGACTCAACTTCTGAGGTCATTAGTCCCTTAGAACTCAGAGTTAGTTAAACGTAACTAACCTAAGGACATCACACACATCCATGCCCGAGGCAGGATTCGAACCTGCGACCGTAGCGGTCTCGCGGTTCCAAACTGCAGCGCCTATAACCGCACGGCCACTTCGGCCTGCCCGCCAGGATAGCACCCAAATTTAAATACTGCCCAGTTATCTGAGTTGATGTACAACGGGCCTATTCTACATATAAAATTGTTTTGAGTAATCGAAGACACAATCTTCCTGCCGAACATTTACAGCAGTACTTGGTCGTTGATGTGTACAATAGTAGAAAAATGTAAAATAAATTATAAATGATACTTTGGTCCAATAGTGTTAATTAAAAGTTAATCCTGTTCAAAAAAATTCATGATTGTATATTGGTTTTAAATAAAATATTACAGAGCATTTGAGTGTGCTCCTCAGCGTGCGATATATCTCGAAGTTGGTCCTGCACATATCGATTGTTTCGCTGCGATTCTCACGCATCGTTTTCGCTTGTTACCGACAAAAACAGCAAAGAAGGAACAATTCTTGAAACACAGTCTGCGTCCCCGATTTGCAAATTTTTAGAAAATAATGCCAGAAGGGCCCCCTTCCTAACCACTACGAAAAAGTATTCAGAAAATGATATTGGTGTTGTTGGGGTCTTCAATCCTGAGATTGGTTTGATGCAGCTCTCCATGCAACTCTATCCTGTGCAAGCTTCTTCATCTCCCAGTACTTACTGCAACCTACATCCTTCTGAATCTGCTTAGTGTATTCATCTCTTGGTCTCCCTCTACGATTTTTACCCTCCACGCTGCCCTCCAACGCTAAATTTGTGATCCCTTGATGCCTCAAAACATGTTGCATGGGGGTTAATTAAATAAAATGGTAATAATTTTAATTTTTAGTCGCTGTTTGTCCGGTTACGCATTCTCGTAACCGGTTGGCCCTGAATAATATTAGTATGCAATCTGACTGCAGAGAATAACAACAAAGAATGAAAAGAATATTCCGTTAACACAATTAATTAACTAAGTCCCCAGCAACTATAAAAGCTACGAAACAACAAAGCACAAGCATAACTGTTCTGTGTGTGGAAGTGTGATTCAACGTACACATCTGGCACGGTTCTTCCTCAATACGACAAGATGGTTTAAACGCCATTTACAATGAAGTAATTAAAAAAAACTAGAAATACTATAACTGCATATAGAAACCAGAATTACAGTCTAACACAAGAACACGAGCCAGATGCTTTGTTGACTGAACCTGTGATCAAGAGGCATAAGACATTTGAAATAAAAAAAATTCTTTACCTTCATATACGGTATATTGACAAGAAATACACTCTGATCATTACAACATCCCCAATCGAATAACTTATGGTGTCTTGCCCAAAAAGAACAACTAGTACTCTATCGACGTCTCAACAAGCACAGATCACGCCTACCTCAGAACTACCACTGCACTCACCAACTTCTCAGTGGCAACTGCCAGTGGAGGCGGCTGAATAATACTCTTTGGGGCAATCTCTGGCGCTGTGGCTCAGTGTAGCCACCTTTCAATGTCCCACCAACCGGTCCCTTCTTTTTGTCAAGTTGTGCCACAAACTCCTCTTCTCTCCAATTCTATTCAATACCTTCTCATTAGTTATGTGATCTATCCATCTAATCTTCAGCATTCTTCTGTAGCACCACATTTCGAAAGCTTCTATTCTCTTCTTGTCAAACTATTTATCGTCTATGTTTCACTTCCATACATACATACATACATACATGGCTACACTCCATACAAACACTTTCAGAAACGACTTCCTGACACTTAAATCTATACTTAATGTTAACAAATTTCTCTTCTTCAGAAACGCTTTCCTTGCCATTGCCAGTCTGCATTTTATATCCTCTCTACTTCGACCATTATCAGTTATTAAGCTCCCCAAATAGAAAAACTCCTTTACTACTTTAAGTGTCTCATTTCCTAATCTAATTCCCTCAGAATCACCCGATTTAATTCGACTATATTCCATTATCCTCGTTTTGCTTCTGTTGATGTTCATCTTATATCATCCTTTCAAGACACTCTCCATTACGTTCAACTGCTCTTTCAAGTCCTTTGCTGTCTCTGACAGAATTACAATGTCATCGGCGAACCTCAAAGTTTTTATTTCTTCTCCCTGGATTTAATACCCACTCCAAAGTTTTCTTTTGTTTCCTTTACTGCTTGCTCAATATACAGATTGAATAACATCGGGGAGAGGCAACGACCCTGTCTCACTCAATTCCCAACCACTGCTTCCCTTTCATGCCCCTCGACTCTTATAACTGCCATCCCGTTTCTGTACAAATTATAAATAACCTTTCGCTCCCTGTATTTTACCCCTGCAACCTTCAGAATTTGAAAGAAAGTATTCCAGTTAACATTGTCAAAAGATTTCTCTAAGTCTAAAAATGCTAGAAACGTAGGTTTACCTTTTCTTAATCTTTCTTCTAAGATAAGTCTTAAGCCTAGTACTGCCTCACGTGTTCCAACATTTCTGTGGATTCCAAACAGATCTTCCCAGAGGTCCGCTTCTACCAGTTTTTCCATTCGTCTGTAAATAATTCGCGTTAGTATTTTGCAGCTGTGACTTATTAAACTAATAGTTCGGTAATTTTCACATTTGTCAACACCTGCTTTATTTGGGATTGGAATTATTATATTCTTCTTGAAGTCTGAGGGTATTTCACCTGTCTCATACATCTTGCTCACCAGATGGTAGAGTTTTGTCTTGACTGGCTCTCCCAAGGCTGTCAGTAGTTCTAATGGAATGTTGTCTACTCCTGGGGCCTTCTTTCGACTCAGGTCTATCAGTGCTCTGTCAAACTCTTCACGCAGTATCTTATCTCCCATTTTGTCTTCGCCTACATACTCTTCCATTTCCATAATAATGTCCTCAAGTACATCGCCCTTGTATAAACCCTCTATATACTCCTTCCACCTTTCTGCCTTCCCTTCTTTGCTTAGAACTGGGTTTCCATTTGAGCTCTTGATATTCATACAAGTGGTTCTCTTCTCACCAAATGTCTCTTTAATTTTCCTATAGGCAGTATCTATCTTGCCCCTAGTGAGATAAGCCTCTACATCCTTACATTTGTCCTCTAGCCATCCCTGCTTAGCCATTTTGCACTTCCTGTCGATCTCATTTTTGAGACGTTTGTATTCCTTTTTGCCTGCTTCATTTGCTGCATTTTTATATTTTCTCCTTTCATCAATTAAATTCAATATTTCTTGTGTTACCCAAGGATTTCTACTAGCCCTCGTCTTTTTACCTACTTGATCCTCTGCTGCCTGCACTACTTCAACCCTCAGACCTACCCATTTTTCTTCTACTGTATTTCTTCCCCCAATCCTGTCAATTGTTCCCTCGTGCTCTCCCTGAAACTCTCTACAACCTCTGGTTTAGTCACTTTATCCAGGTCCCATCTCCTTAAATTAGCACCTTTTTGTTGTTCCTTCAGATTTAATCTACAGGTCATAACCAATAGATTGTGGTCAGAGTCCACATCTGCCCCTGGAAATGTCTTACAATTTAAGACCTGGTTCCTAAATCTCTGTCTTACCATTAT
The DNA here is from genome assembly GCF_023897955.1 of Schistocerca gregaria. Classification (NCBI taxonomy): domain Eukaryota; kingdom Metazoa; phylum Arthropoda; class Insecta; order Orthoptera; family Acrididae; genus Schistocerca; species Schistocerca gregaria. The sequence continues at coordinate 213,729,577 of NC_064925.1, forward strand.
ATAATCTATCTGAAACCTTTTAGTATCTCCAGGATTCTTCCACGTATACAGCCTCCTGTCATGGTTCTTGAACCAAGTGTTAGCTATGATTAAGTTAAGTTCTGTGTAAAATTCTACCAGACGGCTTCTTTCATTTCTTAGCCCCAATCCATATTCACCTACTATGTTTCCTTCTCTCCCTTTTCCTACTGACGAATTCCAGTCACCCATGACTATTAAATTTTCGTCTCCCTTCACTACCTGAATAATTTCTTTTATCTCATCATACATTTCATCAATTTCTTCATCATCTGCAGAGCTAGTTGGCATATAGACTTGTACTACTGTAGTAGGCGTGGGCTTTGTGTCTATCTTGGCCAGAATAATGTGTTCACTATGCTGTTTGTGGTAGCTTACCCGCATTCCTATTTTCCTATTCATTATTAAACCTACTCCTGCATTACCCCTATTTGATTTTGTATTTATAACCCTGTATTCACCTGACCAAAAGTCTTGTTCCTCCTGCAACCCAACTTCACTAATTCCCACTATATATAACTTTAACCTATCCATTCCCCTTTTAGATTTTTTAACCTACCTGCCCGATTAAGGGATCTGACATTCCATGCTCCGATCCGTAGGACACCAGTTTTCTTTCTCCTGATAACGACATCCTCTTGAGTAGTCCCCGCCCGGAGATCCGAATGGGGGACTATTTTACCTCCGAAATATTTTACGCAAGAGGACGCCATAATCATTTAATCAAACAGTAAAGCTGCATGCCCTCTGGAAAAATTACGGCCGTAGTTTCCCCTTGCTTTCAGCCGTTCGCAGTACGTTTTGGTTAATGTTACAAGGTCAGATCAGTCAATCATCCAGACTGTTGCCCTGGCAACTATTGAAAAGGCTGCTTCAGGAACCACACGTTTGTCTGGCATCTCAACAGATACTCCTCCGTTGTGGTTGCACCTACGGTACGGCCATCTGTATCGCTGAGGCATGCAAGCCTCCCCACCAATGGCAAGGTCCATCGTTCATTGGGGGGGGGGGGGGGGGGGGGGCGGGGTCAGAAAATGATAGCGTTCTAAATTTACCGAGTTTTCGCGTGGCCCGCGCTCTTCCTCATAACTGATATGCACAGGTTCGTCTCTGAGATATAATGCACGCAGTAACTGCCATGTTTTTTATTATTTGATATTGCCTACTTCAACACTTTCATTGCACTTTTAAGCATTTTTCATGCATATTTTAAGGTTTTTATGATACATATAGTCCAGTCTCTATTGATCACTATTGGCTTATCTTGCTGCATACATCACTCAAGAACGAACTGTATTCTTCCTGTACTCTCCGTGGCCATGTATATCTGGGCTTTTCCTACGTTGATAAATCGCATCGTTCACTGCTGTTTGGTGTTTTGTGTGTGCGTGTGTGGGAAATCTTATGGGACTTAACCGCTAAGGTCATCAGTCCCTAAGCTTACACACTACTTAACCTAAGTTATCCTATGGACAAACACACGCACACCCATGCCCGAGGGAGGACTCGAACCTCCGCCGGGACCAGCCTGCTGTTTGATCTGTCACCCACTAAATGAGTAGCAAGTCACAAAGCACTCAAGAAACACACAAGCACATTGTAAGCAAATATAATGACATCGTACCTAACAACTACGCAGCTTGGATGTTGGATGCCGCAACAAACTGTCGGTGAGGAAACTTTACAAAATACCATATCTCGTAAACGACTGGCACTATAATCCTGCAACAAACACCACTCACATTCTAATGTATCCTACTTTTAGTGTTCAAATGGCTCTGAGCACTATGGGACTTAACTTATGAGGTCATCAGTCCCCTAGAACTTAGAACTACTTAAACCTAACTAACCTAAGGACATCACACACACCCATGTCCGAGGCAGGATTCGAAGCTGCGACCGTAGCGGTTGCGCGGTTCCAGACCACTTTTAGTGTGTTAATGTCAATAGGCATTGTTCCATTTCCACATTGTATGTTTGCATAAAAAATATACTTTGTAAGTATTACCAGAATCTTTTGATTGGCTAACAATACGAGCCCCTGACTACTAATGCATTCTGTGAGAGCCACACATCAATAGCACTTTCCATTTCCGCAATATTTGCGGTGCAATTTTTAGGTCATTCACCATGTATTTGAAAACGTCTGTTCTTCTCGCAGCCACCTGTTCGCTGTGAGAGACATTACATGCTGCTCCCCTCCCCCCCCCCCCCCCCCATTTCCCTTTTCCCTACTGCTGGAATCATTACAAAATTCTCTCAGAATTTTAGCAGTCATTGTCTGCAACTCCACTACATTGTAGATTTAACATTGCCTATCGCTGCGAGACATACCGCAGCCTTAGCAATAACACTATACGAGATGGTCAGAAACAGTCTCGATGGCAGGTCTTGCTGCGAAATAATTGTTAAGAAAACCTCGATACGTTGCAAATGTCTCTGAACACTATGGGACTTAACATCTGAGGTCATCAGTCCCCTAGAACTTAGAACTACTTGAACCTAACCTAAGGACTTCACACACATCCAGGCCTGAAGCAGGATTCGAACCTGTGACTGTAACGGTCACGCGGTTGCGACTGAAGATACGTTTGCACAGTTTCCAAGTTAATTGGCATTGAAGTTAGTCAGGCCGTTGTATCCGCAAATTCAAGAGGCATGCTGAAGCGATGTCTCCAAACGTGTTCTTCGTTTTGTTTCCTAAGAACGAACAAGAGAGCGAAACAAAAGTTTGGCATAGGGAGGTAGTAAGGATTAAATCCGGGCCAAGGGCTGAGAAGTCTCGAGCGCCATCATCTACGGTATGAGAACAACTGACACTGATTTTACGTGACGGGCCGTTGGAATTTTCGCGCGCAACGGCCTGATTTACTAATTTAATTGCTAATTAACTCGGAAACACCTAACGTATAAAATTTTTTTTCTTAAAAATTCTCTCTGAGCATAACCTGTTCATAAGTACACTTTCAGGCTTTTCAAACTGTTTCTGACTGTTCTGCATGTTGTGGGTTTCTTACTTGTCATTCTGTTCACGGGAAGTAATGCCGATTCCTTGGTGCGACTGTGATATCGGCGTTGTTCTGCAGTCCAGTTGCATGTGAACCTTCATAGAACTGTTCAAAATATTTTCTTCGCACTTTTTCTGTCGCTTCTATGCTCAGCCCTTATCGAGCTTAACAAAGAAGCCGTTCTAACACACTAACACATGCCTTCCATCATTTGTTCCCAACAAATAAGCACGACAGCAGTATACGTGCCATCATCAGTCCGCGTTTCTCGTAAGGAAGTTCCCTCCACTTGATACGTAGAGGAATCACAACAGTGGAAAAAGAAAACCCAAATGGACTATTGATTCTGCATTCAGGTTTACCAGATAGAGCTGTTGTACAGTACACTCGGAGAGCACAGCTATGCTGTATTAAAGGCGTGTAGCTGTATATTTAATCTCCAACACGACGGTCGAAAATAGAAAATACCGTTTTCCGTGCTGTTAGAAAGGAAGAAAGTGTGAAAATTCTAAGTCGAAAGAAAATGTGCTCTCCAGTATTAAGACATTTTCAAAGCCTGGGGGTGCAACGCAGTGCAAAATGCAGTTACAGAGCTACAAGTTATGCATTTCATTAGGAATCTTGCACAATGATGTCCAAAGCTGGAAGGATGATTTACTTGATGTCATCCTAAGTTGATAAATCTTGATCCTATATGCAAATCTGATTTTTGGGTAGTTTTCCAAATTCATCTGATTGTATACCGGCCGTGGGCTACATTTTACCTGACCATTTCGAATTCTTTTGTTACTTTCAAAACACATTTTGTTCAGCTTTATTTATTCCAGTCGACACTAAAGGCAGAAATACTTCATCCTGAACGTATGTCATGCTTTATAAGCAAACGAAGTGTCATAGGTGGCATTAAAGTTGAATAAGTCTTTCTTGACGTATATTCCGTATCTGGTCCTCGCTGTGGGATACTAATGTGCCATTTTCGTTGATTTTCAGCACCAGTTTTTCAATTATTTTGCCTTATTTTTCCTATTCCAGATTTTGAATGAATAAATTGTCTTGCAGAATATATTCTATTTTCACTTCATAACTCGTTGGATACTCTGGATTTAATCATATGCGAGGGTAATTTCAGATAATTAAATCAAACAGGTGGCATCTATATTCGTATTAATAACATAAAATGATGCACATTAAGTATACTATTGAAAGTGCCACTTTACAAACCCCAGGTAGATAACATGTGGCAGGTTGTGACTCTTGTCTCCTCTCGAAAAAAATTCTATGAGCTCAAGTGCTGGCAGCGTAAACCAACTAAAAGATTACGGCCCTGAAAATGTATAATACTGTACCTAGGAACGTTAATGTAACTGGATTTTTCCTTACGGGACTCATCCGTGCAATGCACAAGTGGGTGCAATCTGCAGAACATGCAAACCTATATGAATATACTAGAGAGCTTACGAAAGGGGATACACCACTGGCTGCAACTTATAAGCTTATTAATTCAACATTTGAAGAGAGACGAGTTGATCCTGACTCGAGAAAATGTACTGCATACGATGACTACACAGTTAGTAATACAAGACGTTTGGAGAGGATATACGCACAGTACCGACTTCTGCAGGTTTACGACAACCTGGGATGGCTGGTAAATGAAATGATGAAAACATGGCTGACTCTAGGGGAACGTCATTTACACCAGGACGAATAGTTTCCACATATTTATTCCTCAACATTTTACAATAAAATCTGATATGTAAGGTGGACTCGTATATAAACAATTTGCGAAAGGCGTCAAGGAGCTGTGAAAGGGGACTAGTAGCTAACAGAATAGTGCAATAGGCAAGGAAATAATTTTATTCACTATTCGAAAACGTTGGTTTCAGTTCCAAAAAAATGGCAGGTATCCAGCAGCATTTTCACTGCGTTCTAGCGCAGTGGTTCCCAACCAAAGGGGTAAAATTAAATTTTTTGGGATACAAGAGGAATCCAATGAGTTTCAGTCACGAAACTACATTATTTTTAAGAGATCATTGCTGTTATCACTATTTCGTAAGGCTGCAATACTACATAAGTTACAAATAAGTATTTTTTTCATTAAAAGAGCATTAGCATTAAAAAAGCATTAGCATTATAAAACAATACGGTATAGGTTTCAGCTTGTGAATGGAACTTATGAACATAATGTTCCTCACATTGTCCACCCATTAGACACATTTCTTACCTTGTACGATGTTTCTATGACAGTTAAGAGATACACATCACATATGCTCAAAATTATTCACTTCGTAAGAGACAAACAAACTAAATGACAGCACAACGCAACAGTAATTACGCTGTTGTAGGGCCTACACGTTATTATCATTATTATTATTATTATTACTGTTTTAGTGGTATTTGTCATACACATTATTATTATTAGTGGTACTTGTCATACAAAAACCATTCGCAGCGTGAATTCTTCCAATTTTTGCCAGTTCAGAAGTAAAGAGTCCAACAATCAAATGATATACAAATATTAAGTGCAATACACACATTTTAACTTGGTTGATTTTAAATGGGGATGCGGGTGAAGGAAGAGTCTCTAGGAAGAGGAATGGTGCAGACAACGCCTGTTTTGTAACAAGTGTCAATAATAAATGTGAGGAGGAGTTATAGGAGTTGTAGGTAGCACTTGCAATGCGGTCACTCTATAAAAAAAATTGCTAAATATGGGCAGTACCAAACGTCTCTTTCACTCATTAGCTCGTGATTTAATGAAACATTAATATCATTTATCTTTCATCATTTTAAAAACAGAAGAGTTTAAAGGCGGAAAAGAGGATATCCACAACACCTAATAAACGTTTTAAGAAGTCTGTACAAACACACGACTGAAATTTTAGATATAAATAGCACTTTAACACGGGTTATAGCCACAAACAAAGGAGTGAGAGAAGAGTGCAGCATTTCACTCACACTTTTTTAAGATTTATTTACAGGACGCAATTCACAAGAGGAAGAAGATTTTGAACGGGGGGGTTAAAATTAACAGTAATTGCCGCTTGACTTGTCTTTTACAGGGAGACAATGCTACGTTGACGGCAGATAATAAGATGACCTACGAAGGGGACTACATTTATTAAGTAAGGTTTGTGAGGAGTACCAATTGACTATTTCAGAAAAGTAGACAAAATTATTGGCTTTCAAAGGGAAATATCCTGTACGGACAAAAATTGTGATCTAGAATATAACGCTAGGACAGGTCAAACATTTTAATTAATTAGGTTGTTACATCACACATAAGTACGACGAAGAAAAAATAAAACGCGGAAAGAAATAAGATTGAAATTTTATAAGACAATGACAGTTCCAATGCTGGTTTACGGAAGTGAATGGTGGGTTATAAGTAACCGTCAAGAAAGTAGCATACAAGCAGCAGAGATGAGATTTCTAAGCAACACTGAGTCCCAGTTCACGCTAGTTATCCACAAAATGAATGATTTTACCACGGGTGAAAGAAACATCGGCTGTAAAGTTAACGAATAATATTACAATAGCAGTGAGTGCCCTATGGGCAACAGCATCGTGCGACCAAACCAATGACAACAGCGAGCGGCTCCGTCTAGATCTGTGTCCGTTCAGCTCTTAAATTCTGTCGTCACTGTGAAAGCAAAAGCCAGCCCTTTCAAACTTTCGCCAGCCAAGGTCTGGTGGTCCGCCACGCCAAACAGCTCCGCGATACATTACTGTCTCGGTGCTTCACGGCAGCCCAAAGATATTAACGGTAGGCTTCAGTCGACTGTATACGCTGCTTCGGAACTCATCGCATGTACAGTGTCTTCGGAAATTCCCGTTACAAACTTCTGAGACTTTCAGAGGGGAGTGGGTACATAATATTACTAATAGGAACGCATGTCTGGAAACATACTATTTCCATTCTGTCGGCTTCAGTTCAGATGTGAAACGCGTCCACGTCTCCTGAGGGACACAGAAAAGTCTCAGAGTTGCTTGTCCTTGGGTGTAGTAGGGCAGTCAGGATGACGTGTACTATGTTAGATGGGCTCCTGTTGTCATTTAACGTCTGACTTGCTGCGAGAACAATCAATTTTTGTGCGTCTCCGATACAACAAACAAGATTGGGTACACGTTTTAGGAATACACATACATGTTTAAATGATAAAAGGACGTCTCAGTATGTTTGCTTTCGAAGTGTTCTATTCCTCAAGCAGAAGTGCATGACTTAAACATCCAAACTGAAAGTGTCAGAGCATGGAAACGCCAAGTTTCCGACAATGGGTTCATATTCAAAATATTATGTACTCACTTCCCTCTACAAGTCGTAGAAATTTTAGCGGAAATTTCCGAACGCCCCTTAGAAACTTAGGCTAAGCAATGAAACGATACGAAGTAGCAGCCACGCTTCACAGCGTCGTAGTTTATTACATTCGAAACAAACGTGAAAATCTCACATTACATACACGGATGTGGCCTGGTGACAAGGCGCATTGTCATCCATAAAAAAGAATTCTATGAACGGCTATAAATAGTCTCCAAGTAGCCGAACATAGCCATTTCCATTCAGTGATCTGTTCAGTTAGATCACACAACCAAATCCATTCCATGGAAACACAGCCTACACTGCTATACAGTTACCACCAGCTTTCACAATGCCTTTTGACAACTTGGGTACAGGTATTCGTGGGGTGTGCGCCATTCTCGAACCCTACTATCAGCTCTTACCAACTGATATCTGGACTCATCTGACCAGGTCACGGTTTTCCACTCGTCTAGGGACCAACCGATATGGTCACGAGCCCAGGGGAGGCTGCTGTTGGCAACGACACTCGTATCGGTCGTCTGCTGTCATAGCTCATTAACACCACATTTCGACACATTATCCTAACACATAAGTTCATCGTACGTCCCACATTGTTTTCTGCAGTTAATTCACGCAGTGTTGCATGTCTGTTAGCACTGACAACGCTACGCATACGCTGCTGCTGTCGGTCGTTACGTGAAGGCCGTCGGCCACTGCGCTGTCTGTGGTGAGAAGTAATACCTGAAATTATCACGATTGTTCTCGGTACACTCTTGACACTGTTGATCTTGGAATATTGAAATTCCTAACAACTTCCGACCAGGAACGTCCCATGCCTTTAGTTCCAACTCCCATTCCGCTTTCAGAGTTGTTAAAACACATAGTGCTGCCATAGTCGCGTCGGAGAACTTTTCACATAAATGATCTGCGTGCAAATGACATCTCCTCCAATACACTGCCCTTTTATACCTTGTATACGCGATACTACTGCCATCTGTATATGTGCATATTGTTATCTCATGACTTTTATCTTCTCAGTGTACAATTTTTATGATAGGCGCCGACATGTAAATATCTTCTGTGAGTTTAAGCAGCTTTTTGCTATCAACAGTGTCTTCATTGTTTAACTGAGCATCACGATTGACGACTGGAGCTTGTCTCGTTGATGATAACGAGAAAATAATGTTTTCAATGGTAAACAATCACCCAGAGAAATACTTTTGATCTGTTTCTGTTGGAAGAGCTTCGAAAGTCTGGAACATGCATCGTCCACACTCTATGACTGCTTGTGATGCCTAACGGTCATGACTACATTCTGTTAGAAATTAGAAGGCAAATGTCCTGCCATTGATAGTTATTCTTGCAGTATATTTTCCTGTCGGCTGGACGTATTTTCCATCTGCTTGCAACTTACGGAACAAAGTCTTCTTTATCTGGCGACGACAAGCATGCGACATGGAAAAAAAAAGCAGCCCCTGAACGTAGTAGCACCTCGACTGGTTGGCCATCGACGACGAAGTCAATGAGATATCCTATCGTCTTGGTAACTGTTGTCAGAGGAGTGTTTTCACTTCCACAGTGAGTCCCCTCGCTTACTTTTCCTGAATTCAGTGGCTAGGCAAGAGGCTGGTACAATCTTTACAGCGACGGTGAACGGCTACGGCGTGTTGGGGAGCGACCTCGTCCAGGATATGGCAATGAGCTTCGACCCACAGTCGAGCTAGTCTTCAGTTGACTGGTGTGAGTGGTTGACGTCTTACAGCGTGTCCCCAGTGGTAACAGACAGGAGTGTTTTCCTCCGTCCTTCAAATTCCTTTCCTTCTGCGGAGTGTTTACTCCCTGGAGGAGTTCGTTGTACCTACATTGGCCTGATATTAGATTGTGGTTTGACGGCGGTGGCATAAGTCCGAGTTGGTCGAGTTAATTCATCATGGCTTTTTCGGCTGGTGGTGGAGACTGGTGACACCGGTTGAAACACCACTTCTTCAACATTTCCTATTGCGTCCTGAAGTTAACGACTACCATCTCTTGCTAGCATAAAATTCTGTATCTCTCCTCGTACAACCTCACATATAATAGAAGCGAGGTCCTACTGGTCTTCCAGAACCCTCATAGGGATCACATTCAGAAAACGACCAAACCTATTTGGTCCGACTCTTTACTGTTGAATTTCCCCGATGTCTTGGCACTGCTTGATTAATTCTTGTTGTGATACCGCTTACGAGAAGAGTGTGTTTGCGGTTCCTTTAATCAAATGTGAGATTTTGTCGACTTCAGTCATAATAGGATTCTCAATGTTGCAAAACTTCGAAGTATCCTGCATGTTTGACTTTGTCCTTTCGCCATAATGTCGGGTCCTTCTCGTCAATTTATCATCGAACATTTCCTTCATTTCAGCTCTGAATTTTTCCCAGCTATGCAGCTACTTTTCGTTTTTCCGAGAAGTTGTGACTTGTGCCGTCCAAGTAAAAAATACATTTTCCAAACAGATTCATGTTATCCCACCTGCTGTATTTGGCTGTATTTCAGCCATTTCGTCTGATCCTGACTAGCGTCTCAGGAAAAACACAAATGGATACTTCATGTGCAGCTGGTTTACTGCTGACTTCGAATCCATGGGTCTTTTCGTGCGATATACTGCTAGTATCTCGATTCCTGTACGTGTAATGGACGCTTTTTGCGTTGGCTACTTGGAGTCACGGTGATACAGATATTTTGAAGAACCCATCGTTTCCAGTAAGAATGTCACGTCGTAACTAGAATCAAGCCCAAATCCGAAAGCGCGGTCGTCATTGAAGTAAAACACATAGCATTGGAAGCACTTCTATTACGAATACCAACGTACAACCGTTCGCAGTTCGTAGTCTATTGGCTAGCATTGTTACCTCTTGATCACGGGGTCCCGGGTTCGATTTACGGCCGGGTTTGGGATTTTCTTTGCCCGGGGACTGTGTGTTTGTGTTTTATTAATCATTCCATCATCATTCATGCAAGTGGCGAGATTGGACTGTGTTCAGATTGGTAATGTGTACTGGCGCTGATGATCGCTCAGTTGAGCGCCCTATAAATCAAACAAATATCATCATCATCATCATCAACGTACAACCAGAACAAAACTGACTTCATGGACGGAGAGTGTAGCTATTTATACGTCATTGAATATTCTAGAATGCTGGTATTTATACTAGCATCGACTATTCCAAAAATACAGACTCTGCAAACATAAGTTATTTCAAGAAGCGTCCAGAAATTATAAACACTAAATAAAAGCTCGCTGTCAGATTTGAACTGTTGACCTCCAGCAGGCCATGCTGCAACGCTAACAACCACACTATACTTCAACACGACGCTCGCTGCGATGTCAGAAAAGACGTGAACAATTTACAGAATGAAATTTTCATTCTGCAGCGGAGTGTGTGGCGACATGAAACTTCCTGGCATATTAAAACTGTGTATCGGACCGAGACTCGAACTCGGGACCTTTGTCTCTCGCGGGTGAGTGCTCTACCATCTTTAGGTAGGAGGCGAGGTACTGATAGTGTAAGTAGGCTGTCTATGTAAGTAGGCTGTTTAGTTTTTTATATTGGTAGCGCCACGTAGCGCTCTGTATGAAAATCACTGGCTGTGCTGTGTGCACTCTGCGGCTGATTTGCGTTGTTGGAACATTGCTATTGTAGTGTTAGGCTGTTGGCTGTTAACAGCGCGTAGCGTTGCGCAATTGGAGGAGAGCCGCCAGAAGTTGTGGATGTGGGGAGAGAGATGGCACAATTTTGAGAGCGAATGATCTGGACGTGTGTCCATAAGAGACAGTAAATTTGTAAGACTGGATGTCCACTATTAAGGTAAATATATTGTTTGTTCTCTATCAAAATCTTTCATTTGCTAACTATGCCTATCAGTAGTTAGTGCCTTCAGTAGTTAGAATCTTTTATTTACATGGCAGTATTGGCGCTCGCTGTAAGGCAGTAGTTTGAGTAACGAAGATTTTTGCGAGGTAAGTGATTCATGAAAGGTATAAGTTATTGTTAATCAGGGCGATTTTTTTGTAGGGATTTTTGAAAGTCAGATTGCGTTGCGCTAAAAATATGGTGTGTCAGTTCAAGCACAGACATTAATAATTTTTCTAAGGGGACCTTTCGGTAGAAGTACAGCTGTGACGACGTGCTTGGGTGACTCAGATGGTATAGCACTTGACTGCGGAATGTTAAAGTCCGGAGTTCGAAACTCGGTCCGACACACAGTATTAATCTGCCAGGAAGTTTCATGAACAGAATTTAATCAACAGAATATTAAATCCAGAAACAGATACTTAAGACGGCATTGCAGTCGGTGAATCAACCGAAATTACTTCGAACCACAACCGACCAGAAATACACGGTAGGATGAGAACAAAATTCTATGGCCGCGTTGCTGACACATAGAGATCCGCAACAACAAACCAGTCATTGCTCTTCAGTTTCGTGCACAGTGCGATAAAAGACTTTCTGGTCGGATCACTTTTGCTAAGAAACACCATAGTATTTCAGTGTTTCAGTCTGGCAGTTGAACCGTTTACTAGAGATGTAACCGCGACTGAACAACGACAGAGATTACAATAGCAAGATTTCAGTGACATGTAGCCCTTTCAACGAAGGCCAAAACACATCGACTAAGAGAAAAAGTTCGTATACTCACAAATTTTCGTACAGTGGTAGGAGGGAGTGTCATAGAAACATACCAAAAATCCCCACCGGTGCGGCGCGAGCGCGACTTCTAGCGAAAGTGTTTCCATATACAAAATTAAACTATATTCAGTTTCCTTCAAAAAAGTTCCTATTCCTTTTTTTCACTGAGTTAAATAATTCACGCGTAGCGGTGATTTGAAAAAATTGCAGACTGTTAAAAATAGTGTTTTATGGTATAATATTGTTGTTTGCTGTTAAATGAAGTGGTTTAAGAACACATAATAAATGTGTGTACCATATCTAAGTGCGGTAGAGCCATATCAAGGGATGAATTGTTTTTTGGGATTGTGGGGGTGGCAGGATTGGAGGGTACAAACGCGAGGAAAGGTAGGCCACTGGGTTGTAGTCATGCTGTTCCCTGCTTCATAGGTCTACTGCAGTACAGCCTTATTAATGGATAAATTGTGTTATGGTGGTTTAACATGATGGAGGAGGCGGGGGTCGAGGGTAGAAGCGCGAGGGAAAGTAAGCCTCCAGGTTGTCGTCTAGGGGTAAGCAAGGGCGAAACATTAATAGTGTAATGGGAATTTGACTGTTAAATACAGAGGAAAGAGCAGGTAGGTGGAAAGACCACATTGAGGGCCTCTAAGAGGGCGGGCACTTTTTTGATGACGTGACAGAATAAGAAACAGGAGTCGATAGGGACGAGGTAGGGCTCCAGGATGAGAATCAGAAATTAAAAGAGCTTTGTAACACTTAAGATCGAATAACGCAGAAGGGATAGGCAACACTGCATCGGAATTTCTAAAAACATTGGCGAAAGTGGCAACAAAAAGACTATTCACATTAGTGTGTAGTATGTATGACGCTGATAACGCACCAACAAACTTCTGGAAAAATATGATCCATACAATTATGATGATAACGAGGGCCGATATGAGCGTTCACTACCCCACAATCACGTAAACAACTTATGCATCGCGGCTGCTGACAAGAATAATATGCAGAAGAATGGAAAAGAAAACTGAGGGTCTGTTAGATGACTACCAGTTTGGCTTTAGGAAAGGTAAAGGCGTCAGAGAGGCAGTTCTGACCTTGCGTTTGGTAATGGAAGAGCGACTGAAGAAAAATAAAGACACGTGGAATTTTTCGACCGAGAAAAAGCGTTCGCCAATGTAAAACGATGCAAGACGTTCGACATTCTGAGGAAAGTAGGAGTAAGCTGAATGGAAAGACGAGTAATATAAAATATATGCAAAAAACAAGGAGGAACAATAATAGTTGATCACTAAGAACGAAGTGCTCAGTTTAAAAGGGGTGTAAGACAAGGAAGCAGCCTTTCGTCATGAACTGATTGAACAATTTGCGGATCTCTATGTGTCAGAATATAGATTGAGAGTACACCAAAAAATACCCGACAGTAATAAGAAGTAGCACAAATGAGAAAAACGAGAATCTTAACACCAGAATTGGTGACCACGAAGTATATGAAGTTAAGGTATTTTGCTACCTGCGCAGCAAAATGACACATGATGGACGGATACATAATGTACACATGATGGACGGACACATAATGTAGACTAGCAGTGGCAAAAAGAGCATTTCTGGCCTAGAGAAGTCTACTGGTATCAAACAAAGGCCGTAATTTGAGGAAGAAATTAATGATAATTTACGTCTGAAGCGGAGTACTGTACGGTAGTGAAACATAGACTGTGGGAAAACCAAAACAGAAGAGAATCGAAGAATTTGAGGTGTGGTGCAACAGAAGAATTTTGAAAATATGCTGAACTGACAAGATAAGGAATGAGGAGATTCTGTGCAGGATAGGGGAGGAAATGAATATGTAGAAAACACTGACTAGAAGAAGAGACAGGATCCATGTTACTTGAGGGGGGTTCAGAGGGTAAAATCTATAGAGGAAAACAGAGATTGGAATACATCCAGGAAATAATTGAGGACTTTGGTTGCAAGAGATACTCTGAGATGAAGTTGTTGGCACAGGAGAGGAATTTCTGGCGGGCCGCATAAAACCTGTTAGGAGACCGACAAAAAAAAAAAAAAAAAAAAAAAAAAAAAAAAAAAAAAAAACACGTCCCCAGCGCGATTTATGGATCGCTGGCAAGGCAGTGTGGTGACAAGCCCATGGAATACTGTTATGAGTAACCTGTAATACTAACGCAAGAAACACACGTGAAGAGAATCCACGTAAGTCTCTGAGCACCCTTTTACACTGCTAGAGGGGAAATTCGTTATTAGTCATTCTATAAGGCAACTGTAACGTTCTTGCAGCAAAGGCAACTTCCCCCACCTTCAGGGTTGCTACCTATCAGTCCACAAACGGGCTATATCTCCTGAACACTTGATGTCTATTTTTCTTATGTTAGAAGACAAGATGAGTTCGTATTTATATACTGGAGTTATTTTCAGTTTATCAAATACGTACTTATTTGCAGTTGTTGAGCGAGCTGTCACGTAAGAAAGTTTCACAAGCTGGAGCAGTCGACAGCCTACCACACTGAACTTTCCCAACTGTAGCAGGCTGCCAGCATCCATTCCACATGTTTATTCTATTGTTTCCCCTATCACTGACTGTAATACTTTTCTCAGAGGAGAGTTATCGAGCCTCAACTCCCCCATCACCTTAAGAGGCACAGAGGCTTAAATTGTTCCCCTCTGCAACATAATTGGGTCACCTGGGTCTAATGGGACTTCAGATATTGCTACATAAGTCAAGCAATGCATTACAACAGATTATTGCCCTAGACTCGAACACAATTTGTCCAATATCATGAGATGTGTCTTGGTTGGGTGTTAAGTGGCCCCCCTCAGTGCAGCTCACTCAAGTGACAGCAATTCCTGACTGTAAGAGATTTACGCACCCTACCAGTGCCACAATCAACGGTGAGAGACGTACAGTAAACTTGCTGGTCCTTCATTAATTCACCACCAAGTGATTGCAACGCAGTTACAGAGTTTTGCGATACGCTGCTAACGACGGCAACAAGGGCACATTTACCAATTGAATCCCTTACCAACCAACGCTTCAAAGGTCACTGACAACGTGACACAAATTATACACTTCTCAGCGGTAGTTTATAGGAACTAATTTTAAATACAAGGTCACTGGCCGGCCGGAGTGGCCGAACGGCTCTAGGCGCTTCAGTCTGGAACCGCGCGACTGCTACGGTCGCAGGTTCGAATCCTGCCTCGGGCATGGATGTGTGTGATGTCCTTAGGTTAGTTAGGTTTAAGTAGTTCTAAGTTCTAGGGGACTGATGACCTCAGCTGTTAAGTCCCATAGTGCTCAGAGCCATTTCAACCATTTTTTGAACAAGGTCACTTACCAATTAAAATAATTGTTCAGTTGATAAACTGAAAATAAACCAACTATATAGACACGGTCTTAGAGGAAATATTTTCTCTACTCATAAGTGAACCCGGAAACAATTGCTGAGAAGGCATAGTCCGTCTGTAAACTGAAAACCCGGCATCGTTCGTGGTGGGGTAAGTTGCCTTTCCCTGAACGAACGTTGCAGCTGCCGAACAGAATGACTTAACGTCAATTTCCCGTCTAGCAGTGTAGAATGGCGTGCAGAGATTTACGTACATTCTGTCCCTATGCGTTCATTGCGTTAACATTATTAGTAACCCACGTCTGTATTCCTTGTACTGTTAACGCATTTTGTGGAAAATAAACAGCCCCTGGGCATGTCTGCATACTGTGTCACCAGTGATTCGTACGGCGCACTACATGTAGTCGGTGTAACTTTGTGAAACACTCGGTGGTCTCTGATGGTATTTCCGTTCTGTCGTTGCTTCTTCTGACGTAGTGGGGAAGGCGGAGTGGGAAATCATCTGCTCGCATTTGAGTTTGCAGACCTACGAACATTTACTTCTACATACATACACGGCAAACCACTGTACGGTGCGTGGCGGAGGTTACCGTGCACCACTACTAGTCATTTCTTTTCCTGTTCCACTCGCAAATGGAGCGAGTGAAAAACCACTGTCTGCTATATGCATCTGGATGAACCACTCTTTCTCTTATGTTCACAGTCCTTAAGCAAAATTTATGTTGGCGGCAGTATAACCGTTCTGCAGGCAGCTTCAATTGCCAGTTCGCTAAATTTTCTCTATTATTGCTCGAAAAGAACGTCGCCTTCCCTCCATAGATTCCAATTTCAGTTCCTGAAGCATCTCCGTAATACTTAACGTTTGTTCGAAACTACCGGTAACAAATCTAGCAGCCCGCCTCGGAATTGCTTCGATGTATTTCTGCTATCTGATCTGGTTCGGATCCCAAACACTTGATCAGTACTCAGGAATGGGCCGCACCAGCGTCCTACATGCGGTCCCCTTTACTAATGCACAATGATTTCCCAAAATTTCCCAATAAACCGAATTCGACCATTCGTCTACCCTACAGCAAGCCCTAAAAGCTCGTTCCATTTCATGTCGCTTTGCAAAGTTACGCACAGATGTTTAAACGATATGACTGTGTCAAGCGTAACACTATTACTGCCATATTCGAACCTTACAGCTTTGTTTTTTTTTTCTCAGCTGTATTAACCTACATTTTTCGACTCTTCCTACAGTCGCTCAACGACGACATCTTGCCGTACACCACAGCGCAATCAGCAAACAACCGCAGATTGCTACCCACCCTGTCCGCCAGATCATTTTTGTTTGTAGAAAACTATAGTGGTCCTGTAACATTTCTCTGGGATGCTATTGACGGTACCATTATCTTTGGTGAACAGTTGCCGTCGAGGACAACGTACTTGGTTTCAATTACTCTGAAGCAATTCTTCTAGCCGCTCATATAACTGGGAACCTACTTCATATTTTCGTACCTTTGTTAACAGCCTGTGTCAAATGCATTTCGGAGATATAAAAAAAAAATGGAACCTACCTGTTACCGTTCTCTACAGTTTGCAATATATCACGTGAGAAAGGGCAAGCTGAGTTCCACACGGGCGATGCTTTCTAAAATCGTAATGATTCGTTTACAGAAGCTTTTCGACCTCAAGGAAATTTATTATATTCGAACCGAGAGTATGTTCAAGGACTCTGCAGCAAACCGAGGTTAAGGATATTGGTCTGTGAGTTTGCGGGACTGTTCTTTTACCCTTCTTATGCATAGGAGTCACCTGCGCTTTTTTCCAGTCGCTTGGGACTTTGAGGTGGGCGAGAGGGTCGCAAATCCGGCAACCTAACGTCCTCATACTTCTACCGCCCAACCGACCCTCCCCCACTCCCAGTTACACCCCCAGAACCTAATTTATTTTACTACACATGGATGTGGTATACATTTAACCGTAAACAGTAATCTGTTATACCATTAACAACTATTTTTAGCAACTTCGTATTCTTGCATCCACTGAAAAGCGGAAACTATCACTCATAGGGAAAAGTGAATAGGTTTTTTGCAGGAATTTAAAATGTTGATTAATTTATTACCTGAAAACTTTTCGTTGGAAGCATCAGATTTCTTGAATAAGAAAAACATAAAAAAGTGATCATTAAACACTTCCTCTCCCCCCTCTCCCACCCGACCCCAGGCTCACACATCACTGGTGGAGATTTTTAGTACGTTGTTCATGAGACTCCCTCCTACCACTGTAGTAAGTACTGTACTTAGTGATATACACAATGCACCACTGGCATGAGGAATTTTTCCAAGCGGGTTGGAATATGCAATTATTAAACCACTTTATAAGATAAAAATCTCCCGGTGTGCATGCCGCGTCAATTCAGGATAAGACTCCAAGCTTACGACCACTACCTCCATGGTCGTCGTCAGGGCTAAAACTGACTCGTGAACCAGCGAGGCTCCCACTTTTATATGCAAAGGACGGCTTCTGATTGGCTGGAATACGTCATAGCAACAGCGATATGGCGCGTAGTGAAGTGGTGCCCTCTACTTCCAGCGCCGCGTTCTTCATCTGGAGAAGCTGCGCCTGAAACAGTCTCAGTTGCTGAGCAATCTGGCTTTTTTTTAGAACGCTGTCGTGACAAGGAGGTAGTACCAAAGTTTGCAGTCGTCCAACACCACATCCGAACCGCTGCAGTAAACAGAATTTTACGAAAGACCAGCCTTGCTATTGTGAAAGAGAGGATATGTCATACCAGGTATGAACTAGAGCCTGTTATTTAGTCGACATTTATTTCTGGCCGGAGTCCTCTCACCATTGGACTGGGAATGGGTGGATATGACTTTGGCGGCACACCAACGAGCCAATTTAAACAGGACTACGGCGAAACAGGCTGATAAATTTGAGCGGCTTAACCCTGATCGGGGAACTACTGGGTCCAACGGCATTCACCGCATTGTTATCAACTTCTCTGACAAGGAACTTGATGAAGCTACCATCTCGGCTCTCAGTAAAGGATTGAACTTTGCCGCAGCTCCACGTAAGTTACCGGTGGTTGAGATTATTAGTGGAGTGGAACAAGCAGTTCGTCATCTTCCTCAAGAAGCAGCGGATGACGTAAGGCCTGCTACTATCCGGATTTTATCGACATCCAAGCCGCCTTAGTCAAACATCAGCAGAGAGGAGACACAAGGACTGAAACTGTTGCAGAAGGATGAAGATCTACTTGTTTTACCTGCTGACAAGGGGAACGCCACGATAATCCTCAATGCTACAGATTACCACAAGAAAGTTGGATTGTTACTGGAGGACAGCACATACCGGATTCTCAAACGGGATCCCACATCGGCGCTCAGCTGAAAGACAAGGGAGCTACTAAAAAACTCTGGCCTCTCCGACGAACTGGCGAAGAACTTACGGCCGAGAGCACCTAGGCCACCAAGACTGTACCGTTTGCCTAAGATTCATAAGGAGAGCGTCCCGTTGAGACCGATTGTTAGCGCTATTGGCTCTCTTACGTACAGGCTTGCAAAACACTTAACTAAATTGTTGGCGCCTATAGTTGGTCACTGCCCACATCATATACAAATTCAAAAATGTTTCTTGATATCATAAAACAAATGAAGATAGCCCCAAATGACATCATGGTCAGCCTCGACGTGGTTTCCTTGTTCACCAAAGTACCTGTGGATGACACATTACAACTGTTGGCGGCTCATTGTTCCTCAGAAATTTTGAAGTTGTTCCGGTATACCTTGACGACCACTTACTTTTTATACAGTGGAAATTATTATGAAATGACGGATGGAACAGCCATGGGTTCGCCACTGTCACCAGAAATAGCCAATTTTTTCATGGAGGATTTTGAAGAACGAGCGTTGACCAGTGCTCACCTCCACCATCATGCTTCTACAGATACGTTGACGATACTTCTTTAATCTGGCCACACGGCAGTGACACGATGCAGCAGTTCGTTGAACATTTAAATGGTATACATCCAAACATAAAATTTACATTGGAGGTAGAGAAGGAAGGGAAATTACCTTTTTTAGAGGTGTTGGTGGAGCGAAAGCCGGATGGACCACTGGACCATTCTGTGTACAGGAAGCCAACTCATACAGACTTATATCTTCATAGCCACAGCTTCATCATCCGTCTCAAAAGAAAGCTATGCTGAATACTTTAGTACACAGAACCAGGACTATTTCCGACAAGGACCACCTCGGTCCCAAGATTAACCATTTGACGATTGTTTTCAAGAGGAATGGTTATTCTGCCGGTGAATTAAATCAGTATTGTCCAAGAAAGTAAGACACGATGCCGGCCATATACAAGAAGAGGACCAACACTTAGCGCGGCTTCCTTTTTGCGGTGCTACAACAAGCAAGATAGGCAGAGTCCTAAAGAGGCAAGGAATAAAACCAGTTTTCCGACCACCTAGAAAAATTAAGGGAATGTTGAGACCAGTCAAAGATAGTCTCGGCTTAAGAGTACCGGGAATTTATACTATTCCTAGCGAATGCGGCAAGAATTACGTGGGCCAGTCTGTAAGAACAGTTGCCGACCGCTGCATCGAGCACCAGCGGCACCTGAAATACGGGTATTTGGAAAAATCAGCGGTGGCCGAACATAGCCCGCTTAACAAGCATAAGATTTTATTTGAAGAAACCAGAGTAATAGCCCACGCATCAAATTACTGGGACTCTGTGACCTGGGAAGCAGTCGAAATTAAACTTAGCGATAATAACTTTAACAGAGACACCGGCTGTGCACGTAGCAACACTTGGAAGAGTGCATTGGATAAAGAAACATCGCAGAGAAAAACTTCCCGCGCTTTACCTCCTGATTCAAGGGATGGCGCTGCAAGCAACTCGGGATAGAAACTACATCTACAGAAGTAGAGGGCACCACTTCACTACACGCCATATCGCGGTTGTTATGACGTATTCTAGCCAATTAGAAGCCGTCCTCTGCATGTAAAAGTGGGAGCCTCGCTAGTTCACGACACCTCGCTGCCCGTTCCATCTTCCATCTTACCACCTATGCCACATACTCCCACAACCAGGCCCACTTCACCTTCACCCCCCTCACCACCCTCGTCTAACTCTCCCCTCCCATGTTACAACAACCCTACCGCATCCTGTACCACAACATTCGCTCCCTGCCCACCCACAAACTCCTCTTCCTCCACACCCTCCGTCAGCACCGCGTGGATGCCTTCGTCCTAAATGAAACCTTCCTTCAACACGGTATTTCCATCTCCACAGCTCCTTACACCCTTCACTGTACCGATAATCCGTACCCTCTGGCGCGTGGCAGAGTTGCTGTAGGTCAACTCAAGCACCTCCCTGTCCAGCCCCAACCTCTCCTTAACAATCCTGCCCAGCATCTCACCCTCAGCCTCTTCTTCCCCACCCTTACCATCACCTGTGCCACCATTTATGTCCACCCTCGCACCCCCATACCATACGATTTCCTGGCCCACATTGACCGCACCTTCTCCATCTACGTGATTGCCGCCGGCCTCAATATCCACAGCCGTGATCCAGCCGACCTCCAGCGGTGGCATCAGTTTCTCACCACCCTCCAGGGAGACCTGGTTTCCCTGGCTCAGCACACCCGATCCGAATCCAACACCACTCCCGATGTGGTCCTTGCCTCTCCCAACCTCCTTGGGCGCGTCACCACAGATGTCCTTGACCTCATTGGCAGTGATCATGCTCCTGTTCTCCTCACTATCTCTACTGGCCCCATCCCCGCAACGCTCCTCGCCCTGACATCCCTCCTAAACTTGTCCATGATTACTCCTTTACCAACTGGGATGCCTACCAGGACTCTATTCATGCCCAGGTTGACGGCCACGACCTTAACCTCCAATCTCCTGATGACATCTCTCACACTGCTGCCTTCCTGCACCAGACCTTGTCTGTCGCCGTCGCCACCCATATCCCCACCAAAGCCATCCACCCTCACCCCCCTGCCCTGCCTCCACAGGCCTTCCTTCTCCTTCGAGAGTCCCGCTGCCTCTACCGCTCTTTTCTCCGCACTCGTGACCGGAATACACTTACCCGCCACCGGCAATTACAACGACACATCCGCAATTTGCTTATTGCGAAGAAACTCCATGCCTGTCGCCAGACATGCACACAACTCAACACCACGCTCCCTATAAACTCTTCCAAGTATTGGTCTGCTTTCCACCGCCTTACTGGGAACCGCCCCACTCCCCAGTACCCTCTCCTCCTTAATGACCGTCCCTTTCCCAAAAACCTCAGTAAGGCCAACCACTTTGCCTCTCACCTTTCTGATGTTTTTTCCATCCCAGATGATCCCCTCTTTGATTATTCCCTCTTCCCTGACGTCATGGACCGTACTAATACCTCTGTTCCTCCCCTTGCTCCTAGCTTCCAGTACTTGGGCCACACACCACCATCTGACCTTAACACTCCCATCACTACACAGGACAACAGCCTCAGACTCTGCACTACACGCAACACTGCTCCCGGCCACGACTGCATTACCTACCGCCACCTCAAACACTGCCCTCCCTCCTTCCTTTTAGTCCTTGCCACCCTCTACAATGTCATCCTTGCCACTGGCTTCTATCCCGACCTGTGGAAAACCTACCGTATCCTGATGTTCTCCAAACCCAACAAGCTTCCATCTGATGCCTCTTCCTATCATCCTATCTGTCTCACATCGGTGTTCAGCAAGCTCTTGGAATCCATCCTTTCCCGGCGCATCCATCACCATCTCTGCCAAAACTACCTCCTCCCCAACACCCAATGTGGCTTTCAACCTTCCTTCTCTGCTGGTGACCAACTCCTCCGCCTCACTCATATCCTCTCTCTCCAGCTTAACTCCCGTCACTCCACCATTTTTGTCTCCCTTGACCTCGAAAAGGCCTACGACCATGTCTGGCAACCCGGTCTCCTGGCATCCCCTCCAAACCTATTCCCTTCCTATCAACTACATCCGTCTGATGGCCTCCTTCTTCTCCCACCGCCCCTCCTACGTTACCATCCGTAATGCCAATTCCCACACCTTCTACCCCTCTGCAGGTGTGATCCAGGGCTCTGTCCTCTCCACTCTCCTCTACCTTCTGTACACAGAATATATGTCCCTCTCCAGTACACCTCTTGTAATATGCTGATAACACCGCATTCCTCACCCTTGCTCTTACCCTCCAATGGTCCCAATGCCTTCTCCAGAATCACCTTGACCTCTTTGCTGCATGGTGTAACCAGTGGCTCCTAAAAATTAATCCTTCCAAGACCCAGGCAATCATCGTAGGTGGTACCAATTACTCCTTCCAGCTCCTAGAGTTCTCCCTTACTGTCTGCGCCCATCCTGTCCGCCTCACCCCACCCTCACCTATCTTGGCCTCACCATTGACCGCCACCTCAACTGGATCCCTCATCTCCGCTGAATCCAATTCAAAATTCCACAACCGCCTCCGACTCCTCAACTCCTCTCCGGCCGGACATGGGGGTTGCACCCCTCTACCATCCTCCACACCTACAAATCCTTAATCCGTCCCATCCTCTGTTACGCCAGTCCTGCCTGGATATCTGCCCCCCCCCCAAATTCTATAAGTCCTTCCAGATCCTCGAGCGTCATGCACTCTGCCTCGCCTTCCGTATACGTCTCCCATCCCCCACGCAGATCCTCTATGATCTCATTCCTTTCCCCCATCTGCTCCTGTTCCTCAAACATATCCACATGCTCTACACCTCCCGCCGCCTTGACCCTCCTCAGCCCATGGTTGCTCCTCTCCTCTCCCATCCCCGCCCCCTGCCACGCCTTGTGTGCCTCCTACCCTCCGTCTCTACACCCTCATCTCCTTTTCCAAGGTGGCTTCCATCAACTCCCCCTCCCAGATGATGCTCCCTCTCCCTCCATTTATCCCTCCTATCAACTCTGATCCTCACTCCCCCTCCTTTCCTCTGTCCTTTTCCCGGGTTCCCTCTCCCCCCTTCCCTCCTCTTTTTTCCCCACCTCCCCCTCTCTGCCCCCTTCTCTCCCCCAAGTCCTTTTGCATTACCCTCCTCTATCTCTTCTCATTCCCTCTCGTGTCTGCCCTGCCCCTTCCCCTCCTTTATGAGTCCTCTCCCTCCTTGGTCCCTCCCTTTTCGTTTTTCCTCTCTTTCCTCTTTGTTTTTTCCCTTCTCCAGGTTGCCCCCCCCCCCCTCCCCCCCCCCCCCATCTGCCTTTGGCTCGGGAGCGTTATATTTGTGCCGCCATTTTCGTGCAGTGTTTTACAGTGTGTGTTTTTCCAGTGAGTGTTCCGTGTTGTGTCTTTAGGGAAGTGTAGCGAACAGAAACCAGACTGTCACCATGTTTTTTAATTGTGTGTCTACTATGTTACATGTCTGATTCCTGTGTATTTTATCAATATTGCCAACCCCTTTTGCTTTCTGTTTTAACTTTCCGCATTTTTACGCCATTTTACACTTTAAGTCACCATTTTATTGCCTGTTTTTCCTTGTTTCTTTCTTCTTCCTTTTCTTAAAAAAAGTCTGTAGGCTGTAAAGCAGCGTACTAAGCTGCTGCCAGCCTGCCCCCTTCGGGGTGAATTGAAAATCAATAAAAAAAATAGTTCACGACAGTCAGTTTTTGCCCTGACGACGACCATGGAAGTAGTGGTCGAAAGCTTGGAGTTATATCCTGAATTGACGTGGCATGTGCACTGAGAGATTTTTATTCAAGAAATACGTCGCGAAAGCCTTCGTAGCCCTATCATCTTATAAGATGAGTGACAGTTTCCTTACTGACTTCTATTTTCAAAATATTCGAAAAAGTAAGTATTCAAGACCACATGCACAATTAATTGGAAACAGTTTACTTGGCATATCACAGCTTGGATTCCAGAAAGGTTGCTAGACTATTTATACGTTCACTCATAAGTGATCTGTCAAAGACCTTCGACTGTGTGGATCACGATGATCTCTTAGAATAACTCAAGTTTAATGGAAATTATGCTTTTACACACAGTTGGTTTGATTCATTTCTGACAAAGAGGAAGAAAGAGGGTGTGCTGAAGAATTCAAACAATGTTGGGAAAGTAGAAAATTTGAGTGACGGGTAAAACCACAAAGGGAGACACACAGGGTTCAATATTGGGTCCACTTCCATCTTTCATATATGTGAATGACCTTCCAGGTGACATTCAACAAGCAAAATTGGTTCTTTTTGCAGACGATACTACTGTTATAATAAATACTAACAGAGAGTAAGCATTTTCGAAGGAGTTATTCAGTGCTTCTCTGAAAATGGAGTCAGTAAGTAGGGCAGGATGCTTTAATTTTTAGATGCATATATTGATGAAAACTTTATTTGAAATAAACATGTTACTGATCTTCTGAAACAATTACGTTTAGCTACCTTTGCTCTTCCTATAATTGCTAATGTTGAAAACAAACTTATAAACCTTCTGATATAGTCTGCACATTTCCATTTAATAATGTCGTACTGAATTACTTTCTGGGGTAGCACACCACTTACAAAGTACTGACTGCACAAAAGCGAGCAGTAACAATAATGTTTGGCGTTCACCACACACGTACATGTAGGTACCTGCACATGTAGGTATGTCTTCAAGGTCCTAGACATTTGAACTGTACGTCATATTACACATTTTCGCTAGTGAAATTCGTCATAAATAATCCATCAGAATTTGAGAAGAACAGTAATGTATATACCTGCAACACTAGAGGAAAAATTACTTTTATTACTCAGTGTTAAAGCTGTCAGTGACTGAGAGAAGAGTTCAATATGCAGCAACAAAAACTTTTGATCATTTGACCAGTGAGACAAACAATTTGAATGATAGCGAAACAAGTTTACGAATTTTTATTTCAAAACTGCTAGAAAAAAGACTAATTTTTAAAGCGTGGTTGAATGATTGGGAACAAAATGATAAAGTGTTCACATCCTACCCTGAAACTGAGTCGTTCCATATCATTTCTATAAATGAATCTCTCAAATGATCTATGAAACTTGTAACTAACTAAGAAAAACTTGCGACAACAAGAATTTTTATCCCTAGTTTTCTTTCACTGAGTGAACTGATGAAAGGCCAACATAAGAGTCCACCAGGAATTGGGGAAGAGAGAGGGAGAGGGAAGAGACAAAGCGAAAGTCTGCCAAAGTTGGTGTTCAGAGAGTACTTATTGGGGTTGTGGAAGACGTCCTATATTGCATTTTCGCTCACTAAATCCCCAAAGTGCGGCAGGTGTTCAGTATCCAGTCCTATATACAACGCATTTTTTTCGTGTAATTATTGTGCTTTGCAGCAAAATGCACCGTAACCTGTTTCGCTTGTTTGTTTTGACTGTCTAATGGACGAGGCTGCGTACAAGCGGGCCCAGTAAATGAGAAGGATTACGTTTATTGGAGCGGCGTAAGTACATAGCTAGTGCCAGTTAATAGGAGCTCGTAACACACACACAAAAGCGTGCGCGCGTGCGCCCTTTCAGCATTTTCGCGATTCTGGTGCTTGTTGTTCTTTAGAGAATTACGTGTTTCCCTAACTGAATCTCGATTCCAGCTCTCTTATCTGCCTACTGTAGACGTAAATCCGTTTTATGTGCCTGTGTGACGTGAAAAGCTTTCTGAAAGTGGGGCTAATACGATCTGGAAATTTCCGATGGTGCAGCGTCTACTTTACAAACAGTATTATATTACTCCCCGGACGGTGAACAACAAAGTTTTTAATGCCCACTAACTAGCGTACATGCACTGCATTTCTCGGCAAATTTCCATTCTCCGAGCGAAAATGGACGAACGAAGTTGCTAATCGGTATTGTCTCTTTTCACAAGTAGTCACGATTAAAATTTGGATGATTTCTAGGTCGCTCGCAACGTTTTTAAGAAGGAAATAATCTTTTTAGAGTAACTGGCTGTTCTTCTTATTTTTGGTCTAAAAATGTGGCTTTAACTGATAAAAGTCTAACCTCAAGACTTAGCATGCACCCATTTCCCATATAATAGGGCGAACCGTCGAAACAAAGGGCCCAAATAAAAAAATATCCCCGATGTAGTAACAAAACCAGTACATGAGCAGTAGCTGCGGTCCTGAATGTGATTCTGACTACGAATTCTCCTACTTACTATAGTAACAGAAATTCTGCCGCTATGGGAACATAACAGTACAAATAATAATCCAAGACAATTAAAGAATAATTATCTCTCATTCAAAAGATTAATTTTCATTAAATGAAAAGAAATTAATCGAAAATCAATCCAGCCGAAAATTTAACAGACCATATAATGGTTAAAAATCGCTTTTGATAACCAGAATGCTGAGGAATCATCTGACACTTTGCCACCCCACTCCCACCTGTTCCGCCTGAAGGGGGGGGGGGGGGGGGAGGACCGATCCGTGTGTAAGCCATACCTGAGCCACGCAAGTGTAATACCTAAAGCAGCCACTCTGTGGGAGCATCTGTGTCCGGTTGCGGGGTGACCGGAGGATGTTCATCTGCAAGAGGGCAGCGAAGTGGTGCTGAGAGCCAATATACGGGCATGCGCGACATATGTTAGAACAGTAGAGTTTGTAGCGGCTTGGACACCTGTCTGAATTGCAGCTGCTTTCACTCAACCATTATGCGGGTGGGATCCTTCCCTGGAATTTCTTCACATCTGAAAACTGTTGTAATCTTTGTGGTGGACAGCGATTTGAACTTGTTAACCCTGCTATCTGCCTTAAAAAAAAGCGATTTATACGTGCTCTCTCAGGTCATAATGACGCAGTATGGTATTTAAAGGGCATGATGATTAAAAATTGTTAAAATTATTACAATTTTAAATGTAGGTTTATTTGTGACAGTATAGACAAAGTTTATAGTATTACATGCCAACAATCTCAGCAATGATGTAAGCTCTGTCCCTCATTGAGCTATTGTTTAATAGAGTTTTACTTAGCGTATAAACTGTCATTCATGGGAAAAATTGGAATATAAGTCTACAATTAAAGACAGTGGTATCTAACGTAAGCCTTACAAACATGTTTATGACAATTTGAACGCTTCATTGGTGCCTTATTGTCTACAACTTGATCGATAGAATTTGCATCTGACACGTTCGTAGTTTTGGTTGCCACCGCTGGAGCTTGGTGCTCATGGACTTTCCGTTTGTTTTCTTATAACAATGGCCGATGACTGTTCGTTTCGTGGCAGCATTTTTCTAGCTTCAGTATAAGGAATCACTAGGAGTATTTCCAATTCATCGAGAAATATTCTTCTTTTGTAAAGAACATTTTTTTTCCACCCTGGATTTCTCTCCATAGCACAAAAGCATTGTAGGCAGAAGTACTAATAATATTGCAGAAGATAATCATTTGCCAGCGTTTGGTTTTTCTCTTGTACCTGTAGATGCCAATAAGCTGATCCAAAGCGTCAATTACTTCCTTATTAGCATTGTAGTCTAATATCATTTTCGGTTGAAATAAAAAAAAAAACTGTTATGTATGTATCTCAGGTGAGCCGTTGCGGCTTGGTTTGCTGGCCCAGCTACCTCTGGCACTGGTATCGATAGTCACATCCCTTGCCTACCTACGTGATTACTTTGCTATTCACAATAAGGTGCCTGGCAGAGGGTTCAATGAATCACCTTCATGCTCTCTACCGTTCCACTCTCGAACGGCATGCGGAAAAGCGAGCACTTAAATTTTTCCGTGCGAGATCTGATTTCTCTTATTTTATCGTGTGATCATTCCTCCCTATGTAGTTGGGTGCCAACATTCTATCAATCAGAGGAAAAAAATGGTTCAAATGGCTCTGAGCACTTTGGGACTTATCTGCTATGGTCATCAGTCCCCTAGAACTTAGAACTACTTAAACCTAACTAACATAAGGACATCACACACATCCATGCCCGAGGCAGAATTCTAGCCTGTGACCGTAGCAGTCGCGCGGTTCCAGACTGTAGCGCCTAGAACCGCTCGGCCATTACGGCCGACGAAGGAGAAAACTGGTGATTGAAATTTCATGAGAAGATCCCGTCGCTACGAAAAACTCCTTTGTGTTAAAGATTGCCACTCCAATTCACGTATCATGTCTTGACACTATCTCCCCTATTTCGCGATAATGCAAAACGAGCTACCCTTCTTTGTACTTTTTCGATGTCATCCGTCACTCCCACCTGATGCGGATCCCACACCGCACAGCAGTACTCCAGAATAGGGCGGACAAGCGTAGCGTAAGCAGTCTCTTTGGCAGACCTGTTGCACCTTCTAAGTGTTCTACCAGTGAATCGCAGTCTTCGGTTTGCTCTACCCACAATATTATCTGTGTGATCGTTCCACTTTAGGTTATTTGTAATTGTAATCACTAAGTATTTAGTTGAATTAACAGCCCTCATATTTGTGTGACTTACCTCGTAATCGAAATTTAGCTGATTTCTTTTAGTACTTATGTGAATAACTTCCCACTTTTCTTTATCCAGGGTCAATTGGCACTTCTCGCACCACTTGTGACTTATTTTTGGTTTTATTGCTTGAGGTGTGGAGGTTCGGCGTGGAAGCAGTGAACTGTGAACCGCACGTGATGGAAGGAGGAATGGAGCAGCAGTGGCTGGCGGTGGGCTTTTGTTGTGCAAGTTTGAGATGGAAAACGCATGTAACCAGCCGGATCGCCGAGCGAGTTGTCGATTGTTGGGCAGCCGCTAAAGAAAGTGACGAAGGCAGTGCTCTGGAGATCTGGTGACAGGGGCCTCCTTCTGTTATTTGAAAAGGAGTTAAAAGATCAATTCACGGTGTGGAGAGCGCACCGTAACATACTGCCTATCGATGTTCTGGTCATGCGGTTTTATTGATTAAAGGAAAACTGGTGCAATATTACTGACACTTGTTCAGTGAATAGTATGTATTTGATTGTTCTGTAGTGTGCCTTGGCTTGAGAGTGGCCAATAGATGTAAGTGCGTCTTCTTTGAAGCCATGTGATTCTGTTAATTGGTGAACCGCTTGTGTGCACCCTCTCAGGGTGCGATGTTATGAACTGAGGTGGTAACACCGGTGAGAGGCACTGTACCTGGCGGCAATGTCATGGTACTGTATCAGGTACTCGGTATGAATTTGAAATCAAAATGTGATTTAGTAAAGTGTATTTATTCTAACCTACCTTCATGTGTTTTAGTCGTCATTGAATTCCATAGGACTACCACTAAGTAAAATTTTCTGCTTTGCTTAAGTTCACCTTAACTGGAGTTTCTTAATTCGTTTTAGCAATGCTTGCTCACGCCTCAGGGGGTTTAACTGTAACTGCTCTGTTTGTACCTGCACCTTGTCAGTTACACTTACTAGCTTGTCATCTTACCTAGTCAGAGAAGGGTGTATTTATCGTGTACGACAAAATCCATTCTAATTACCCCTGTCAATATTAGCGAGTCTCCCCTGATCTGATTAAAATCCCTGTGAAGGCGTGTGTGTAATATACAGGGTGAGTCACTAACTATTGCTACCAAGAATAACTCCGGAAGTGTGAAAGGAGTTGAAAAGTTTGTGGAACAAAACTTGCATGTGACGACGGGGGCCATAATATGACGTAGGTTTTTTGTTGATAGGCGGTTTCGCTTCAGAGATATGAAGGTAAACTTTTTTTTTTTTTAGTAAGAATGGAATCCTACAGTTTGGTACTTATTTTCTGAGGGCGGCTCTCGAGACGAATCCAATAATGTGTAACAGTAAGGTCTTTGAAAGTCAACGAAGGTCACAAAGGTGGCACGAACGTCCATTTACAGAAGGCGTTCGAAGTGATGTATCAATGCAGTGCTGCAATCTTCTTATCATGAATGGAGTGGTATTCCTTATCATATCTGCAATTACTGAAGCACATTCTCTGACAATTCTCTCTCGCTTATCTTCAGGTGTAGTTGGAACGCCTTTATAAACAATGTCTTTTACGAATTGTCACAAGAAAGAGATCCAGAGGCGTCAAGCCTGGTGAATGAGTCGGCCACGACACATCTGCTCCGCGTCCAATCTAACGATTTGGGAATTGTCTCTGCAACTCATATCTAGCCATCAGCGAAAAAAATGTGCCGGACACCCATCATGTTGATACCACATTCTGTTCCTTGTTCCTAAAGGTATTTCTTCCAATAACAGACCTCACGTTTCTTGCATGAATGTGGTGTACTTCCTACCATTAAGATTTCCTTCCATGAAATAGGGGCCTATAATTCTGTCCTCAAGAATCCCGCACCATACATTCACCGATCACGGTTTCTGGAGTGCAATTTGCCGCAGCCAACATGGATTTTCAGTTGCCCAGTAATGCATGATCTGCAAATTAATACTTCCATGGCTCGTGAATGTAGCCTCGCCAGTAAATAAAATCAAATTAATAAATGTGTCATCCCTCTGAATCTGAAGTTGAGCCCATCGGCAGAATTCAATGCGACGCATACAACCCGTACCATTTAATTCTTGGTGGAGTTTGATATGGTAAGGATGATATTTATTGCGATGCAGAAGACGAACAACACTACTCTGGCTCATGCCAGATTCCCTTGCGATTTGATGCGAACTAACACAAGGGACTCGAACCACAGTGGCAAGAGCACCAATTTCCGTTTATTCGTTAGTAACTTTACTTTGCCGGATTTGTTTCCGATGCGTTAAAGAGCCAGTTGTTCTCAATTTATTATACACACATTTAAATGTACGACATGTAGGGTGAGTACGCTGAGGACATCTATCAGCGTATAATTCTCTAGCTCACTGAATTTCGTTGGCACTCTCTGTAAATGAGAATCATATCGACTTGTTCTTCGAAGTAATACATCATTCACATTCGCTTGTTTCGACGATACTAGTCTTACCGTTCCTAGTACTGTTGTATTGCGAAACCGTCGAATGGTGTTTACATGTCAATGGCACGTTAGATGGATACGCCGTATTCGGCGAATATTTACTGTTCGCACGATATATTATTTACTGTCGAGCCTACATTCACGAACCATGGAAATGTTAATTTGCAGAACATGCATTATTGGGCAACTCAAAATCCATGTTGGATGCGGCAAATTGCACACCAAAACGCGTGGTAAATTAATGTAAGATGTGGGATTCTGGAGGACAGGATTATAGGCCCCTATTTAATCGAAGGAAATCTTAATGGTAAAAAGTACACCATATTCCTGTAAGAAACATTAGGTCTGTTATTGGAAGAAATACATACAGTGTGTTACAAAAAGGTACGGCCAAACTTTCAGGAAAGAAAATAAGTTATGTGGACATAAAGTCAAAAGAAGAAATAATTAAAGTGCTTCAAAGTGATATCGGAACTCTCAAAAAAGAGATTCAGTCTCTGAAAGAAGAAAACGCAAAGCTAAAAAGCGAATCGGCAAGCTGTGTATGTGGAAACCCATTACAGAATCAAACAAACAAATGGGAGGACTCATGTGCGCAAATTTCGCTGCCGAGCAAAAAACAAAACCATGTGCACATTCCGGCGAAAACAGTGGCAGAAAGCGAAACATGTGGAAATTCCGTAAACTCACGCGTGCAAACTCCGTTACTGAGAAGTAAACAAACCTGTGTAAGTTCGTATGTGCAAATCCCAGTGAAAACAGTGGCGGAAAACGAATCGTGCGGTAAATCTAAAAGTAAATATAACTGGAAAACTGTGACGTATAAGAAAAAAGATAAATGTGAAAGCAATCCAGCAAAACAGATCGTCAAAAGTGATTTCTTTGTGATTGGCGACTCGATATTAAAAAATGTGGTGGTTCCGAACTGTAAAGTCGATGTTCGCCCTGGAATCCGACCACATCAGATTGTGAAACATTTCAATAACATTAGGAACACTGAAAAATCCAACCAAAACAACAACGATTCCAACACAAACTTTAAAGGCGTGATAATTCACGTAGGGACCAACTCTATTAGAAGCAGCAGACAAGAAGAAATCATAAATGATATTCGTAATGTAATTCGGTCTGCCAAAGATTTGTATACAAACTCCAGAATTGTTATCAACGGAATTCTATAAAGAAGATCGGTGAGTAACGCGTATATAAACAAAATAAACACTGGCATCAGGGAACAGTGCGACGAACTTGGCGTTGTATTTGTTGACCCAAATAAATTTCTCGGCGACAAATGTCTTGGTAGGGATGGCTTGCACCTAAACAGACTAGGTGCAGTTACTTTCAGCAAAATGCTCCTGGACTTATGTAAAATTATAAAAAATAAGGGAAACTAATACAGTCTGCAGGGGGTGACTATCCAAGAATACCATATGCAAACAAAAAACACAAGTGTAATCGTAATAAAGAAGCAGTTGAACCAACACAGAACGACATTAAAACGAAAAAAAGTGGGAATGCAAATAGTGTTAGCAAAAATTACTTAACAGTTGTTCACCAAAATATACGTTCCCTAGCAAACAAGACCCAACAGCTAGAAGTGGAGCTGGAGTCTACAGTCTGCTCATTTGTTTGTCTCACTGAGCATTGGTGCAATGAAGCTGAAATTAATCAATTAGTTTTGCAGTCTTATAATTTAGCGTGTGCATACTGTAGGACTTCTATGAAGTGTGGAGGGTGTTGTATTTATGTAAAACAAAATTATCAGTATAAGACCAGAAGCGACTTATGTGTAATCAGTGAAGAGCAACATTTTGAACTGGCAGCAGTTGAAATCAGAGACAAATACAGGTGTAGGAATTTGATTACCTTATGTATATACAGATCTCCTAGTGGAGACTTCAACATCTTTCTCTCTAAACTTAATCATGTTCTTGACAAGATATCCACTCCAAAGAACCACATTCTCATATGTGGAGACCTAAATGTAGATAAACTGAATCCTGATGCTACATGGGACTCATTACTAAGTCTTGCTCAAAGTTTCAACCTAGTTCCAATGGATAACAGTGCAACAAGAATAACAAAATACTCAAAGACAGCTGTTGATCAGGTATTAACAGATTTAGGCAAAGAAAACTGTGAGGTGGTGGTAGCAGAGCTAGGATTATCTGATCACTCAGGTCAAATCATTACAATAAAAGTGGCTCCAGAAGAAACAAAGAAAAGGCATATTTACAGACGAATTTTTTCTAAACAAAATAGATATGAGTTTGCCAAACAGATAGCAGGACTAACATGGGACTCAGTATACTCAGAGGTAGATGCAAATGAAAAATTCAAAAATTTCATGACATTGTTTAAATTAAATTTTGAAGAAACATTTCCCAAAGTGTTATGTCCATTATCAACAGCAGGAAAAAACAAGTGGGTCATAAAAGGCATCAAAAAATCGTCTGAAACACTAAAGTACCTGAGCTCCATAATCACAGCCAAACTAATCCTGCTTTCTCACTCTTTTATAAAAGATACAGGAAAACATATAGGAAAATATTGCTTGCAGCAAAGAGAGCTCATAACTCCAAACTGGTGCTCTCTGCCGAAAACAAAAATAAGGCAGTATGGAAAATTGTAAAGCAGGAAACTGTACCAGGAAAGTGAATCTGTCAAACCTGAAAATCAAAGAGGAAGGGACTGTAATAAAAGACCCAATATATTTGGCAAACTATATAAATCATTATTTTAGTAGCATAGGAAAAAAATTACAGGAAAATTTTTAACAGCCCCTCAGGTCAAAAAGCCAAATAATGGTGTATCACACTCGATGGTGTTATTCCCTACAACACAGGAAGAAGTCTACAAAGCAGTCAGCAAACTGAAAAACAAAAACTCAGCTGGTCTGGATGAAGTCCCCATTTTTATAATTAAGGACTGTATCAAGAGCCTACTTCCACCTTTAGTTGATATTATAAATCAATCTTTCAAGCAGGGCTACTTTCCAGACTATTTAAAATATGCTAAATTACTACCTCTCTTCAAAAAAAGGTGATGCAGGAAAAATTGAAAATTATAGGCCAATTTCTCTACTCTCATGCTTTGCAAAAATATTAGAAACTATTATGAAAGATAGGCTAATGAATTATTTAAATAAATACAACTTACTGTCTGTTGACCAGTGTGGATTTCGATCAGGGAAAAGCACAGAATCAGCAACAGCACACCTCACAAAACACATTCTAGAAGCGTTAGATAAAGGGAACTACACAACAGGTATATTTCTTGATCTAACTAAAGCGTTTGATACAGTAGACCACAACATATTGTTAAATAAGTTAGATGAACTGGGAATAAGGGGACTTGTGAAAAAGTGGTTCCAGTCATATCTAAAAAATAGAAGACAGATAACTGAAATCTCACATATTTCAAGTCACTCAAACTATATTGTAAAGTATACTTCAGACCCAAATTATGTAAATATAGGTATCCCACAGGGTAGTGTCCTTGGCCCAATACTATTCTGCATTTACATAAATGACTTCCCACAGAGCATCAAGCATGGACAAACAATATTGTTTGCAGATGACTCAAATGTACTAATCAATGACAAATCACCAGATGCACTGAAAGAAAAAGCCGAACAAACTCTAAACAGTGTACGTGAGTGGGCATCCAATAATAAACTAACACTAAATTTTAAAAAAACAAATGCTGTAAACTTCTATGTCTGCAAAAAACCACATTATAACAACTTTAAGTTAAACGATGAAACTATAGAATGTGTAGACTACACAAAATTTCTTGGTATGCATGTTGATAATCAGTTAAAGTGGGAGGAACATATTAAAATACTTAGTAACAGAATCGCTTCAGCATGCTATGCTCTTAGAATTCTGACTGCAGTGTGTGATACTACATGTGTCAGATCTGTATATTTTTCTTATATCCACTCTGTTATTACCTATGGAATGATATTTTGGGGAGTCAACAGTAAAAATATTCAAATAGTTTTCAAATTACAGAAAAGAGCAATTCGTATAATAACCAAGAATGGCAGTAGGGCTCACTGCCTTGAACATTTCCTAAAGCTGGAAATCATAACTGTCCCCTGTGAATACATTTTTCAAAGTATTATGTATGTAAAGAAAAATATTGACTGCTATGTTAAAAATTCTTTAGTACACAGCTATGGAACCAGAAACCAATACAATCTGCATCTAGAGAGAAAAAATAAAGTTAAAACGCAGCAGAGCTTGTTGTACAATGCTGTTAAATTGTATAATAAATTACCCCAAAATATAAAAGATATTGACACAATTGGACAGTTCAAAACAAAACTAAAAAAAAATTTATTAAATAAAAGTTATTATGCAGTAACGGACTATCTGAATTAAAACATGTAGTGAAATTAAAGTAGCCTGCATTGTAATACATGAGGAAATAATTAAAATATGAAATCCAAAATTTTACAGTACTATAAGAAAATTACATAAGGATATAAAACTAATGTAACATACTTTAAAAATTTGTGTAAATATTAATTTTATGTGCATAATTTGTAGGTATGTTGTATTGTATATGATTTTGCTGACGAAATCCACACAATGTAAATTGTTACATGGATTAATAAAGAAATCAAATCAAATCAAACGCTTACTTGCCATGTTAGAGCTCATTTTATTACTTCTCTTCAAATCACATTAATCATGGAATGGAAACACACACCAACAGAACGTACCAGCGTGACTTCAAACATTTTGTTACAGGAAATGTTCAAAATGTACTCCGTTAGCGAGGATACATGCATCCACCCTCCGTCGCATGGAATCCCTGATGCGCTGATGCAGCCCTGGAGAATGGCGTATTGTATCACAGCCGTCCACGATACGAGCACGAAGAGTCTCAACATTTGGTACCGGGGTTGCGTAGACAAGAGCTTTCAAATGCCCCCATAAATGAAAGTCAAGAGGGTTGAGGTAACGAGAGCGTGGAGGCCATGGAACTGGTCCGCCTCTACCGAATCTGTTGTTGAGAAAAGTACGAACACTTCGACTGAAATGTGCAGGAGTTCCATCGTGCATGAACCACATGTTGTGTCGTAAAGGCTATGTTCTAGCAGCATATGTAGGGTATCGCGTATGAAATCATGATAACGTGCTCCATTGAGCGTAGGTGGAAGAACGTGGGGACCAATCAAGACATCACCAACAATGCCTGCCCAAACGTTCACAGAAAATCTGTGTTGATGACTTGATTGTACAACTGCGTACGGATTCACGTCAGCCCACACATGTTGATTGTAAAAATTTACAATTTGATGACGTTGCAATGAAGCCTCATCCGTAAAGAGAACATTTGCACTGAAATGAGGATTGACACATTGTTGGATGAACCATTCGCAGAAGTGTACCCGTGGAGGCCAATCAGCTGCTGATAGTGCCTGCACACGCTGTACATGGTACGGAAACAACTGGTTCTCCCGTAGCACTCTCCATACAGTGACGTGGTCAACGTTACCTTGTACAGCAGCAACTTCTCTGACGCTGACATTAGGGTTATCGTCAACTGCACGAAGAATTGCCTCGTCCATTGCAGGTGTCCTCGTCGTTCTAGGTCTTCCCCAGTCGCGAGTCATAGGCTGGAATGTTCCATGCTCTCTAAGACGCCGGTCGATTGCTTCGAACGTCTTTCTGTCGGGACACCTTCGTTCTGGAAATCTGTCTCGATACAAAGTACCGCGCCACGGCTATTGCCCCGTGCTAATCCATACATCAAGTTGGCGTCTGCCAACTCCGCATTTGTAAACATTGCACTGACTGCAAAACCACGTTCGTGATGATCACTTTAACCTGTTGATGCTACGTACTGATGTGCTTGATGCTAGTGCTGTAGAGCAATGAGTTTCATGTCAACACAAGCACTGAAGTCAACATTGCCTTCCTTCAATTGGGCCAACTGGCGGTTAATCTAGGAAGTACAGTACATACTGACGAAACTAAACAGGGAAATTAAGCGTTTCCGGACACATGTCCACATAAAATCTTTTCTTTATTTGTGTGTTAGGAATGTTTCCTGAAAGTTTGACCGTACCTTTTTTAACACCCTGTATAGGAACAAGGAACAGAATGTGGTAGCAACACGATGAGTGTCCAGAACATTTTTCGCTGATGGGTAGAAATGAGTTGTAGAGACAATTCCCAAATCTTTGGATTGGACGCGGAGGAGATGTGTCGTGGTCGAGTCGTTCGCCAGACTTGCCGCCTCTGGACTTTTTTCTTGCGGGGATTCGTAAAAGACATTATTTATAAAGACGTTCTAACTACACCTGAAGATATGCGAGAGATGGCTGGCTCTGAGCACTATTGGACTTCACATCTGAGGTCATCAGTCCCCTAGACTTAGAACTACTTAAACCTAACTAACCTAAGGACGTCACACACATCCATGCCCGAGGCAGGATTCGAACCTGCGACCGTAGCGGTCGCGCGGTTCCAGATTGAAGCGCCTATAACCGCTCGACCACAGCGGCCGGCTATGCGAGAGAGAATTGTCAGATCATGTGGTTCGGTAAGTGCCAAAGTGATAAAGAATACCACTCAGTCCATGATAAGAAGATTGCAGCACTGCCTTGACACCAATGATCGTCACGTCTAACACCATTCTGTAAATGGACGTTCATGCTAGCTTTGTCATCTTCGTTGACCTTCAAAGACATTATTGTCACACATCATTGGATTCGTCTCGATAGCCGCTATCATAAAAAAGTAAAGTACATAGCATCTCTCTCAACAACAAAAAATTGACCTTCATATCTCTGACGTGACCCCACCTAGCAACAAAAAACCAACGTCATATTATGGCCTCCGTTGTCCCCCGCAACATTTGTCCCACAAACTGTCCAGCTACTATCATACTTTCGAAGTTATTCTAGGTGGCAATAGTTGGTGACTTACCCTTAACTATTTGTTTTATCTGAGGTTACGAGTTGTATTTATCTTGCTAAAGCGAGTCTCATCATTTGTTAGTGTATATTCTGTTGCTGTTTGAGGGTACTGCTTCGCGTCTGATTTATGTTCACAGTTGATTGCGAAACACGCGAGTCTACCTTGGTGTTTGCAGCCGCGACTTCTGGGCCGCTACCTTGGCGGCATCCTGCCCAACGCCCGGGGTCTAAGTTAGCGCCGTGGGAGCGCTTTGCCGCGTCGTCTGTCATACCTAGCAAAAGTTGGGTAGTTGTCTTGTTCCTGGGTTGAGCGACTGCCGTCAGGGCTGTAGGCTGCGGAGTTTAGAAGGATTAACTCAATAACTTTTGTACATTACGAGTGTTGAAACTTTAATAGTGGCAACTATTTGTTCGCAACCGATACAAAAGTTACATGTTTGCACCTGTTTCTGTCCTTCAAAGTAGTCACCAGCGTTGTGTAGAACCCTTTGCCAGCGATGTGGAAGGCGTAGTATATCGTTAGCAGAGTCTGTTCTGTTGATGGCGCGAATGGAGCGGTCTACTGCCTGTCGAATCTCTGGAACAGTTCTGAAGCTAATGCCACAAAGTCATTCCTTCATCTTCGGAATCAAATCAATCACAAGGACTTACGTCCGAGGGGTATGGTGGATGGTACAGTACTTCCTAGTCCCATCGACTGAACAGAGCAGTCACAGCTTGCGCTGTATGCGCCCGCGCATTATTGTGCAAAATGATGGGTGGTTTACGCAGAAAGTGTCGCCGCTTCGTTCGCAAAGCTGGTCGCAGGTGATGCTCCAAAAACGAACATTAATACTGTACATTGACGGTCTGCCGTGGAGGAACGTAATGCGTTGAGATAACACCATCACAGTCGTACACGAGAATCACCATAACTTTAGACCGCTCCATTCGCACCATCAACAGAACGGGCTCTGCTAACGGTATACTACGACTTCCACATCGCTGACAACGGGTTCTACACAACGCTGGTGACTACTTTGAAGGACAGTAACAGGTGCATACATGTAACTCTTTTGTATCGGTTGTGAATAAATAGTTGCCACTATTAAAGTTCCAACCCTCGTATAATCAAGCTGTTGATTCTGTTACTGTTCATAAAAGGTGTTCAAATTCTCTGCTAACTGTTTACATAAAATCAGATGTGCTCTGTATTTCGTCAATGTAGTTTCCCATGACTGAATGATTCAAATTTAGTTCTTACTGTTTATAAATTCAAATGGTTCAAATGGCTCTGAGCACTATGGGACTTAACTTCTAAGGTCATCAGTCCCCTAGAACTTAGAACTACTAACTGACCTAAGGAAATCACGCACATCCATTCCCGAGGCAGGATTCGAACCTGCGACCGTAGTGGTCGCGCGGTTCCAGACTGTAGCGCCTAGAACCGCTCGGCCAACCAGGTCGGCTCATAAATTCAGATGCTTTGTGTTTATTGAATACTGTTTCCTTTGCTTATACAGATAAGTTTCATTAGTTTGTCATTTTATATGTCTCTATAATTCTTATGGTTTTGCTATTAACCTGGAATTTCAGTATGTTTTTCTTAAACAAATGTTAATTCCGTAAAAACGGTGAGCTATCTGATGGGTCTCCCTTCCACGTGTTGATGTTTTATCCTTGCCTATCCTGAACCTGTTACCTGGGTTTCATCAGGCATGTAGAAATAAAGCTTGACTCAGATATTTGTACATTCTGTGAAGTTTTAAGCCTCCCGCGTCATATTGACTTAAAGAACACAAGTGTAACAAAGTTTTAGAAAGAGCGAGAAAAATACTTTTTTTTCAAAAAATTAGACATTTAAGGTATTTAGAATGTTCAGAAAAAGTCAAGTTTAGAGCATTCCATTATTTGTTTTATGTTACAGGATTAATCAATACAAAGATTAATTAATAACAACATCTTGCTGTATTCCTGTTATCCTCCGCCAAGTCTCTTTATCCAGTGCATCTTCCTTGTCGACTCTGCGATGTACCATTACTCCATTTATGCGGACTATCCAAGAACGTCGCGGTCTTCCGCGCTTAAGTCTGCGTCCTGGTTTCCATTCATAAACCACTTTTGGCCAACAATGATCTGGCATTCTCATCGTATATCCTTACAATTTTAATGATTTTCTTTCAATTCAATCAATCACAGTATTATTTGCCTTCATTCTAGCTCTCATTACTTTTTCTTTTGATTCCTGATATTCTGGAACTCCTAAGCAAATAATCCATTTCCACAGCTGTTAGTCTTTTTATGGGATCCGCATTTAAGATCCGTAGTTCTAATCCATGGATCAGAACTATGGAGAAGTCCATTTAAATATTAAAATGTTATGGAAAAATAAATTCCTTTTCTGATCATATTGACCCAAAGATAACACGGGCAGAGTTAAACAGGTGTCCTCAGTCCACGTCATCCTGGCTCGCATCTTGCAAGCGGGTTTACTTGTGCCTCACATATGAGGAGAGAATGCACTCCTCAGTTAATTGTATTAGGCTGTTTGTGGCCATTTTGAAAACGCTTCATGAATGGCTTCATGCTTGTTATTTGCTGAATTTTCTTGGTAAATGCACGAAGTGAACAGTTTTCGTCCTTATTAAAGACCCGTGGGCCGTTGGTGCTTATGCAAGCTTCCAGAACGTTCAAATGTGTGTGAAATCTTATGGGACTTAACTGCTAAGGTCATCAGTCCCTAATCTTACACACTACTCAACCTAAATTATGCTAAGGACAAACAAACACACCCATGCCTGAGGGAGGACTCGAACCTTCGCCGGGACCAGCCGAACAGTCCATGATTGCAGCGCCTGAGACCGCTCCGAAAATACCGCGCGGCCAAGCTTCAACACTTACGTTTTAAATCTTTTAGTGTACTGTAATCTTAAGATATTTGGTTTTAAATTTCCTTTCATTTTATCTCTTGTCTAAGTTGAAATCTGATTTGTTTGTGCGTGCTTGTGTTAGTAGGAACTTTGTTAACATACACTACTGGCCATTAAAATTGCTACACCAAGAAGAAATGCACATGATAAACGGGTATTCATTGGACAAATATATTATATTAGAACTGGCATGTGATTACGTTTTCATGCAATGTGGGTGCATAGATCCTCGTTCTGCCAACGGCCTTGTCAAAGAGGGCGGAGGAGCGGATAGAGGTTCAAGGCACTGTCTTGTCCTAGGGGTGAGAAATTAGCCCTAAAGGAGGAATAATCAGCAATGATCAACGACATGAGGATGCAGAAGGCAATGG
Source organism: Schistocerca gregaria (assembly GCF_023897955.1). Lineage (NCBI taxonomy): Eukaryota > Metazoa > Arthropoda > Insecta > Orthoptera > Acrididae > Schistocerca > Schistocerca gregaria. The sequence continues at coordinate 213,770,969 of NC_064925.1, forward strand.
AAACCACTGCATTAAAGACACGTAACGTGTTTCCACAGGACATGTGGCCTGTAGTTGAAGAAGTGTCATGATGATCTCTCCATTGGCAAAAGATTCCGGAATAGTCCCCCAGTCGGATCTCCGGGAGGGGACTGCCAAGGGGGAGGTTACAGTGAGAAAAAGATTGAATAATCAACGAAAGGATTATGTTCTACGAGTCTGGGCGTGGAATGTCAGAAGCTTGAACGTGGTAGGGACACTAGAAAATCTGAAAAGGGAAATGCAAAGGCTCAATCTAGATATAGTAGGGGTCAGTGAAGTGAAGTGGAAGGAAGACAAGGATTTCTGGTCAGATGAGTATCGGGTAATATCAACAGCAGCAGAAAATGGTATAACAGGTGTAGGATTCGTTATGAATAGGAAGGTAGGGCAGAGGGTGTGTTACTGTGAACAGTTCAGTGACCGGGTTGTTCTAATCAGAATCGACAGCAGACCAACACCCACAACGATAGTTCAGGTATACATGCCGACGTCGCATGCTGAAGACGAACAGATAGAGAAAGTGTATGAGGATATTGAAAGGGTAATGCAATATGTAAAGGGGGACGAAAATCTAATAGTCATGGGCGACTGGAATGCAGTTGTAGGGGAAGGAGTAGAAGAAAAGGTTACAGGAGAATATGGGCTTGGGACAAGGAATGAAAGAGGAGAAAGACTAATTGAGTTCAGTAACAAGTTTCAGCTAGTAATAGCGAATACCCTGTTCAAGAATCACAAGAGGAGGAGGTATACTTGGAAAAGGCCGGGAGATACGGGAAAATTTCAATTAGATTACATCATGGTCAGACAGCGATTCCGAAATCAGATACTGGATTGTAAGGCTTACCCAGGAGCAGACATAGACTCATATCACAATATAGTAGTGATGAAGAGTAAGCTGAAGTTCAAGACATTAGTCAAGAAGAATCAATACGCTAAGAAGTGGGATACGGAAGTTCTAAGGAATGACGAGATACGTTTGAAGTTCTCTAACGCTATAGATACAGCAATAAGGAATAGCGCAGTAGGCAACACAGTTGAAGAGGAATGGACGTCTCTAAAAAGGGCCATCACAGAGGTTGGGAAGGAAAACATAGGTACAAAGAAGGTAGCTACGAAGAAGCCATGGGTAACAGAAGAAATACTTCAGTTGATTGATGAAAGGAGGAAGTACAAACATGTTACGGGAAAATCAGGAATACAGAAATACAAGTCGCTGAGGAATGAAATAAATAAGAAGTTCAGGGAAGCTAAGACGAAATGGCTGCAGGAAAAATGTGAAGACATCGAAAAAGATATGATTGTTGGAAGGACAGACTCAGCATACAGGAAAGTCAAAACAACCTTTGATGACATTAAAAGCAACGGTGGTAACATTAAGAGTGTAACGGGAATTCCACTGTTAAGTGCAGAGGAGAGAGCAGACAGGAGGAAAGAATACATTGAAAGCCTGTATGAGGGTGAAGATTTGTCTGATGTGATAGAAGAAGAAACTGGAGTCGATTTAGAAGACATAGGGGATCCAGTATTAGAATCGTAATTTAAAAGAGCTTTGGAGGACTTACGGTCAAATAAGGCAGAAGGGATGGATAACATTCCATCAGAATTTCTAAAATCATTAGGGGAAGTGGCAACAAAACGACTACTCACGTTGGTGTGTAGAATATATGAGTCTGGCGACATACCATCTGACTTTCGGAAAAGCATCATCCACACAATTCCGAAGACGGCAAAAGCTGACAACTGCGAGAATTATCGCACAATCAGCTTAAAAGCTCATGCATCGAAGCTGCTTACAAGAATAATATACAGAAGAATGGAAAAGAAACTTGAGAATGCGCTAGGTGACGATCACTTTGGCTTTCGGAAAAGTAAAGGCACGAGAGAGGCAATTCTGACGTTACGGCTAATAATGGAAGCAAGGCTAAAGAAAAATCAAGACACGTTCATAGGATTTGTCGACCTGGAAAAAGCGTTCGACAATATAAAATGGTGCAAGCTGTTCAAGATTCTGAAAAAAGTTGGGGAAAGCTATAGGGAGAGACGGGTCATATACAATATGTACAACAACCAAGAGGGAATAATAAGAGTGGACGATCAAGGACGAAGTGCTCTTATTAAGAAGGGTGTAAGACAAGGCTGTAGCCTTTCGCCCCTACTCTTCAGTCTGTACATCGAGGAAGTAATGATGGAAATAAAAGAAAGGTTCAGGAGTGGCATTAAAATACAAGGTAAAAGGATATCAGTGATTCGATTCGCTGATGACATTGCTATCCTGAGTGAAAGTGAAGAATAATTAAATGATCTGCTGAACGGAATGAACAGTCTAATGAGTACACAGTATGGTTTGAGAGTAAATCGGAGAAAGACGAAGGTAATGAGAAGTAGTAGAAATGAGAACAGCGGGAAACTTAACATTACGAATTGATGGTCACGAAGTCAATGAAGTTAAGGAGATCTGCTACCTAGGCAGTAAAATAACCAATGACGGACGGAACAAGGACACCAAAAGCAGACTCGCTATGGCAAAAAAGGCATTTCTGGCCAAGAGAAGTCTACTAATATCAAATACCGGCCTTGATTTGAGGAAGAAATTTCTGAGGATGTACGTCTGGAGTACAGCATTGTATGGTAGTGAGACATGGACTGTGGGAAAACCGGAACAGAAGAGAATCGAAGCATTTGAGATGTGGTGCTATAGACGAATGTTGAAAATTAGGTGGACTGATAAGGTAAGGAATCAGGAAGTTCTACGCAGAATCGGAGAGGAAAGGAATATGTGGAAAACACTGATCAGGAGAAGGGACAGGATGATAGGACATCTGCTAAGACATGAGGGAATGACTTCCATGGTACTAGAGGGAGCTGTAGAGGGCAAAAACTGTAGAGGAAGACAGAGATTGGAATACGTCAAGCAAATAATTGAGGACGTAGGTTGCAAGTGCTACTCTGAGATGAAGAGGTTAGCACAGGAAAGGAATTCGTGGCGGGCCGCATCAAACCAGTCAGTAGACTGATGTCCAAAAAAAAAAATAGTTCCTGAGAAATCAGTACCCAGAACAACTACCTATGGCCGTAATAACGGCCTTGATACGCGTGGGCATTGAGTCAAACAGAGCTCGGATGGCGTGTACAGGTACAGCTGCCCATGCAGCTTCAACGCGATACCATAGTTCATCAAGAGTAGTGACTGGCGTATTGTGACGAGCCAGTTGCTCGGCCACCATTGACCAGACTTTTCAATTGGTGAGAGATTTGGAGAATGTTCTGGCCAGGGGAGCAGTCTAACATTTTCTGTATCCAGAAAGGCCCGTACAAGACCTGCAACATGCTGTCATGCACTATCCTGCTGAAATGTAGGGTTTAGCAGGGATCGAATGAAGGGTAGAGCCACAGGTAGTAACACATCTGAAATGTAACGTCCACTGTTCATAGTGCCGTCAATGCGAACAAGAGGTGACCGAGACGTGTAACCAATGGCACCCCATACCATCACGCCGGGTGATACGCCAGTATGGCGATGACGAATACACACTTCCAATGTGCGATGTCGCCAAACACGGACGCGACCATCATGATGCTGTAAACAGAACCTGGATTCATCCGAAAAAATGACGTTTTGCCATTCGTGCACCCGGGTTCGTCGTTGAGTACACTATTACATGCGCTCCTATCTGTGATGCAGCGCCAAGGGTAACCGCAGCCATGGTCTCCGAGCTGATAGTCCATGCTGCTGCAAACGTCGTCGAACTGTTCGTGCAGATGGTTGTTTTCTTGCAAAACGTCCACATCGGTTGACTCAGGGATCGAGACGTGGCTGCACGATCCGTTATTGTCATGCGGATAAGATCATCTCGACTGCTAGTGATAGGAGGCCGCTGCGATCCAGCACGGCGTTGCATATTACCCTCCTGAACCCACCGATTCCATATTCTGCTAACAGTCTTTGGATCTCGATCAACGCGAGCAGCATTGTAGCGATACGATGAACCTCAACCGCGATAGGCTACAATCCGACCTTTATCAAAGCAGGAAACGTGATGGTACGCATTTCCCCTCCTTACATGAGGCATCACAATAACGTTTAACCAGGCAACGCCGGTCAACTGCTGTTTGTGTATGATAAATCGGTTGGAAACTTTCCTCATGTCAGCACGTTGTAGGTGTCGCCACCGGTGCCAAACTTGTGTGAATGTTCTGAAAAGCTAATCATTTGCATATCACAGCATCTTCTTCCTGCCGGTTAAATTTCTCGTTTGTAGCACGTCATCTTCTTGATGAAGCAATTTTAATGACCAGTAGTGTAGTTTCGTATCTTTCTGGAGATCATCAGTGTGTACGTACATGATAAAGAAGCCCGGAAAGGGGCCATGCTTTATAGTTCTACGTGCCTGGTTTCAGGTGCCTCTATCGACAACTAATTCAAAATAAAAGCCCCCTTGACGTGGTATTCAATTTCTGAATACAGTAGCTAATAAAGCGATTTGTGTGCTTCTGTTGTAATTTTTCAACACTTGAGCCATTTTCTGGGTGAGTTTGACCCTTTGTGAGTTTGTAACTTTGTTATCTGTTATTCTGACTCCTTTTACTGCCTCAGTGGACGAAAATTAATTTAAGGATTTTGTATTCACTGTTTCTGGCCCTTCAACGGCATTAACTGTTCATGTTTTCTGATTATCAAGAATTTATTTCTTTAAAAAAAATTATTTTACGTGTTGTCGTAAGTCGGTTTACGTGATTTTATTAATTTGGTGTCAGAAAGCGCTTTACTTAAATATCTCGGCTGTAAAATCACATTAGCGACATGTATTTGCTACTCCTTTTTTGCTTATTACTGCTCTAGCGCGCTTGTTCTAGTCTAATTATAAGTGTCCATTGATGGTGGTTCCTTGCAGTAAAACAAAATAAAATAAATTTTAGCTAGTACCATAGTGAGGCGGTTTTCAGTCTTACAGCTTGTCGTTGTTGGCGAATTGCTTCCTCACAGTGGGCTTCGAGTGTTCCACTGTGACATTCTGTGTGTTAAGTACAATTAAGAGGTGCTTCACTTATTGTAAATTAATAATTGGTCTTTGGCCATTCTAAGATAATTATTTATTCATTTACAAGAAGGCTTCATTTTTAAAGTTTTGGGATACTGCGTTTCTGTAAAATTGTGACATTCAGGTTCTTATTATACTTTAGCTGGTCCGAAAAGAACAATAACCAACTGTCTTTCTAAATTACTTTCCCTATGGAGAATTCCAATATTTGTTTATTCTGCCTTGCAACACACTTTCTTGAGAACCGTAATAGCTACTACGTTAATTCTTTACTGTTTGTTTATTTCGTGACCTAATATTAATAAACGTTTGTTAAAATTTAATATGCTTTTATTGACCCAGCACTTTACCCTTCACCCTACCAGCTCCCTACCATTCAGAAATATTGGGTAGTACTACAAATTAGTGAAAAAATCAACACAGTCATTTGATTTTTTACATACCAAGAAAAATGGCTAATTACTTGAATAAAACAACTTCAGCCTATATTCTGAGAAATACAGTTACATTCACAATAACTCTGAAATGCGGCACACCATTTTGCATGCCTTTTCATTAATTCTGGTGCTGGTTGAGTAATGTAAAGAACGTGAACGGTGGAGATTGCAGTAAGAAAATATGCTGTACTGCATTACGGTGGAGACTGTTGTAAAAAAGAGCTCGGTTCACTGTGACTGGCGGTACTGGGTCCTGTGTAAATTCCTTTCTTTAACACTGTGAAAAACCAGCTGGTTTCTGGACGCTTTTACGTGCGTGGGAAGACAGAATGTGTTGGAGCTGAGATGGGTGAATAGAAAATGTTGCAGAGAACTGCACTTTGCATGGCGACCGGAGGAACAGGCATTGACTTAGTGTAACTGGGACTGCCGCAGAGTATCAGGAGGCTGATAAGCATTGTCAGGTTTACAACCTACGGCAGCCGAGTCGGTCGCCAGAGAACGGAGAGACAATACGAGATGCACGTAAGGCTGTTTTCTCAAGTTTTGCAGGCTGGCTTTGCAGATAACTACCGGCCACATCCGAAAACACAAGGTACACAAATTGATGAGCTGACCTCGCAAGTAGTACCTCCTAATTTCAGAGGCCCTCCGCTCTGAGGATAGTTCCATGAGCACCAAGACTCTAGTCTGAGCCGTTAAAGTGTGACGTCACAAGCAACGAGTTAGCGCAGACGTTTTTTTTTTTGCCAGTATGGGAGAGCTTTGCGATATGATTGGTGTCCGGAAGTGGTGTTCTGGTTTGGCGAGACTCTCGCAATTGGGTCGTAGTGTTTTGCAATTTAGCTATTGGCAACAGATATTGATAGGCGGGAGAAATGAGCGCAGAGTATAAAGGAAAGCCAAATTTTAACATTGACTGGGAAGCTTCAGTTGGAGGTGGTCCATAGGATTTCACAAACGAGCCGTTGAGGTCCGTTGGTGGACTTCAGTCGAACTGGAGGGGAGCGCATCTTAGCGACGATCAGGAAACTGTGTTGCAGATATAGAGAGGTACCCTTGTTTTCTCCGGGGAGCTACGCTCACACCATCGGCATTCATCTCCGCGTACAAGAAATCTGCAGTGAGTATTAAATGCGACACCAGCTAGCTGGCTCTCTTCTACACTTGTGGACTTTCGTACGATCACCCACGTCAGGTTCAACGTTCATGTGTCGGATAAATGATCGATTTAATGTCACTAAGCTTCGAGTCACAGTTGTTTCTCGGCAGGAATTTTCGGGGTCAAATTTGAGCCTCAGATCGAGATTTGAGTTAAATTGATGCAATTTTGTCATATAGTAGAATAACATTGCTATCCATAATAATTTATACTCCGGAAGTTCATGCAGATTGGCTTCATCAACTGCCTCACTGTCTTGTTCTCATGAGCGTGATAGTATTTCAACGAAATAAATTAGTATTTAAAAGAAAGGTTGCCATATTATTACGCAAATGTCCCACTTTAGGATCTATACCTAGGGCATAATACCGCGTTACCCATCTAAAATTGTGTACATGTAAAATCGTAGTACAGATTTTAGAGAAGTGGCCGACCCACATTTAGTATTCTGCATTGGGGACATAAAACCACAAAGATATTTTGTAACTGATGCTTTACAAGTCATTTTAAGTCTTCTTCATACTTGCTAACAGGATCTGTATTATCTGTGCTGTCCTTGCCATTGTTAAGTGCTGTCACTAGTCACAGCTCCTCCTCGCAGATACTCCATACTATGGGGGGTTGGCGGCTCAGTAAGTCTCAATAGTCGAGAATGTTCAAGAGAATTAGAAATACAACAAGTAACATTATTGTCCCTACTCCCTCTTAAACTGAGAAGAAGAGTTACATTGGTAAGGGATTTGATTTGAGAACAAAGATATGTACACCCATACTTGGCTGCTGGGAGAACAGGTTCACAGTTTCTGATTTCAGACTGAGTGAATGTTAATTATTACAGGATCGCCAGTTTAATTCACCTTTGGATATCGGACTTCGTAGTGAAATAATAGATCGAGGCTCTGAAAAATTTTCTGCTGTTAGTAGTCATATAAATGAGACATAGAAAATGGTTCATAGATTTTTAACTTCTTGCTGTGATAGTGCCACGCAAAACAAGGAGTGCAAGCCCTCACCATAAGAAACACGAGAAACACGAATACACCATAACGCCACCGAAATTTACTGGGCACTACACACGCTTCCAGATGACGTTTACCGGGCATTCGCCTAACCCTCACCCTGCCATCGGATCGTCACATTATATACCGTGATTCGTCACTCCACACAACGTTTTTCCACTGTTCAATCGTCCAATCTTTACGCTTCTTACACCAATCGAGGCGTCGTTTGCCATTTACCGACGTGATGTATGACTTATGAGCAGCACTAGATAATGAAATCCAAGTTTTCTCACCTCCCACCGAACTGTCATAGTACTTCCAGTGGATCCTGATGCAGTTTGGAATGCCTGTGTGATGGTCTGGATAGATTTCTGCCTATTACGCATTATGAGCCTCTTCAGCTTAAGGCGGTCTCTGTCAGTCAACAGACGGGGTCGTCCTGTATGCTTTTGTGCTGTACGTGTCCCTTCACGTTTCCACTTCACTATCACATAGGAAACAGTGGACCTAGGTATGTTTAGGAGTGTGGAAATCTCGCGTACAGACGTATGACGCAAGTAACACCGTCACCTGACCAAGTCCGAAGTCCGTGAGTTCCGCGGAGCGCTCCATTTTGCTCTCTCACGATGTCTAATGACTACTGAGGTTGCTGATATGGAGTACCTGGCATGAGGTGACAGAACAATGCACCTAATATGAAGAACGTATGTTTTGGGGGGTATCCGGATACTTTTGATCACATAGTGTATGTAAAAAGGTAGAATAAGCCGCTAAGGTCGGCAACGCCTATATAAGACAGCAAGTGTCTGGCTCAGGTGTTAGGTTTGTTACTGCTGCTACAATGGCAGGTAATCAAGATTTAAATGAGTTTGAACGTGGTGTTACAGTCGGCGCGCGAGCGATGAGACACAGCATCTCCGGGGTAGCGAAGAAATGGGGATTTTCCCGTACGATCATTTCACGAGTGTACCGTGAATATCAGGAATCCGGTAAAACTTAAAATCTCCGACATCTCTACGGCCGGAAAAAGATCATGCAAGAATGGGACCAGCGACGAGTCGTCACCGACGACTGAAGAAACTCGTACAATCCTTCCGCAAATTGCTGCAGATCTGTGCTGAAAGATCAACAAGCGTCAGAGTGCAAAGCGCTCAACGAAACATAATCGATATGAACTTTCGGAGCCGAAGGCCCACTCGTGTACCCTTGATGACCGCACGACACAAAGCCTTACGTCTCACCTGGGGCCATCAACACCGACATTGTACTGTCGTTGACTGGAGACAAGTTGCCTGGTCGGACGAGTCTCGTTTCAGATTGTATCAAGCGGATGGACGTGTACGGATATGGAGACAACCTCATGAATCCATGGACTATTCATGTCAGCAGGAGTATGTTCAAGCTGGTGGAGGCTCTGTAATGGTGTGTGGCGTGTGCAGTTGGAGGCATCTGGGACCTCTGATATGTCTAGATACGGCTATGACAGGTGACACGTACGTAAGCATCCTGTCTGATCACCTGCATCTATTCATGTCCATTGTGACTTCCGACGGACTTGGGCAACTCCAGCAGGACAAGGCGACACGCCACACGTCCAGAATTGCCGCTGAGTGGCTCCAGGAACACTCTTCCGAGTTAAAACACTTCCGCTGGCCACCAAACTCCCCAGACATGAACATTATTGAGCATATCTGGGATGCCTTGCAACATGCTGTTCAGAAGAGATCTCCACTCCCTAGTACTCTTACGGGTTTATGGACAGCGCTGTAAGACTCATGGTGTCAATTCCTTCCAGCACTACTTCATACATTAGTCGAGTCCCTACCACGTCGTGTTGTGGCACTTCTCCATGCTCGCGGAGGCCCTACACGATATTAGGCAGATGTATCAGTTTCTTTGGCTCTTCAGTGTAAATTACAAAGTCATCTGCATTCAGCAATTTAAAATTTCAAGAATGCGGATTCTATTGTCTAAGGCAGAGGCCCTGATAGATCAATACAAATCATGCTCAGAGATTTAGTAGGTAATAGCGGATGGAATTCCGTCTTGCTACCCAAGTTCGATGGCTTTGCCTTCTGACAGAGTAGACAAATTTCAGAATTTTTTTGTGCATATCGCAACGTATTTGTGAAATAGAAATATAGATTCAATATCCTGTATCACTTTCTTCTTGCGTCGTAATTCCCTGAAAAGGTAAAGAATATGCCATCAAGAGCGTTTTGAGAGGAGGCAGGAACACAAGCGCCCACACACACACACACACACACACACACACACACACTCACACACACACACACACACACACATACACACATACATACATACATACAGACACATTACTTATCAGATAGGCTATCTGTCCTGCAGAAGCCGCCCGGGATGGCCAAGCGGTTCTAGGCACTACAGTCTGGAAACGCGTGCGCGTGACCGCTACGATCGCAGATTGTAATCCTGCCTCGGGCATGGATGTGTTTGATGTCCTTAGGTTAGTTAGCCTTACGTAGTTCCAAGTTCTAGGGAACTGATGACCTTAGAAGTTGAGTCCCGTAGTGCTCAGAGCCATTTTTTCCTGCAGAACAAATCGCCTTCAGATAACTGACAATCTCGCACCTGGGGATTATTCCCTTGATGAAGAAGTAGCTTCGGCTTACTCCACCTGCGGTCGTTACTCTGTAACTCTTTCATATTCTTACACATGTTTATAAAATACTGCTTGTGTTTTGAACCATTCATAAGCTTGACTTCGAATTCCGAGGTTTGTTCTACCAGATCTTCATATTTGGGTAATCACTGAGGCAGTCGTGATAAGGTATCAGCAATGATATTGTCACTTCCTTTCACGTAAACAGTCTCAGAATCACATAACTGAAGAAACATTGTCCTACAGGCAAGACGACTGTGTAGCGGTTTATATGGCAGAAAGAAACGCAAGGCCCAGAGATCGCAGTAGACCTTGAAATATCTTTAACGTAAATAATAGATCATCTTTTTAAGAGCTCAGAGAATAGCGCAGGTCTCTAGTTCAATTGTAGACTACCTCGGTTCGTACTTGGATAGTGTCCTGCTGACAAAGCTGGTCATCCTTATTTCATCTTTAGCTTTGTTGGGTATAAATTGAAAATGGCATGCCCCCAGCCCAGAAAATGAGGCGTCAGAGGCAAATCAAAAGTCTTTTGACATATCGAGATGATACTATACGTCAGAGTAAATAAACGCTTGCTTTATAGGCTTAAAATCTTCCTTACAACGCTCTGTCCAGGATCACGGACTGTTCTTCCTTATAAGGCCTAATAAGGCATTGCTATTCAGCAATTGTCGTGACACAAATCGCCTAAAATACGCACAACCCTATAAAGGCTGTCAGTTGTCGTTTATTCCTTGGAAACAGAAGGTTCTTAAAGCGCTGAATTTCTCATGATCGGGTATTATACCCTCAGATTAAATTACTTGACCTACGAATTTGATCGTGCTTCTCACAAACTTGGATTTTAATAAATTTACAGTAACTCCAGCAGATGAAAGTTTCTGAACTGTTTTTTTTTTTTTCTAGCAATTCAGTATGTTCTTACCAGGTAGTAGTGGCAATTAGAATTTGATCCACATACGTAGTTATTTTATCCATTAGTTCTAGCCCAGCCACTGTGTCATGTGCTGCTTTAAAGACTCCCGAACTAACGTTCAACACAAAGAGCATCAAGCGGTATTGGTAATACACTCCTGGAAATTGAAATAAGAACACCGTGAATTCATTGTCCCAGGAAGGGGAAACTTTATTGACACATTCCTGGGGTCAGATACATCACATGATCACACTGACAGAACCACAGGCACATAGACGCAGGCAACAGAGCATGCACAATGTCGGCACTAGTACAGTGTATATCCACCTTTCGCAGCAATGCAGGCTGCTATTCTCCCATGGAGACGATCGTAGAGATGCTGGATGTAGTCCTATGGAACGGCTTGCCATGCCATTTCGACTTGGCGCCTCAGTTGGACCAGCGTTCGTGCTGGACGTGCAGACCGCGTGAGACGACACTTCATCCAGTCCCAAACATGCTCAATGGGGGACAGATCCGGAGATCTTGCTGGCCAGGGTAGTTGACATACATCTTCTAGAGCACGTTGGGTGGCACGGGATACATGCGGACATGCATTGTCCTGTTGGAACAACAAGTTCCCTTGCCGGTCTAGGAATGGTAGAACGATGGGTTCGATGACGGTTTGGATGTAGCGTGCACTATTCAGTGTCCTCTCGACGATCACCAGAGGTGTACGGCCAGTGTAGGAGATTGATTCCCACACCATGATGCCGGGTGTTGGTCCTGTGTGCCTCGGTTGTATGCAGTCCTGATTGTGGCGCTCACCTGCACGGCGCCAAACACGCATACGACCATCATTGGCACCAAGGCAGAAGCGACTCTCATCGCTGAAGACGACACGTCTCCATTCGTCCCTCCATTCATGCCTGTCGCGACACCACTGGAGGCGGGCTGCACGATGTTGGGGCGTGAGCGGAAGACGGCCTAACGGTGTGCGGGACCGTAGCCCAGCTTCATGGAGACGGTTGCGAATGGTCCTCGCCGATACCCCAGGAGCAACAGTGTCCCTAATTTGCTGGGAAGTGGCGGTGCGGTCCCCTACGGCACTGCGTAGGATCCTACGGTCTTGGCGTGCATCCGTGCGTCGCTGCGGTCCGGTCCCAGGTCGACGGGCACGTGCACCTTCCGCCGACCACTGGCGACAATATCGATGTACTGTGGAGACCTCACGCCCCACGTGTTGAGCAATTCGGCGGTACGTCCACCCGGCCTGCCGCGTGCCCACTATACGCCCTCGCTCAAAGTCCGTCAACTGCACATACGGTTCACGTCCACGCTGTCGCGGCATGCTACCAGTGTTAAAGACTGCGATGGAGCTCCGTATGCCACGGCAAACTGGCTGACACTGACGGCGGCGGTGCACAAATGCTGCGCAGCTAGCGCCATTCGACGGCCAACACCGCGGTTCCTGGTGTGTCCGCTGTGCCGTGCGTGTGATCATTGCTTGTACAGCCCTCTCGCAGTGTCCGGAGCAAGTATGGTGGGTCTGACACACCGGTGTCAATGTGTTCTTTTTTCCATTTCCAGGAGTGTACCTTTCAGCACAGAGAAAGGCAGTAATTTCCTCAAGTCTTCCGAGAGCAAAATGTGCCTTTATGAATATAGCATGTCGGTGCTAGATAAGTGCCTAAGATCGAAAAACTTCAGTAATTGCTCTTCCAAATTTACGGGATGCGTTCGTACCAGCACAACATTGGGACAGATTTCCCTTACTAGGCGTACTTTACCGTCAGGTTTGGCCACTGCAAGAACTGGACTACATCAAGCGAAGAACGAAGGCTCGTGGACCCCAACTCTAGCATGCATCGTGTTTCTCGAGTCATAGCCTCCATCTTTGACCACGGGATTGAAGTGGTGTTTTAAAAAGTTTCATGTGATTTCATCCCTATTCCGTATTCTTAGGTTTTAATTATGCCTGGCTTTCTGTCAAACACACAAATGCACATCAACAGTAGATCTTTCAAAAGTTCCTAGTGTTGGAGAATAGTATCGATGGTCTCTAAGGCTTTATACAGAACTATTTATTCATCTTCACAACTGAAAAGAATCATCAACCATTAACTGTCCCCTTTTGACTAGCTGTAATCGAATGATTCGACAATACGAAACCTAGTGCATAGGAATTTTGATTAAGTCCGCAGAAACTTCTTCTCATAAACACGAAGATAGCATTTATTCAACTCTAACAGTAAGTCAATTTTAATACACTTCTCCCTCAAGAATTCAATACAAAAAATCCAACTTTGAATCAAATCTTCCACAAATAAATTCCATGAATATGCTTCCTAGCATCACCTAAAAAGGATTTGGATTTTTACTGATTTCGACTTACTGCACAAACTATTCTGCAAAATTTTGAACCGGGTAAATTGGCAGCTTTCGAATTTTAATTATTTCACCAATAATACTCTAGAAGTAACATTGCTCATTCCATCTGTGACGAGCAAGACAACAATTGGAGTAGTTTCTATAACAGCTTTGACACATGCTTGCACTAGGAAATAGTGAACCTTCAGCTCACATGTGAAATAATCCATTAATTCGTTTCCCAAATCTACATCTTCATTATACCTTAAGAAGTTTCCGTCTCACTCCATCCTATGGTCAATATCGAGGAGTTAAGTGTAGACAGGACTAGTTTGTTGAACTAGCCACTACAGGACGAATCTCATTTGGATGTCACCAATATTTACCGTGGGGTTTCGATTACGCCATCGAGTATCAATATCACTGTTTATTGCAGGGATCTGTTGCGAATAAGTGTTACTGTTTCCAATAAAGGGTATCTGATTCTGTAGACTATGACGCTACCGGATGTTTGAATTACTTTGTGTTGGACTGAATTGTGGTGTGTTTTGAGCATTAGAATACTTCTGATTACGGTTATTGTGATTATTCCAGGAGTGTACTCCATTATTTTAATAACCCGGATGGTGTCGATCATCAGTCCTTCTCCTTCTGTTCTAAGTTGGAGAGTCAGTGTTTACATATCCACCAGCACTTGACATTTGAGGCGCGGCGGTGGGGCAATAAATCCGGTGTGACCTTCAGGTGATCGGTCGTGATTGTTGCCGCACTGATGACGCGGCGGCGTTGCCTGATTCATTCCATTCCTACGATTATTCCCATTATTACTAACCCTTGCATCTTCTTTTATTAAATCAATAGAGTCTAGTACAGATAACACGTATTCCAAATTGGATTCAGGTAACTGCACCAGCTTTTCTCTAATGTGAATCGGACATTTCCCTTTCAGAACACGTAACACATCTTTACCTGATAAAGGTTCATCCCAGAAAGGAGTTACGTTCAAATGTTTCTCAAAGTACCTTCTTAGGTTTCCTTGTCTAAGATTGTATTATTAGCTACTATTGTATTATAGCTCTTTTCTCAATTTTTCTTGAGAACTTTTTTACCCTTTGCCAAAAAGGCGTTTTCGAATAGTTCATGTGAGCGACATTCTGCAGTCGCGGCAGCCTCGCCCTGGACAAAGCGTGTGGTGAACTGAGAACACATGAAATTGTCGATACTTTAGGAGACTTCCCACCAGCGAGGCAGATATAAGGGTGGCTCCTTCCATCAAACCCCTACTGGTATAGTTTTGTGGCAGTTGTATGCCTGAGCATACTGCATCAATGTGATGGAAATGAAATACATGGCGTCAGTGGCTCGGACGCCCCTTGCGGCTTCGTTCGGCCGCCAAGTGCATGTCTTATTTCATTCAACGTCACAATGGGCGACTTGCGCGCCGATGATGAGGATGAAATGATGAGGACACCACAACACCCAGTCCACGACCGGAGAAAATCTCCAACCTAGCCGGGAATCGAACCCGGGCCCGCTTGCTTGGGAGGCAAGCACGTTACTACCCCGCTAAGAAAGCGGACATCAGTACGATATCGGACTATCACAGTGGTCGTGCCCGCCCGGATAGCCGCTCGATCTAACGCGCTGCTTCACGAGCGCGAAGGCGTGCCGGTCTCCGGCACGAATCCGCCCGGTGGATTAGTGTCGAGGTCCGGCCAGCCTGTGGATGGTCTTTAAGGCGGTTTTCCATCTGCCTCTGCGAATGCGGGCTGGTCCCCCTTATTCGCCTCAGTTATACTTAGTCGGCGATTGCTGCGCAGACACAGTTTCCACGTGCGCGTACATTATTCTACCACTCAAACACACTCGTCTGGTAAGAGACGTTCCCGGAGGAGGGGGGGGGGGGGGGGAGGAGGGAGGGAGGGGTGGTCCACTGGGGGTCGGATCGAACCACACAATAACCCTGGGTTCGGTGTGTGATGGCGGTGGGATGGGTGAACTGCTGTCACCTGTTGTGTGGTTGTGAACCACTGAAGGCTACGGCGGGACGAGGCCTCTCCGCCGTTTCTAGGTGCCCAGTGCAATACATACACAATACACACAGTGATAGTGGTCACAGGCTCGTCCTACGAAAGCTACATGTGATACATTATCATCAATTTCCACTTTTACATGACCAGTTTACCACTTAATTTGTTTTGAACCTCTTTATGTCATTATCGCAGATCCTGAGTCAATGTTTTCCTTGTGAAATTAAGTTCGCTCTTGACACCCTACACGGTGTCCTGTTCAGCAAAAACCTCAGTGACAGCTGACCTATCGCTTTTCTTAACTGTACTTCCAATTTTCCAGTAATTTGATTACCTTTTCCTTTTAGAAAATCCTCTATCTTGCTTTTGGGCTTAGTAGATAGATTTTCCACGCACCACACTACTTGTTTCACTATGATCTTCAGACAGTTTTGGTCTAGTTGTGAAGTGTCAAAACATTCTGACAAATCTTTAACTTTTTCAGGAAGACCCTTAATTGTTTCCTGTACACCTGATATTTCAGCATCTGTGTGATTTATGTCTTCCAAACCGAACACCTCCGTTAAGCCGTTAGCCACTTCTACTTCAACTCTTTGGTTTGATTCTTCTTCAATTACTTGCTTCACTTTTTGTTTCATAGTAGAAAAATCATTAGAAATAGTGTCTTGCTTATGATTCAAAGAGGACAGGTTACTATTCATGGTTTCTTATTTTTGATTCATGCTCTGTAATTTTTGTAAAATCAATGCAAGAAAATCTTGCTCTGTACTAACGGATTAAGTTGTGTTGGCTGATGTTACATTATCTACTCCGATAATGGATCTAGAAATCTTTGTGTCTGGATCAATTACTGGATTAAAATTCAGAGCATTATCTTCACCAGTAGAACTAAAGGTCATAATATTGGATTCCGTATACACATCAGTTTCTGCTGACAACGTTCTACTACTCGCCACAGCTGAGCCGGCATTTGCGTTTACATCGGCGGATTGGCGGTTAACCTTATAAATATTCTCATTTAAAGTATCAGTGTGTCCCATTTTCAGCAACTGCTAGCGAGTTAACAGCCTAGCAAGGCGTAGTAACTTTCTAAAATGTTATTACTTTTACATGATACAGCTAAAAATATTACAGAGGTAATGCTTGCAGCTCGTTAGTGCACGTGGCAAAACGTATCTTTAGTAACAGAGGCTGATCACACTAATCAATAACATGCACATAACTGCGTGGATACGCCACCTTACAGAATTTCTACGTATTGTAATTTTAATCACAAAAGATTTTAAAAATTTAACTAAATGCAAAAAAAAATCAAGTCTTAACGTCTAATAATTTTTTTTATACCGAAACAAATAGACTGAATTTAAAAGCATTAGGTGATTCCCTTTTATTTACCTGCTGCTGTATTTGCCTGTACGTCCTAGCAACTGTTATAATGATAAATTCGTAACTCTTTGATTTCAAATTCTCTTCCTCCTAGATTTCAAAAATGGGTCTGAACACTATGGGACTCAACTGCTGTGGTCCATCAGTCCCCTAGAACTTAGAACTATTTAAACCTAACTAACCTAAGGACTTCACACACATCCATGCCCGAGACAGGATTCGAACCTGCGACCGTAGCAGTCACACGGTTCCGGACTGCGCGCCTAGAACCGCGAGACCACCGCGGCCGGCTCCTAGATTTCCTTGCTTTTTACAGAGCTCAGTGGATTTAATTACTCGTTCATTGGTGTCGGTCGTTATACATCGCAAGTAACCGAAAAAAATTATTATAACATACGCAGCATAAAAGTCAAGTCCTGCTTGCGATGTGCCAATATAATTGCCCCTCTCTGACCGAGAAGTAATGTTACAATTGTACAATCAATCATTTGAGAATGAAGATATTGTATGCAGGCTCAATCTAGATATAGTAGGGGTCAGTGAAGTGAAGTGGAAGGAAGACAAGGATTTCTGGTCATATGAGTATCGGGTAATATCAACAGCAGCAGAAAATGGTATAACAGGTGTAGGATTCGTTATGAATAGGAAGGTAGGGCAGAGGGTGTGTTACTGTGAACAGTTCAGTGACCGGGTTGTTCTAATCAGAATCGACAGCAGACCAACACCCACAACGATAGTTCAGGTATACATGCCGACGTCGCATGCTGAAGACGAACAGATAGAGAAAGTGTATGAGGATATTGAAAGGGTAATGCAGTATGTAAAGGGGGACGAAAATCTAATAGTCATGGGCGACTGGAATGCAGTTGTAGGGGAAGGAGTAGAAGAAAAGGTTACAGGAGAATATGGGCTTGGGACAAGGAATGAAAGAGGAGAAAGACTAATTGAGTTCTGTAACAAGTTTCAGCTAATAATAGCGAATACCCTGTTCAAGAATCACAAGAGGAGGAGGTATACTTGGAAAAGGCCGGGAGATACGGGAAGATTTCAATTAGATTACATCATGCTCAAACAGAGATTCCGAAATCAGATACTGGATTGTAAGGCGTACCCAGGAGCAGATATAGACTCAGATCACAATATAGTAGTGATGAAGAGTAGGCTGAAGTTCAAGACATTAGTCAGGAAGAATCAATACGCAAAGAAGTGGGATACGGAAGTTCTAAGGAATGAAGAGATACGTTTGAAGTTCTCTAACGCTATAGATACAGCAATAAGGAATAGCGCAGTAGGCAGTACAGTTGAAGAGGAATGGACGTCTCTAAAAAGGGCCATCACAGAAGTTGGGAAGGAAAACATAGGTACAAAGAAGGTAGCTGCGAAGAAACCATGGGTAACAGAAGAAATACTTCAGTTGATTGATGAAAGGAGGAAGTACAAACTTGTTCCGGGAAAATCAGGAATACAGAAATACAAGTCGCTGAGGAATGAAATAAATAGGAAGTGCAGGGAAGCTAAGACGAAATGGCTGCAGGAAAAATGTGAAGACATCGAAAAAGATATGATTAGCGGAAGGAGAGACTCAGCATACAGGAAAGTCAAAACAACATTTGGTGACATTAAAAGCAACGGTGATAACATTAAGAGTGCAACGGGAATTCCACTGTGGAGCAGATAGGTGGAAACAATACATTGAGAGCCTCTATGGGGGTGAAGATTTGTCTGATGTGATAGAAGAAGAAACAGGAGTCGATTTAGAAGATATAGGGGATCCAGTATTAGAATCGGAATTTAAAAGGGCTTTGGAGGACTTACGGTCAAATAAGGCAGAAGGGATAGATAACATTAGAGCAGAATTTCCAAAATCATTAGGGGAAGTGGCAACAAAACGACTATTCACGTTGGTGTGTAGAATATATGAGTCTGGCGACATACCATCTGACTTTCGGAAAAGCATCATCCACACAACTCCGAAGACGGCAAGAGCTGACAAGTGCGAGAATTATCGCACAATCAGCTTAACAGCTCATGCATCGAAGCTGCTTACTAGAATAATATACAGAAGAATGGAAAAGAAAATTGAGATTGCGCTGGGTGACGCTCAGTTTGGCTTTAGGAAAAGTAAAGGCACGAGAGAGGCAATTCTGACGTTACGGCTAATAATGGAAGCAAGGCTAAAGAAAAATCAAGACACGTTCATAGGATTTGTCGACCTGGAAAAAGCGTTCGACAATATAAAATGGTGGAAGCCGTTCGAGATACTGAAAAAAGTAGGGGTAAGCTATAGGGAGAGACGGGTCATATACAATATGTACAACAACCAAGAGGGAATAATAAGAGTGGACGATCAAGAACGAAGTGCTCGTATTAAGAAGGGTATAAGACAAGGCTGTAGCCTTTCGCCCCTACTCTTCAATCTGTACATCGAAGAAGCAATGATGGAAATAAAAGAAAGGTTCAGGAGTGGAATTAAAATAAAAGGTGAAAGGATATCAATGATACGATTCGCTGATGACATTGCTATCCTGAGTGAAAGTGAAGAATAATTAAATGATCTGCTGAACGGAATGCACAGTCTAATGAGTACACAGTATGGTTTGAGAGTAAATCGGAGAAAGACGAAGGTAATGAGAAGTAGTAGAAATGAGAACAGCGGGAAACTTAACATCAGGATTGATGGTCACGAAGTCAGTGAAGTTAAGGAATTCTGCAACCTAGGCAGTAAAATAACCAATGACGGACGGAGCAAGGAGAACATCAAAAGCAGACTCGCTATGGCAAAAAAGGCATTTCTGGCCAAGAGAAGTCTACTAATGTCAAATACCGGCCTTAATTTGAGGAAGAAATTTCTGAGGATGTACGTCTGGAGTACAGCATTGTATGGTAGTGAAACATGGACTGTGGGAAAACCGGAACAGAAGAGAATCGAAGCATTTGAGATGTGGTGCTATAGACGAATGTTGAAAATGAGGTGGACTGATAAGGTAAGGAATGAGGAGGTTCTACGCAGAATCGAAGAGGAAAGGAATCTGTGGAAAACACTGATAAGGAGAAGTGACAGGATGATATGTCATCTGCTAAGACATGAGGGAATGACTTCCATGGTACTAGAGGGAACTGTAGAGGGTAAAAACTGTAGAGGAAAACAGAGATTGGAATACGTCAAGCAAATAATTGAGGACGTAGGTTGCAAGTGCTACTCTGAGATGAAGAGGTTAGCACAGGAAAGGAATTCGTGGCAGGCCGCATGAAACCAGTCAGTAGATGATGAGAAAAAAAAAATGCAGGCTCATGCCCCACTTCCAGAATAATAGGCTCAAAATTTCTAATTCATGAGCACGTGAAATTAAGTTTGCACGCGCACCAATTTTATTCGCCCTTGGACATCTGACTTCGTAGTGAAATGATAGATGTTGGCTCTGAAAATGTTTGCTACCGTTAGCAGCGATCTGCGCGGAGCATAGAAAATGGTCGATAATTGTTCTTCGGCAAGCAGTTACTCCGGAGAGTGTGACAAGTTCTTACAGAATCTGGAACCTCTGGTTCATTATCTGTTAAATGGTGATTATTGCTCGTAAACACACGTACACCACATCCAATTAATACAATTGTTATTAAGAAAGAATTACAGGTGCTTACATAAGCATTAGCCAAGGCAGGAGAGAGTAGGCTAGCTGAAGAAAAGAAAAAAAGAAAATATATAACAACAAGTGATGAACAACTTCCAAAAATTCAGAGCTAACATGTTGTTTATTTTTATACTAACTACTGTTACATATTAAGTTTGCCTTCTCTGACCATACGTATAATAAGTCATTCAATTACAGATGCCTAATATCATTTATAACGCAAGCTATATACAACTTCACGAATCATTTGATGTATCGTTTTATTCCTCACTTGAAACCATTACTCAATCAATCAACAAACTATGTTACCGCAGTAACCTACCGCTAATTACTTTACACCGGGAAGCGAAAATCGCATATGTGACTGACGTAATGCGCCGTTAGCACCTATAAGGTAGCTGAAATTTAGTCCCGGAATCTTGGATCAAATGAAAACTTAGAAATCTGGATTTATTTTCGTTTTTCTCCAGTGACATAGATTTTCATTACAAAATTCATTCGTAACTACGAATTCTTTTGACATCAGCTGTACTGGAATTCGAACCTGAATTTCCCGCTTATCCCGTTCCGGCACAGATTTTCATTTGTCACCATCAGGTAATATTTATACATCTAATATTGCTGAGCCAACGGCTTTGCCGCAGTGGCAACACCGGTTCCCGTCGTATCACCAAAGTTAAGCGTTGTCGGGCTGGGCTAGCACTTGGATGGGTGACCATCCGGTCTGCCGAACGCTGTTGGCAAGCGGGGTGCACTCAGCCCTTGTGAGGCGATCTGAGGAGCTACTTGATTGAGAAGTAGCGGCTCCGGTCTCGTAAACTGACATACGGTCGGGAGAGCGGTGTACTGACCACATGCCCCTCCATATCCGCATCCAGTGACGCCTAAGGATGACACGGCGGCCATTCGGTCCCTTTGGGCCTTCATGGCCTGTGCGAGAGGAGAGTTAAATATAGCTTATGTCAAAAGAAATTGCAATTGCGGTTGAATTTCGTAATACGAGTTTTAATACAGCTGATTGGGGAGATGTGGAACACACGTACACACATACAGAGCTCCGGTTTTATAACATGTATAGATAACACAGAATGTTGCAGAACGTACTTGTATTACATTCATAAGAATGTCTCTATTGAAAAGACTAAGGTGAAAGAATTAACACACAACAGGTTGCGAACCTAGTTTCTTCAACTACGTAATCCACGTCCTTATCCAGTAACCTATGACAAAGAGACGCAACTTCCACCTTCAGTGTTTTTCAGTCAATAGGCCTATCTCATGAAGGCAAAGGCCGATGCGTCATTAACTGACATTTAATTATAAGAAATCGTACCAAAGGTGACGTATTTGTCACAAATCTTCAATGCGCCACTGTCTTAAAACGGCATACTACAAAGTTATAACCCGAAAATAGTGAAACGCCACGAAATCATTATGGCATTTGTCATATCGAGTGACACGGCATTTTGACGTCACTTTCCAGTAAGCTGAGCGTGTCATTAGCCCCTCCTGTCACATTCAATTAGTTCGCACATGCAGGTACGCAACCGAATGAACAGATTTCCAAAGCAGGCTGCTGTTAAGCCTTCTAGGACAATATCTGTCAGCGAATTCAATGAATTACAAACACGTATTGACGTTTGCCGCGTCACAAATACCGCCCATATTGAGCACCTGAATTGTGACTTGGCGAGATGCTTTATCGGATGTGTCTGTTACCCGTAAACGTCTAAATCTTCACGCTGTCGTCCTATGAAACAATGGAGATACTTAATAATAAGGCTGTGTTTACCCACAGGACAGTTTTTGTGGCGAGATATAAGGAAGAAATTCTGTTGAAACGAATAGACGAAACAATACAGAATACAGGTCAAGTTTAAAGAAGAAACAGAAAAAAGATGAAGAGTAGCAGAAAGAAGAATAACAGTCTGCTGAATATCAAAATTTGGAACAAAATATGGAAAAGTGAAAAGATGCTGTCTAGGAAACCAAAGTCCAGAAAGAGGCTGGAGAAAGGAAGATACTATAAGTAGCATAGTACATATCAAAGAGCCTTTCTGAGATATAACAGCAGTAATCATACTAAATAGGATACAGACACGGATTTGAGGGAGTGGAGTGAAGGCGAAATAAATTTTAACATTTCATTGACACTCAACAGTTCAATACAAAAACAACATAAATGGAACACTTCAAGCATACTCTATCAAAGTAACTGATAATCACTACTTAAAAGAATATATCAGAAAACTTCACAGAACATGAATCAATCACAGTGTATATATACTCATGCTCATAAAATAAGGATAATTGCAAGATGTGGTGCCACACAACGTGGCACTACACAAAATTGGCGCTAATAGCATAGGCACACAGGGAACACACACGGCACAGATCTGTAAGTCCACGGTATTGGTAATAAGTTAAGAAAACCGTCCCGAAACACATGTGCTACAAAACGCCACTGTTTCCTGCTCTTGTACCCCGGCATCAAATGGTTCAAATGGCTCTGAGCACTATGGGACTTAACTTATGAGGTCATCAGTCCCCTAGAACTTAGAACTACTTAAACCTAACTAACCTAAGGACATCACACACATCCATGCCCGAGGCAGGATTCGAACCTGCGACCGTAGTGGTCGCGTGGTTCCAGAGTGTAGCGCCTAGAACCGCTCGACCTGAACATGTTGGTATACAGAGCCAAAACTGTTTCTGACGAGGACCACTTAAGGTCCGAGATTAACCATCTGAAGAACGTGTTCCGAAAGAATGGCTATGGTGCACGTGATATAAAGGCAGCGTTCTCCAAAAGAAGGAAACGTGAAAATGCTGCAACCTCACAGAATGAAACACCGATTGAGGTTCTTCCTTTTTGTGGCGCGATTTCCAGCAAAATAGGAAGAGTCCTGCGTAGACGAGGGATAAGATCGATTTTTCCTCCTCCTAAGAAAATTAAGGAGATGATGCGCCCTGTTAAGGCCAATCTCGGCCTCAAGGTCCCTGGAGTTTATAATATACCCTGTGAGAGTGGAAGCAATTATATAGGTCAGACGATTCGTATCGTTTCCGACCGTTGTGCAGAACACCAATGCCATATTAAAAAAAAGAGAACTGGAGGAATCGTCAATTGCGGAGCACAGCCTCATGAACAAACATAAAATATTGTTCGATGAAACTAAAATTCTGTCTCATGCCTCCACGTACTGGGATTCTGTTATTAAGGAGGCTGTTGAAATAAGAATGAGCCGAAAGAACTTTAACCGCGATAGCGGATACCATCTGAGCTGTGCATGGAAACGAGCACGTGATGCAGAGAAGCAGCAGAGACGTTTCTTCCAATGTTTACGTTCAAACGGAAGCGGTGGCGCCACCGGCGCACACAGTGACACCGTCTGCGACAGCAGTACGTAATCGCCGATCAGTCATAAGCCGACCAATCAGAAGCCGTCTTCGGGCTATATAGAGGCTACTACAGCAGCAGTGAAGACAGTCAGCTCCTGACGATGGAGGTTATCGTCGAAA
Source organism: Schistocerca gregaria (assembly GCF_023897955.1). Lineage (NCBI taxonomy): Eukaryota > Metazoa > Arthropoda > Insecta > Orthoptera > Acrididae > Schistocerca > Schistocerca gregaria. Next base: position 213,795,105 of record NC_064925.1, read on the forward strand.
GCTCGCGATTTTATCCAGAACTTACGCGGCAAGAATACCGAGAATGTTTTATAAATGTATAAAAACTTATGAAATAAATAAAACGCGCATCCTAAAGCCCTGTCCCACAAGCTCTCTGTATCTGTGTGTTCAATTTGTCTTACTTTACTTCCATCTATGAAAGATAATTTCAGTTCGATGCTGTCAAATTTTTGGAAACAGAACAGCTGTGTCTGATCAGTCTTTCATCTTTTCACTTTACAAGTCAAGACCCCAATGTAGCTGAATGCACTTTTGGAGACTCAATTGACATGAAGAAAATAAAACGTTACCACAGTAAATTAACATGTTTTTGTTCTAGGCCCATTAGCTGCTGGACAGGTACTGACTCGTGTTTCGGTAACTGTTGTTAAACATCGATTAGAATGGACAGGGACTGCGATTGCTGTGTTCGGATGAGGGCTGACTTGGCATCCCTTCGCTCACAGCTGCAATCGGCGCTGACTTCGGTCGTGCAGCTTGAGGCTGTTGCCAATGGGCACCACTGTGGGGAGCCGGACTCGGGTATCACGGGGATGTCAACCTCGTCCCGTCTGTCCCCAGATCGGTCCGCCGCTGTGGTTGCCCCGGTTGCTGCCCGCAGTGGGGCTGAGCCCTCGCCTGTGGTTGATTGGGAGGTCGTTCCAAGGCGTGGCAGGCAGCGAAAGGCGTCCCCGGAGGCTGATCAGAAAGCCTCCCCGGTGCGTCTGACAAACCGGTTTCAGGCACTGTCTCTGGCTGAGCCAGATGCAGCCGCCTGCCCTGTTTCAGAGGATCATTCTCAGCCTTCAAGGTCCGGGCAAGCGCAGAGGGTGGGCTTACTGGTAGTTGGGAGCTCCAATGTTAGGCGCGTAATGGGGCCCCTTAGGGATACGGCAGCTAAGGAGGGGAAGAAATCCAGTGTGCACTCCGTGTGCATTCCGGGAGGAGTCATTCCTGATGTGGAAAGGGTCCTTCCGGATGCCATGAAGAGCACAGGGTGCAACCAGCTGCAGGTGGTGGCACATGTCGGCACTAATGACGTGTGTCGCTTTGGATCTGAGGAAATTCTCTCTGGATTCCAGCGGCTATCTGATTTGGTGAAGGCTGCCGGTCTTGCTTACGAGATGAAGGCAGAGCTCACCATCTGCAGCATCGTTGACAGAACCGACTGCGGACCTTTGGTGCAGAGCCGGGTGGAGGGTCTGAATCAGAGGCTCAGACGGTTTTGCGACCGTATTGGCTGCAGATTCCTAGACTTGCACCATAGGGTGGTGGGGTTTCGGGTTCCGCTGAATAGGTCAGGAGTTCACTACACTCAGCTGGCGGCTACACGGGTAGCGGAGGCTGTGTGGCGTGGACTGGGCGGTTTTTTAGGTTAGAAGGCCTCGGGAAAGTGCGGGATGGGCTGCAATGTCAAAGGGTGCTTGGCAATTACAGGACGTGCTTGGATCAAGGAACAGTCGGAATTTTAGTTGTAAATTGTTGTAGTTGCGCTGGAAAAGTCCCTGAGCTTCAAGCGCTAATAGAAAGCACAGAAGCTGATATCGTTATAGGTACAGAAAGCTGGCTAAAGCCTGAAATAAGTTCTGCAGAAATTTTTACGAAGTCTCAGACGGTGTTCAGGAAAGATAGATTAGGCAGAATTGGTGGTGGAGTGTTTGTGTCTGTCAGTAGTGGTTTATCTTGTAGTGAAGTCGAAGTAGATACTCCGTGCGAATTGGTGTGGGTGGAGGTTATACTTAACAGCCGAATTAAGTTAATAATTGGCTCCTTCTACCGACCCCCAGACTCCGATGATACAGTTACGGAACAGTTCAGAGAAAGTTTGAGTCTCGTAACAAATAAATACCCCACTCATACGGTTATAGTTGGTGGGGACTTCAACCTACCCTCGGTATGTTGGCAAAAATACTTGTTCAAAACCGGTGGTAGGCAGAAAACGTCTTCCGAGATTGTCCTAAATGCTTTCTCCGAAAATTATTTCGAGCAGTTAGTCCACGAACCCACGCGAATTGTAAATGGTTGCGAAAACACACTTGACCTCTTGGCCACAAACAATCCAGAGCTGATAGAGAGCATCATGACTGATACAGGGATTAGTGATCACAAGGTCATTGTAGCTAGGCTCAATACCATTTCTTCCAAATCCATCAGAAACAAACGCAAAATAATTTTATTTAAAAAAGCGGATAAAGTGCCACTAGAAGCCTTCCTAAAAGACAATTTCCATTCCTTCCGAACTGACTATGCGAATGTAGACGAGATGTGGCTCAAATTCAAAGATATAGTAGCAACAGCAATTGAGATATTCATACCTCATAAATTGGTAAGAGATGGAACGGATCCCCCGTGGTACACAAAAAAGGTCCGAACGCTGTTGCAGAGGCAACGGAAAAAGCATGCGAAGTTCAGAAGAACGCGAAATCCTGAAGATGGGCTAAAATTTACAGACGCGCGAAATTTGGCACGTACTTCGATGCGAGATGCCTTTAATAGGTTCCACAACGAAACATTGTCTCGAAATTTGGTAGAAAATCCGAAGAAATTCTGGTCGTATGTAAAGTACACAAGCGGCAAGACGCAGTCAATACCTTCGCTGCGCAGTGCCGATGGTACTGTTATCGACGACTGTGCCGCTAAAGCGGAGTTATTGAACGCAGTTTTCCGAAATTCCTTCACCAGGGAAGACGAATGGAATATTCCAGAATTTGAAACACGAACATCTGCTAGCATGAGTTTCTTAGAAGTAGATACCTTAGGGGTTGCGAAGCAACTCAAATCGCTTGATACGGGCAAGTCTTCAGGTCCAGATTGTATACCGATTAGGTTCCTTTCAGATTACGCTGATACTATAGCTCCCTACTTAGCACTCATATACAACCGCTCGCTCACCGATAGATCTGTACCTACAGATTGGAAAATTGCGCAGGTCGCACCAGTGTTCAAGAAGGGTAGTAGGAGTAATCCATTTAACTACAGACCTATATCATTGACGTCGGTTTGCAGTAGGGTTTTGGAGCATATACTGTATTCAAACATTATGAATCACCTCGAAGGGAACGATCTATTGACACGTAATCAGCATGGCTTCAGAAAACATCGCTCTTGTGCAACGCAGCTAGCTCTATATTCGCACGAAGTAATGGCCGCTATCGACAGGGGATCTCAAGTTGATTCCGTATTTCTAGATTTCCGGAAAGCTTTTGACACCGTTCCTCACAAGAGACTTCTAATCAAGCTGCGGAGCTATGGGGTATCGTCTCAGTTGTGCGACTGGATTCGTGATTTCCTGTCAGGAAGGTCGCAGTTCGTAGTAATAGACGGCAAATCATCGAGTAAAACTGAAGTGATATCAGGTGTTCCCCAGGGAAGCGTCCTGGGACCTCTACTGTTCCTGATCTATATAAATGACCTGGGTGACAATCTGAGCAGTTCTCTTAGACTGTTCGCAGATGATGCTGTAATTTACCGTCTAGTAAGGTCATCCGAAGACCAGTATCAGCTGCAAAGCGATTTTGAAAAGATTGCTGTATGGTGTGTCAGGTGGCAGTTGACGCTAAATAACGAAAAGTGTGAGATGACCCACATGAGTTCCAAAAGAAATCCGTTGGATTCGATTACTCGATAAATAGTACAATTCTCAAGGCTGTCAATTCAACTAAGTACCTGGGTGTTAAAATTACTAACAACTTCAGTTGGAAGGACCACATAGATAATATTGTCGGGAAGGCGAGCCAAAGGTTGCGTTTCATTGGCAGGACACTTAGAAGATGCAACAAGTCCACTAAAGAGACAGCTTACACTACACTCGTTCGTCCTCTGTTAGAATATTGCTGCGCGGTGTGGGATCCTTACCAGGTGGGATTGACGGAGGACATCGAGAGGGTGCCAAAAACGGCAGCTCGATTTGTATTATCGCGTTATAGGGGAGAGAGTGTGGCAGATATGATACGTGAGTTGGGGTGGAAGTCATTAAAGCAAAGACGTTGCTCGTCGCGGCGAGATCTATTTACGAAATTTCAGTCCCCAACTTTCTCTTCCGAATGCGAAAATATTTTGTTCAGCCCAACCTACATAGGTAGGTATGATCATCAAAATAAAATAAGAGAAATCAGAGCTCGAACAGAAAGGTTTAGGTGTTCGTTTTTCCCGCTCGCTGTTCGGGAGTGGAATAGTAGAGAGATAGTATGATTGTGGTTCGATGAACCCTCTGCCAAGCACTTAAATGTGAATTGCAGAGTAGTCACGTAGATGTAATTAAATTTTAACAGTATATGAACAAAAAGTTTTATTTCTCAAATAAAATGAAGGCACCTAAAAAAACTCAAGACCCATAAAAGTCTTTGGAAACAATGCCAACATATCCACAGGAAGAAAAGACTTTGTGCAGACAAAGATAATAAAACATCGACATACAAAGACATTATATCAGCGCAAAAAATACTATGCAACATATCACTGCAATTGACACGCAAAGGATATAACCTCATTCTAAGTGTTATTGATGCATTTACCAAGTTTAGGCTACCTGGCTGTATCCTTTAAAGACTACAAAATCAACAGAAGGAATCAGCGAGATGGAATTATATAAAACTTATTTTGGAAACCCAGTCCAAGTAAATAGTGGCAGCATGTCTTACTTTACTACTTAAGAATTTAAGAGTACTGCACTAAGAAAGGAACTGTACAGATTTTAACAATGACAGGACTCCATAAAGCAAATGGATAGGGTGAGATGATCAGTTCTACTTTGGATAAAATCGTTGCTAAGCTCAATACTGATAGACCTAATGAATGGTAAAAGGCTGTACCATCAGTGCAGCATAGCATGAATTCAGCAAACAACAGATGTATTGGAAAAACGCCAGTCGAACTTTTGATAGGGGTAAAGATGCACAAACAGACTGATCTTTACATAACAAAATGGTTAGAAGAAGAAATTATTGATTCATTTGAAAAGAGATACAGTAAACTGAAGGAAGATGCTAAGCTACAGATCATAAAGGTGCAAGAAGAAAGTTGTTCTAACTTCAATCAACATCAGAAGAAAGCCTCAAAGTACAAAGTTGGTGATCTATTTGGAAAAAAAAAATGAGCGTAAACTAGGTCAAAATTAAAGCTGAAGTCCAGGAATTTAGATCCCTGTCAAGTTACAAAAGTTAACTAATGATAAATGTAATTTATACTGAGAACTAATGATAAATATGGTGTATTCTCAGAAGATGATAACCATGACAGTCTGAGGACCGCAACAACATGTGCAGAATTTATGCAACACTGGCCAAGTGACTACTCATCGCCCAAGTCAGATTGTCAGGATGACACACTGTGAGATTTGGATGGGGGGGGGGGTTATGGGTTTCCCTGCTGATGAGACTGGTGACACACCAGAGAAGCTGAATATTAGGCACTAGTTTTTTGTGTTGTAGAGAAACAACAGTCATGGAAAAAATGCTAGTTTTTTTATTAATTTCTTTTCTTTTGACAGTCCATTGCTAAGGTTACTAATTAGGAGAGTAATGAATGGTTCTTCATGAAAATTGGAAACCTTTTTTCTTGAACATTGTGAAAATTGGATAATTTGGTGATATTTTTGGGAATTTCATAAAAATTTATTTTCTGAGTTACTGTATATGCACCGTCCCTAAAATCTTGAATATTAACTCATTCGTTTGGTTAATTAGAATCCGTTGGTGTGACAAGTTTACCTAAAATCCGTGGTATGGGAGAGTCGGACAAAACTGGGTAGGAGAGTCAGACTGGGTACCTCGCAAATTTTGTGATGGGTGCTTATATCTAGCAGTTGAACAGTGGAACTACTAGCGGAAGACATTTAATGCAGTTGGAGAGAACAACAGTAACAGACAAGCACGTTCTTTTTTATTTTTATGAATTTTTAAAGTTCTAAGCTGTACATTTTTCAATGTCGTTCTGTTTGTTTAATGAGTTTGAAGCAGTATAAATGTTCAAATGTGTGTTAAACCTTATGGGACTTAACTGCTAAGGTCATCAGTCCCCAAGCTTACACACTACTTAACCTAAATTATTCTAAGGACGAACACACCCACCCACGCCCGAGGGAGGACTCGAACCACCACCGGGACCAGCCGCACAGTCCATGACTGCAGCGCCTTAGACCGCTCGGCCATGAAGCAGTATAACATTTTCTAAAGACAGAGGTAAGTGCACATCTTGATTAAGTATATTTCATTGCATATTTCGACGTTCTTCTCACACGCCTACAGCAACAAATAAGCTAGTGACGCCATTTTCAAGTCAACAAGTCGCTGTTGGGTCAAACCGGGTACCTAAGTGTGGGGCAAAACAGGGTACCAGGTTTTACCAGCTATATGGTACCCAGTTTTTCCCCCACACCTCGGAAGTACTGTAACATTATTGTTCTGATTGCGAAATAGTAGTTAAAACACGTTGAATGAAAAAAAAACATTTAGCTAAGGGATTGCTGTTATTACTGCTCATGATAGTATAAATATTGTCACAACAGAAGCTCCGTAGCACCGTGGTGTAGTGGCTATGATACTAAACTGTTGCATCGAAGGTCGTGGTTTCAAACCTCACCTGTGCTGTACAGTTGTAATTTCTATATTCGATTCGAGTACATTCTAGAAGTATCCACAAATGGCAAGAAACATTGTACTGGAATGTTCTGGTATACCGTATGTGTTTTGGCCCGAGCAGTTCGATCCTCGCTCTTGTGTGTGCAAGTGCTCAATAAACCTTCGTTAAGTGAAGTTCATCTATTTACACCTTCCTCTACGTGACACTATTCCGGGGGAGGTGCTGGGGGGTGGAACTTGTGATACGGCACATTATCGATGGCACAGTGGCTCCCACCAGGCCACGACAGAGCCGCCGTTTACGTGGCGAGAAACCCGAGTTCGACCCAAATTCAACAGATCGCTATGTATCGGAGACAGAAGAAGAAGAAGAGGATCTCACGATGACAGCAACTGTGTGTCACCACATGAGACATCCTTCCGGTTCCTCTGGTGACGATGGCCAAGATTCAAACAAGTTGCTGAAGGTATATGAGCGTATAGCCAAATTTAACAAATGAGATGACACCGTGTGTTTGGCTAACGTATTTTTCTACTTGGAGCGCACTGCCAAGCAATAGTGTGAGAATAACGAGGAGAAGTTCACAAGCTGGGAAGTATTAGAGGGCGGAACTGCACAAGTAATTCGGCTACAAACAACGACAGAATAGCAAGGCTGAAGATAAATTAAAGTGCAGGGCACTGCGTCCACGAGAAACGACAGCATCCTTTATTCAAGACGTCTTGGAGCGGTGTAAAATAGTGGATCCTAGAATGAAGAAGAAAGATAAGGTTGCACATTTCATGAAGGGTGTTGCTGAGAACACGTATTAAACCCTACTCATGAAAGAGGTTTCGACAACAAACGACTTCATAAAATAGTGCCAGTATATTGAGACAAAGCATCAAAAAAGAATTATACGCAAGAAGTTTGAACGGCTTCCAAACGTCATATCGATGTCTGTGATGGGGGAAAAAACTGATTTCACAAGTGTTCTTCGTCAAATAGTGAAAGAGGAGGTTCAGAAGGCATTTGGATATCACGGCGAGCAAAAAACCGAGACACTTCAAGAGGTCATAAGGGAGGAAATAGAACAGACGTTGAACCCAATCTCTCATCCTTCATTTCCTTTTAAAACGGTAAAAAAGTCGAGACCCAGGCGAAGTTACGTTCCTACAATGCTACATGGGGAACCTGTTTGGGCACCTAGGAAGTCTGATGTCTGGAGGACCAAGGATAACCAACCAGTATGTTTCCACTGCGGACGACCGTGACATGTGGTGCGCTATTGTCGAGAAAGGCGGCGGATATTTGGTGACGCCCGCGCCAGAAGACAGCAGACCGATCTTAGCCGACGCCAACTCCGGGACGACGAAGATGAACAAGATGTGGGTGCAGGATGACGTAGGTCACCATCGCCGCAAGCTAGCCGCTGGAGAGGACGCTTTACAACACGTCGATCAAGGTCTCCATCGCCGTTTAGAAGCTCCAGCCGATCACCTAGCCCCGCAACCTGGAAAACTAAAAGGGTGCGACCTTCCTTGGAGGTGAGGCCGCCGAAGAGAAAAATCCTCCGCCATCGATCACTACAAAAATGATAGGAAACTACGTCGATATCCTCATGGATGGCCGACCAGACCAACCTCTTGTGCTCTCTGGAGCATCGTATTCAGTCATTTTGGAGAAGTACCGTCACCAGTTGCAGGAAACCGTATTCGACGACAACAAAACATCTCTGATGAAGGTGGCTAATGCTAAATACGTTAAATCTACAGGAAGATGTGTCAGTCATGTGGGTGTAAGTGGCCATACACAGCCCTTAGAATTCTTCGTCTTACAAGATTGTAGTCATGACATCATTCTAGGATGGGACTCTTTGAAAGTAGTAGCAGTAGTAGTAGTAGTAGTAGTAGTAGCTTTATTCATCGGTACATCTATTTTTACAAGGATATAGGACATGTCAAAGTATTTACAAATTTAGATCAATTTAACATAAGCTAATTTGTACATACATATATTTACAGACTTCTACTTAGAGACAATCATTAGATTTACTCCTGGTATACATTTTTTTTTCAAATAACTTATTAAATAATGTATTGCCACATTGTTCCCTCATATCTCACTATCAGTCACTGCACACACTATACACACATTGTTTCATATCACTTCACTCACTACACACACACACACACACACACACACACACACACACACACACACACACACTGGTGATCTCTGGGCCATTTTCTGTACCACAACTTCCCATCTGCTATCCTGAAAAACTGAGTCAGCATCCCTCCATAATGAGTGAGATGTTGAGCTCAGGAAGAGGAAGAGGTGTTAGTATTGTGTTATTCATAGCTTGGGGGTATTTCTAGAAAGGATAAAAACATAAAGTGAAGGTGTTTGTGGAATGTTGGATATTTTATAATCATTGTTTTATTATGTATTGGTATAACATTTTTGATCAAACCCCTACTCTGTTTTAGCTAAGTAATCTTTCAATGTATAAAATGTATTGCATACAGGTACGTTTTAGCTGCCCTTTTAAATAAGTGTATTTTGGCAATTTCTTTAATGTCTTTTGGTAATTTATTGTACAGTTCTATTCCTCGGTAGAAAATTCTGTTTTGAGTTTTATGTTTATCTTTTCTTGGTAAACGTTAGTTGAGTCTATCTCTTGTTGCTTGGTCATGGACAGAGCTGTTTGTGCAGTAATTACCATTGTTATTTTTGATGTGTACTACTGACTGGTAAATGTATTCTCATGGAGCAGTTAAAATCCCCAGTGTTCTGAACAGATGTTTACAATGAGCTCGACTAGTATTCTTGGTTTTATTCTTGTGGCTCTTTTCTGGAGTTTGGAAATTGTGTTCATATTTAGTGCATTTGTTCCCCAAAAAAGAATTCCATAGCTAAGAATTGAGTGTACATATGAATAATATGTAACTAAAAGACACTGCATGTTGCACACTGATGATAGAATTCTAAGGGCATAACATGCTGATGATATTCTGTTGGCAAGTACCTTTGTGTGTTCACACCACTTCAACTGAAAATTAATATTCATTCCTAGAAATTTTGCATTTGTTACACAGTCTGTAGAGGTGACATCTACATTTAAATTAACATTGTAATTTTTCCTCTTCAAACTGAAATTCATGGCCTTAGTTTTCTTTATGTTCAATGTCACTATATTGCTTATTGACCAATCGTTGCTTTCTCTGTAAGGAGTTCTCTTGTTTTTTCTGTGACTATAATATTGCTGTCATCTGCGAAAGGATTTTTTCACCATGAGTAACACTACTGGCAAACTCATTGATGTGTATCAGGAATAGTCTTGGTCCTAATATGCTACCTTGTGGAACCCCTATACTAATGTATTTTAGTTTTGATAAGTGTTTTACTAAATGTTTAGATCTATTTGAAGTATGTGTTACCTCTACTCTCTGTGCACTATCTCTTAGGTATGATCGAAGCCAGTCGTTAGCTACCCCTCTTATTCCAAATGCTTCTAATTTATTCAATAGAATCTCGTGGTCGACTGTATCAAACAGCTTAGAAAGATCTTCTCAAGCAATTATATATTGTGGTCGCTCGAAGATCATGCTAGACGAGATGAGATACTGTGGACAGAAAGACGCGCATCCAAGTGTGTGGAGACTATGTATGCTGGATGAATTGATCATTCCTGCAGTCAGCGCTATAAAGGTAGCCGTCATGTATCTTGTAGTGGAATGTAAGAGAAGCATACCACTGAAGAATAACTTGGTCATCCCACCCTCTGGCGCCTCGTTTAAGAACGCATTCAGTGAATTGTGGATAGTTAACTGTCGCCGAGAACCGCAGATCCTTCCAAGACACATGTACGAATCAAACGCTGAGCTGTTAATTGCAGAACAGCTGAGGGTCATAGAAACCTCCCTTGACGAGTCTGTGGGCGAAAAGGCGCTACCACTACGAGACAAGTTCTAGCTCGACTATCGCCAGATCTCACTAAGGAACGACAGAAGAAGCTACTTGCAATTCTTCAAGAGTTCTCTGAATGCTTCAATCCACAGGCGAAGAGCAAATTAGACAAATCGACGGGGAAGCACCGGGTTAACACTGGAGACCATCAACTAAAAACCCAGACAGCATACCAAGTGTCAGCAACCGAACGTCGAATAATTCGCGACGAGGTGAGAGAAAATGATGATGAATGAAACCATTCAGCCTTCGCAGAGCCCATGGTCGTCACCAGTGGTTTTCGTCAGGAAGATGGATGGAAACTGTTGCTTTTGTGTTGATTACAGGAAGCTTAATAAGACAGCTAAAAAGGACTTTTACCCTCTTCCATAAATTGACAATACACTAGATTGTTTGAAGGGGGCTAAGTTTTTCTCAACCATGGACAAGTACTCGGGATACTGGCAAATCAAAGTAGATGAGGCTGATCGTGAGAAAACTGCATTCATCAGCCCTGAGGGCGTGTATGAGTTTAAGGTAATGCCGTTTGGTTTCTGTAATGCACCAGCAACTTTTGAACGAATGATGGATAATCTTTTAAGGCACCTGAAGTGGACGATGTGTCTTTGTTATTTAGATGACATTATAGTGTTCTCAGAAACATTTGATGGTCACACAAAAAGACTGAGGGCCGTTCTTAAGTGTCTCCAATAAGCTGGACTGAAACTTAATCCAAGTGTCTCTTTGGAGAAAATGAAATCAGAGTATTTGGGCACCTTGTGTCAAACGACTGTGTGTGGCCAGACCCAGAAAAGGTGAGAGCTATCACAGAATTTCCTATTCCTAAAAGAATTAGAGATGTGAGAAGCATCCTCGGATTGTGTTCTTATTACCATTGTTTTAGCAAAGACTTTTGTATCAAAGCCAGACCACTCCAAGAGTTGTTAAAAACCAATGCTAAATTTATCTGGGGTGGTGCTCAACAAGATTCTTTCGATGTGGTGCGAAACGCTCTGACGACTGACCCTGTACTTGGTCTGTATGATGAGAGAGCACCTATAGAACTACACAACAGTAATACAATCCAAAGAAATAGGTCGAGCACTCGTTTGCAGTTGTTTAATACTGCTCCTTCTTTGGTCGCTCACCTGAGTGTGCTAGGGGGCCGACCCAGGTGGTCTCTATAAGTGGGCCAGTGAACTGCATGGGTGCATCCTCTCTTCAATCACAAGCATCATGAATGAAGGTACATCAACCTCCAATATCCATATTTACTCAGAAACTAAAAATTCATTATTTCAGGAAACTTGTGAAAGATATTAACTGGAGTTATGATCCAGTGCTTATATCGTGAATGAAAAACATAACACTTTTACAAATAAAGTCCTCAGCTTACTTGAAAGCTGTTTAACCCAGATCAAACCAAAGTCTACAAAAACAGCCATGGATTACTCAAAAAATAAAGGTAGGCCATCTTTTTTACGACAAAAAGCAAACCATATCTGACATTTAGAAACAAATCTGATGTTGATGCTACAGTTCATTGCAAGACACACTGCAAAATATTGGAGGTGGTAAAATAGACATCAACACAAATGCATTGTGAGAAAAAGTCATATCAGGAAATAAAATAAAGACTATATGGAATACGGTGATGGAGAAAACGTGCAAAAAGGCATGGAGAGGGAGAGATAACACCAAGAGCAAATGGCAGAGATATGTGCAGTATTGTAAAAAAAATTAACAGTCATTTCATAAGTGTTACAAGAAAAATGGTGTTGTTAAGTTTAGTAGGTGCTGCTGTGGAATATCTGAGACCATCAATTACAAACAACTTCAGTAATACGAACATGTCTGAGATAAGTAATATATTAAGTTGTCTGTGTAACCAGTCATTTATTACTGGAAAGTTTTCCTGACTGGTTGGATTTACTGAAGTCGTCTCTGTATGAGAAAGGAAATACAGAATACTGTTAACTTTCACCCATCATGTTTACCAGCATTCTCAGAAATTTTAGAGAAGATAATATACAAGATACTTCCAACGATAAGTAATATACTGTCAAACTCACATTTTGGATTTTTGAAGGCTTCTGATACTTGTGTTGTGGTCTTGAGACTGGTTTGATGCAGCTCTCCACGCTACTCTATCCTGTGCAAGCTTCTCCCACTACTTACTGCGACCTACATCCTTCTGAGTCTGCTTAGTGTTTTCATCTCCTGGTCTCCCTCTACGATTTTTACCCTCCACGCTGCCCTCCAATACTAAATTTGTGACCCCTTGATGCCTTATAACATGTCCTACCAACCGGTCCCTTCTTCTTGTCAAGTTGTGCCACAAACTCCTCTTCTCCCCAATTCTCTTCAATACCTCCTCATTAGTTATGTGATCTACCCATCTAATCTTCAGCATTCTCCTGTAGCACCACATTTCTAAAGCTTCTATTCTCTTCTTGTCCAAACTATTTATCGTCCATGTTTCACTTCCATACATGGCTACACTCCATAGAAATACTTTCAGAAACGACTTCCTGACACTTAAATCTATACTCGATGTTAACAAATTTCTCTTCTTCAGAAACACTTTCCATGCAAATGCCAGTTTACATTTTATATCCTCTCTACTTCGACCATCGTCAGTTATTTTACTCCACAAATAGCAAAACTCATTTACTACTTTAAGCCTCTCATTTACTAATCTAATTCCCGCAGTATCACCCACTTTAAATGTGTTATATCCCAATTTAATTCCCTCAGCATCGAGCAACTTAATTCGACTATATTCCATTATCCTCGTTTTGCTTTTGTTGGTGTTAATTTTATATCCTCCTTTCAAGGCATTGTCCATTCCGTTCAACTGCTCTTCCAAGTTCTTTGCTGTCTCTGACAGAATTACAATGTCATCGGCGAACCTCAAAGTTTTTATTTATTCTCCATGGATTTTAATACCTAATACGAACTTTTCTTTTGTTTCCTTTACTGCTTGTTCAATAAACAGATTGAATAACAGCGGGGAGAGGCTACAACCCTGTCTCACTCCCTCCCCGACCACTGCTTCCCTTTCATGCCCCTCGACTCTTATGACTGCCATCTGGTTTCTGTACAAATTGTAAATAGCTTTTCGCTCCCTGAATTTTACCCCCGCCACCTTTAGAATTTAGAAGGGAGTATTCCAGTCAACATTGTGAAAAGCTTACTCTAAGTCTACAAATGCTAGAAACGTAGGTCTGCCGTTCCTTAATCTTTCTTCTAAGATAGGTCGTAGGCTCAGTATTCCAGTCAGTGTTCCAACATTTCTGCAGAATCAAAACTGATCTTCCCCGAGGTCGGCTTCTACCAGTTTATTCATTCGTCTGTAAAGAATTCGCGTTAGTATTTTGCAGCTGTGACTTGATAAACTGATAGTTCGGTAATTTTCACATCTGTCGACACCTGCTTTCTTTGGGATTGGAATTATTATATTCTTCTTGAAGTCTGAGGGTATTTCGCCTGTCTCATACATCTTGCTCGACAGTTGGTAGAGTTTTGTCAGGACTGGCTCTCCCAAGGCCATCAGTTGTTCTAATTGAATGTTGTCTACTACTGGGGCCTTGTTTCGACTCAGGTCTTTCAGTGCTCTGTCAAACTCTTCACGCAGTTTCGTATCTCCCATTTCATCTTCTTCTACATTCTCTTCCATTTCCATAATATTGTCGTCAAGTACATCGCCCTTGTATAGACCCTCTATACACTCCTTCCACCTTTCTGCTTTCCCTTCTTTGCTTGGAATTGAGTTTCCATCTGAGCCGTTGATATTCATACAAGTGGCTCTTTTTTCTCCAAAGGTTTATTTAATTTTCCTATAGGCAGTATCTATCTCACCTCTAATGAGATAAACCTCTACATCCTTACATTTGTCCTCTAGCCATCCCTGCTTAGCCATTTTGCACTTCCTGTCGATCTCATTATTCAGACGTTTGTATTCCATTTTGCCTGCTTCATTTACTGCATCTATATATTTTCTCCTTTCATCAGTTAAATTCAATATTTCTTCTGTTACCCAAGGATTGCTATTAGCCCTCGTCTTTTTGCCTACTTGATCCTCTGCTGCCTTCACTACTTCATCCCTTATAGCTACCCATTCTTCTTCTACTGTATTTCTTTCCCCCATTCCTGTCAGTTGTTTCCTTATGCTCTCCCTGAAACACTCTCCTTAAATTCCCACCTTTTTGCAGTGTCTTCAGTTTTAATCTACAGTTCATAACCAATAGATTGTGGTCAGAGTCCACATCTGCCCCTGGAAATATCTTACAATTTAAAACCTGGTTCCTAAATCTCTATCTTACCATTATATAATGTAAGTGATATCTTTTAGTATCTCCAGGCTTCTTCCATGTACACAACCTTCTTTTATGATTCTTGAACCAAGTGTTAGCTATGATTAAGTTATGCTCTGTGCAAAATTCTACCAGATTGCTTCCTCTTTCATTTCTTGCACCCAATCCATATTCACCTACTACGTTTCCTTCTCTTCCTTTTCCTACTCTCGAATTCCAGTCACCCATGACTATTAAATTTTCGTCTCCCTTCACTATCTGAATAATTTCTTTTATCTCATCATACATTTCATCAATTTCTTCATCATCTGCAGAGGTAGTTGGCATATAAACTTGTACTACTGTAGTAGGCATGGGCTTCGTGTCTATCTTGGCCACAATAATGCGTTCACTATGCTGTTAGTAGTAGCTTACCCGCACTCCTCTTTTATTGTTCATTATTAAATCTACTCCTGGATTACCCCTATTTCATTTTGTATTTGTAGCCCTGTATTCACCTGACCAAAAGTCTTGTTTCTCCTGCCACCGAACTTCACTAATTTCTACTATATCTACCTTTAAACTATCCATTTTCCTATTTAAATTTTCTAACCTACCTACCCGATTAAGGGATCTGACATTCCATGCGCCGATCCGTAGAACGCCAGTTTTCTTTCTGCTGATAACGACATCCTCTTGAGTAGTCCCCGCCAGGAGATCCGAATGGGGGACTATTTTACCTCCGGAATATTTTACGCAAGAAGACGCCATCATCATTTAACCAGACAGTAAAGCTGCATGCCCTCAGGGAAAAATTACCAGCAAGGCCGTTTTGGTTAGTGTTACAAGGCCAGATCAGTCAATCATCCAGACTGTTGCCCCTGCAACTACTGAAAAGGCTGCTGCCCCTCTTCAGGAACCACACGTTTGTCTGACCTCTCAACAGATACCACTCCACTGTGGTTGCACCTACGGTATGGTCACCTGTATCGCTGAGGCACGCAAGGCACCCCACGAATGGCAAGCTCCATGGTTCATGGGAGGGGGGGGGGGGCTTCTGATACTGAGAATGCTATTTACATGTACAGCAGGAATATACTTAATTCATGAAAAAATAAATTACGGGCTACTGGCATATCCAGTGATGTGTCAAAGATTTTTGACTGTGTAAACTGCAACATCCATTTTATGTTGTAACAAGAAATGTGACTAAATGGATTGAATCACACCTCTCTGAAAGGAAGCAAAGGATTTCAGTAGGGAAGAGTCCTAAATTAAACTATAAGTCATTGTGCAACTGTGAACTAATTGCATGTTGTGTCACACGAAGTCCTATTGTAGGGTCCTTACTTTTTTATGGGTCTTAATGATCCTTCATTAATAAAGTTACCAATTGTCAAGATGCTTTTGTTTGGAGATGGTAGGAACACTATATGCATGGAGGCCCCCACCCCCAAAGTATATGACTAAGATGTGGCAACAAGCAGACAGAAGAAGCAAACAATATTAAATTCTTGAGATTACAATGTGCTAATAAATTCATTAATTTAATCTTTATTTACTATCAGGTTATTGTCAGTCACAGCTGATACAAAAACCAAACAACTATTACATTTAAAACAAATTTATAACGTCATAAGGATCTTTTTTGAGGATGATTCATTAACCCAAGCTAAACATTTCCAAGTCCAAGTGCATATAAAACAAGGTATTTGTGGTGTGAACTAAAGCGTGTCCTACAGAAACCTGTTCAGGGAACTGGGGATAATAACCACTGGTTCCCAGTGTATTTATTCCTTAATGAAATTGGTTACTTTTTAAAATCAACAACCCAGTTCATAGAATCAATACCAGAAGTAAGTATAACCATTACAAAGATTTACAGTTACTTTCTTTGATTCAGAAAGGTGTCCACTTTTCGGGCACATACATTTTAAATCACTTTGTCGTAGCTATAAAAAGTGTAACTATTACTGAAGTTAAGTTTAAGAAGAGCCTAGAGGATAAATTGTTGGACAGATCTTTCTACTCCATTGACCAATGCTTCGATTCTAAGCAAAGCCCTAACGTTTTTAAGTTTCAGTCTCCTAAAACTTAGTCATGTACAATTCCCCCCTCTCTACCCTAATATTTCATAGTCAAAACAAACTTCCCTGCAAAAATCAAATCCAATCACTAACATATTGGGTACTATAAATGATTCATTTACTTTCAAAGTTCTATATTTTTCCAGTGTATTACATGAACAAATATCAACAGAACTGTAAGCTCACTAAGTTTGCATTGTGCCCACTCGCTGCCATTATGAGTGCAGTGCCTTGACAAAATTGTGACACACCAAGAAAATAGTTCTTGTGCTGGTATATGCAAAATGTTTATACTGCGTAATAGTGCAGCATACTTTCAAGAAGAATTCTTTAAAAGGTCTGCCACGGAAATAGAGTATTGTGGTTTAGTCTTGATTATTTAGAATGACTGTTGTCTGTGTAAAAAAAAGAAGTACCAGTCAGCCACGTGTGAGACATGCAACCATGGAAAGGGTGATGGACCCTTTCAGATGAGTCCAAAAATTGACAGTCCTTGCATGCCATTAACTTGGAATAGCATATCAAGCTGTGTGGAAGATTTTGTGATGTCGGTTGCATTTTAAATTGCACCATCTGCAGCTCATGCAACAATTATAATCTTGAATTCTGCATCACAATGCAAGGAGCACTAATGGATGAATAATTCACCTCCAAACTAATATTCAGTGATGTAGCAGCCTCCCTTTTACCTAGAAAGGTTAATCAGCACAATGTGGGTGTGAAGCACAGAAAGTCCCCATCAAACTATGTTTTTTTCCGCTGTGTTAGAGAAGAAGCTATATGAGTGACTTTTCTTCCATAAGACGACTCTGATGAGTATCGCCTACCTGGATGTGCAGCAGTTGTGGTTTTTTTCCTCCGGACCACATGACCTAACATCTTCTGACTTTTTTTTCTGCGATTCATCAGTCACCAGGGACCGTAAAAATTCCATTGTGCGATAAATACGACATAGACGTGAATTCTGCCTCAAAATGAGAAAACGCAAAATGACATAAGCTAATAGACGCGGTTTCATAGCGAATTGTCCCAGACGAGGTATTTCTCGGAGTTAGTTTGGAGGTGGTTAGTGTTTAACGTCCCGTCGACAACGAGGTCATTAGAGACGGAGCGCAAGCTCGGGTTAGGGAAGGATTGGGAAGGAAATCGGCCGTGCCCTTTCAAAGGAACCATCCCGGCATTTGCCTGAAACGATTTAGGGAAATCACGGAAAACCTTAAAACAGGATGGCCGGAGACGGGATTGAGCCGTCGTCCTCCCGAATGCGAGTCCAGTGTGCTAACCACTGCGCCACCTCGCTCGGTCGGAGTTAGTTTCAAATATGTTTACTTTCCTGCATACAATAACGAAAATGTAAGCAGTTATTGGCATTGTACATCATCTGACGAAGCCCAATTTGGAAAGACAACGTGCTCAGGAACCTACTTGCAAAATGAAATGTACGAAGGCAGCGATACATCAAGGTGCTCAACGATCTGGTGCCATGCTAACTGCGAACGGTTAAATACTCACTTTAAGATACATGGCGCGCAATGCAACGTAGCACTCATCCAGACTTAGTGACCTAGCTTGTAACATGAACGGAACGCGTATGTTTGTTTGCTGAAGCTCAAAATATAATGCCGGCGGTTTTAACGTGGCAAATTAGGTGGCGGATGTATTGAAATGTAGTTGCATCGAATACCGCTGGAGATATGCTCTGATAACGTCAACAAGCAATTGCGCGGTACGGTCCAGAATGCTTTCTGTTGTGCGTTGCTCTTTGTTTTCATTTCTTGTTTTGAAATAATTGAAGCAACTAATCCTGGTCCATCAGGAATTTCGATTACGAGCCTTACAATAGTCAGTTCTGCTGTAGGCTGCTGCCCGGCGAAAAGAAGGCGGGGTTTGTTTCCCAGCGCCGGCCCTTACCCCGTGGCGGTCAATATTGTAGTCTGTTTACTCTCGGAACCGTCTGCCACTACTGTCTATAACGCGCCCTCTTCTGCAGTACAGCGAAAGGAAACCAAATCCTGTAACGCTCTTCCATGGGGCCGAAATTCTTCCCCTAACGTTAAAAGTTCCCCTAGTTTCCGTACGTTGGTTCCACTTCTACACTAAGTACCTTGTCAGTTCTATATGTAGCGTTGTCAAGCACGGGTCGTAGGTCTATGAATGCCCATGAAAGGTCGAAATTAGTAACATGCACATTTTTTTAATCTTCAAATTAGCCTGGAAAAGACAAATAATGTCCAGAAACCCCTTATATCGGAGACGCATTTACTTAACTGGTGGGAAAATGTTGCTGCTTTTCAACCGAACAATCATTTTTGAAAGCCAAACGAAGAAAACAAAGACTATCTCGGAAGAAAAAGATGCTTAAGTTTTTGCAAAGGCTCCAGCACTATTATTAACAGTAAATTTCAAAGAACTAATGACCTGGTCGCCTTCACTCGTGTAATGCGACAACCTTTTTAATTTGTGCGTGTAATCATTTACAGACAGAGAAAATAGATGCGCATTTTGATAAAAATAGACATGAATTTTGCAAAAAAAAAAAAAAAAAAAAAAAAACAGATGCGAATTTTGCCAAACAATAGATGCTACATTTTCCAGACCATATCAGTGACTGTTTATGTACCCCCCCCCCCCCCCCCCCCCCTCCCACAGCCGAGATCACTAGAGCAGCTCAGAGAATTAATCAATTCAGGATGCTGCTGCATAAGATATGGAACAGACTTAACTACCACTTGGATGTGTCTTGTGTGACCGGAGGAGCACCCAAAGGAAATTTGTAGTGAGCAGAATGAAAACTTGGTGAGTTCTCAGTTCTGTTCATACATGTACATATAACTTCTTTGAAAAATACCAAACTCCGAAATCAAATTGATTACCTACTTACAGGAGACCTGTAGAATGTTCACCAGTTGCAGTCTCATGTAACAAAATAACAGAAAAGACTTATACAAAAAAACAGCAAATTGTTAGTTTCAGTTTGAGCTACATTTTGTAGCATAACCCCTTTCCTGAAAACATGTTATCTGCAGTTTTCCCCTATAACCCTGCAACACTACTACTGAAAAAAAAACAGTTAAGTTACACAACATTTCTTTCATTTCTTCTATAAAGAGATGAAATTTTTACTCAGTCCATGGATTCATCATGTATCTACAACATCACTTTGCTACAAGTCCGCCCCTAGTTGCTGAGTGGTCAGCACAACGGAATGTTATACCTAACGGCCCGGGTTCGATTCCCGGTTGTTTTGGGAAATTTTCTCTGCTCAGAGATTGGATATTGTGTTGTCCTTATCATCATCATTTCATCCTGATCGACACACAAGTCGCCAAAGTGGCTTCAACTCGAAAGACTTGCACCAGGCGAACGGTCTACCTGATGGGAGGCCCTAGCAGCACTTTTCTACAGAAGTCTAGATTATATTCTCAGTTTGAATGCTGTACATTTTCTTGAGATAGAAAAGCTTCTGTCTAGAAATCAGGATGGTTGTTGAAAGCATAGCTTACATGAAACTCAACTTTCCCTTTTCTCACATTCATAGATTCCTGAAAAACATTTGACATGGTTTCCCATTGAAGGCTGTTAATTAAGGTACAAAAATACGGAATAAGTTCACAGATATCCAAGGGGCTTGAAGACTTCTTCAGAAATATATTGCAGTATATTGCCTTCAATGGCAAGTGTTCATTAGAGACAGGGGTATAATCAGATGTGCCCAGGACCACTATCATTGTCTATATACATAAATGATCTAACAGACAGAGTGCGCATCAATCTACAGCTGTTTGCTGATGATGCTGCAGTGTGAAAGAAGGTAATGTAGTTGAGTGGCTGTGGGAGTATACAGGAGGTCTTAGACAAAATTTCTAGTTGGTGTAATGAATGATAGCTAGTTCCAAATGTAGAAATATGTAAGTCAGTGCTATGTGTAGAAAAAACTGTCTTATAATTTTTGAATATGGCATTAGTAGTGTGCTGCGTGATACAGTCATGCTGATTAAATATCTAGACAGAACTTTGCAAAGTGATATGAGATGAACAGACATGTAAGGATCCTAGTAAGGAAGGAAAATGGTCGACTTTCATTTATTACGAGAATTTTAGCAAAGTGTGGATCCTCTGTAAAGGAAACCACATATATAACAGTAGTGTGACCAATTCTTCAGTACTGCGCAAGCGTTTGGGATCCCCACAAGCTCAGATGAAAGGAAGACATTGAAGCAATTCAGAGGAATGCTGCTAAATTTGCTACCAGTAGGTTAAATCAGCGTGCAAGTATTACAGAGATGCTTTGTGAACTCAAATGGGAATACCTGGAGGGAAGACAATGTTCTTGTCCTAAGAAATTTTTGAGGAAATTAAAAAAAAATCATCATTTGAGGCTGACTGTAGAACAATTCTACTGCTACCAACATATATTCTGATCAAATACTATGAAGATAAGATAAGAGAATTTATGGGTTCTACAAAGGCATATAGACATTCATTTTCCATTACACTGTTTGTGAGTGGAACAGGATAGGAAATGACTAGTACTTGTACAAGGTAACCTGTGCATTGCACCTACAATGGTTTATGGAGTATATATGTAGATGTAGAGAGTAAAAAATCTACTGGCACAACTGTCAGATCAAAACTAATTACAGTTCACACAAAATTCTCAAAACATTAAGACTCATCAGCAAACAGTACCCTATCAAACAAATCATTCAAAGTCCCTTTTCTTACAACAAATGCTGTAAACTATAACAATCTCCTTTCCATAAATTCCTAGCGGAATATTACGAAAAGTATGCAAAATACAGCAGCTTGTAGGCTTAACACATTACCTATTTGGAGAAGGCATTTTCAGTCCAAAGTGGAGTAAAATATTATCCATTCCTAATCAGTACAATATCAGTGACAGGGATAGAAGTGTAATCCATTCCCTTTATGTTATTTAGATTGGTATATCCATCACTGATAAAAAAAACCCTCAAGAGGCCAAAATCAGGAAAGATGTAAGGCAATACTGCTCACTGTTCCAACTGATATTTAATTTGTGTACAAAAATTGCAGAGTTGGAAGTAAAAGACTGTCTTAATGTGGAAGTTACTTTACATGCACAGAATATCAGCATGATACAGTCTTCTCATGGTACAATAAAACTGAAAAAGAATTGGCTCAGCTGCTATGGTAATGGTATGTGAAACAGTTGGACATGATACTCATGTCAGGTCTCCATCCAGAAGGAGACCTGATGTGAATATCATCAAATACTGTGCCATGAAAGTACATGAAGCCTGTTGGACTTGCTGTATTGTTGGATGATTCTTGAAGACATGGATAACATTAGCTATCTTAGAATTAAAAACCATAAAAAGGAAGATGTAAGAACAGTAATGAAGTGAGCATTTTTTAATACTTATATTTTACAAGTGCCTCACAGAAAAATAAGTAGCTAATAAGGTGGAATGGTTTATAAAGAGATTCTTTTGGATCACAAAAGACTTCTTAGTAATCTTTCTTCAAATCTTTTGAAGTTTCAGAACATGTATGTGTGGAAGAGGAAAGGAAGGAAATCATGGAAATGATTACAATTTGTGTAATGAATAAAA
The DNA here is from genome assembly GCF_023897955.1 of Schistocerca gregaria. Taxonomy (NCBI): domain Eukaryota; kingdom Metazoa; phylum Arthropoda; class Insecta; order Orthoptera; family Acrididae; genus Schistocerca; species Schistocerca gregaria. Next base: position 213,817,590 of record NC_064925.1, read on the forward strand.
ATCACCAAAATTTCTGAAAACACATATTGTTCAAACAGCAAATGATCTCATCACCATAGGCCTTCCTGAAGACTTCCTGTCCAAAAATAAAAAGATCATATGTCTTTTTTCCAGACACTCCAAGATTCACAGCCATACTACCCTACAGGCTGGATCAGTGTTTCGTACTGCTGGAGTTTAAAATTTCATGAGAGAATGCTTAATTGAAAAGCTGAGACTGAAGTATGATCAGCATGTGGCATGGCTTCTCAATTTGATTTCTGCTTTACTCAATGCATCCTCTGTTAAGATTAGTCTGAGGTATTTAAAACTAAGGCCCTTTTATAGAACCTGGTTTCAACTGTGAGTTCCTTGAATAGGCACAGGACATCAGGAGATATTCAGTCTATGATTCATTCATAAGGAGATTGGTCCTGCCCACTGCCACCTCCATGCTATTACACAACTGCAATGTTTCTTCTTTTCATATGGACAAAAATGCCAAGTTGTCAGCAAACGGAAACGTATAATTTTCTCATCTGCTGTTGTGATGCCTTCAAAATTCATGTGGGAAGCTTCTCTCGCTATCTTTTCAAGTACCAGGTGGAAAAATATTGGTGACACACCACCTTCTTGTCTGAGCCCCACACTTATGTTAAAGCATCATGTCCTGCATGCGCTGGCATTTGTCTGCTATTCCTACTCATGGAGGTTATTCCATTTGGTTTCCTAATCTTCTTATTTAGTGTGTTTTCCCTTGAATATGCTATTTTTCTTACATTTGTCTGTTCCAAAAGCCATGTTTATATCATTGCTGAATACTTCTGTTATCTTTAGTAATTGGTTGAGTTGTAGATTTGTTGCTGCCAGTAGTTTTAGACCATCCATGAATAGCAAATGTGTGATTTTGTGTGGGTATGTTCCAATAATATTGTATCCATAATTTGTATTATTTAGCATGTTGGATAGTGGGTTCAGAGCAAGGCAGAACCAGAAAGGGCTTAATGAGTCTCCTTGGTATATTCCACGCTTAATCTGTATTGGCTGTGATGTGATATTATTTGAATTTGTTTAGATATTAAGTGTAGTTTTCCAATTTTTCATTACTATGTTTAGGAATTGTATCAATTTAGGATCTACTTTGTATATTTCCAATATTTGTAGTAACCATGAGTGGGGTACACTACCAAAAGCTTTTTGGTAATCAATGTATGCGTAGCGTAGCGACCTTTGTTTAGTTTTAGCTTGATATGTCACCTCTGCATCTATTATCAGTTGCTCTTTACATCCTCATGCTCCTTTGCAACAGCCTTTTTGTTCTTCATTTATAATTTTGTTCTGTGTTGTATGTGTCATTAATTTCTGTGTAATGACTCAAGTTAATATTTTGTATATTGTTGGTAGACATGTTATGGTGTGATATTTAGCTTGGTTTGCTGTGTCTGCTTGACCTTTAGGTTTCAGATAAGTTATTCCATGTGTAAGTGTATCAGGGAATGTGTATGGGTCTGTTAAATAATTTAGTTAGATGTGAATGTGTTGAGGTGAACTTCTTAGCCAGAAATTTGCTATTTTATCTTTTCCAGGGGTTTTCAAATTGTGAGTAGAATTAATTGCTTGGGTGACTTCATGTTGCAAAATGATCACTTCAGGCATTTGTGGTATCATCTTGTATGTGTCTGTTTCTGCTTGTATCCACCGTGCATGCCTGTTATGTTGTACCGGGTTTAACCGTATGTTGCTCCAGAAATGTTCCATGTCTGTTATGTTTGGTGGATTGTCTATTTTAATGTGTGTGTTATTATTATTATTATTATTATTATTATTATTATTATTATTGTTATGTTCTAGTCATGTGTAGTGCATATTGCATTGCTAACTTTCGGATGCTTTCAATTTGGATTTAAGAGTGGCTGAAGGGCTTAGTGTGACCAGGTGAAATAAATACATAAATAAATAAATGACTTACAACATGAAAAAAAACCTATCTCAACCACAGAACCCTACATCCTGACAGTGGTTAGTGGATGTGTCTCAAATAAATGTTGTTGCTGCATTTTACATATTTCACATTGTTGTTGTTGTTGTTGTTGTTGTTGTCTTTTTGTCTGAGGACTTGTTTGATGCAGCTCTCCAGACTACTCTCTCCTTTGCAAGCTCCTTTATCTCTCTTTACTACTGCAACCCACATCCTCTCAGCCTCCCTCCATAGTCTGTACCTACCACACTTCCCTCCAGTAGTAAATTTGTGATTCCTCAATGCCTCAGAATGTGACCTATGAACTGAATCATTCTTTCAGTTAATTTGCCACAAATTTCTTTTCTCCCCACTTCTGTTCAGTATCTTGTTACATGATCTACCCATCTAATCTCCAGCATTCGTCCGTAGCAATACATTTCAAAAGTTTCGGCTCTCTTCTTGTCTGAACTGTTTACTTCTACACTCAGGACAAATACCTTCAGAACAGACACCATAACACTTTAATCTATATCTGACATTAACAAAATTCTCTGCTTTAGAATTACTTTTCTTGTCATTGACAGTCTACATTTTATATCCCCTCTATTTCAGCAACCATCAGTTATTCTACTGCCCAAATACCAAAACTCATCTATTACTTCTTGTTTCTCTTTACTAATCTAATTCTCTTAGCATGAACTGATTTAATTTGACTACATTCCATTACCTTGTTTTGCTTTTGTTCATGTTCATCTTACATCCTTCTTTCAAGACACTGCCCTTTCCATTCAATTGCTCTTCCAAGCCTTTAGCCATCTCTGACAGAATTAAAATGTCATTGGCTAACTGCACCAGGGATAGGTTACAGCCCTGTCTCACTTCCTTCTCAAGCACTGCTTCCTTTACATTCCTCTCAGCTCTTATAACTACCATCTAATTCCTGTACAAATTGTATCTAATCTTTTGCTGCCAGTATTTCACTACTGCTAGCTTCTGAATTTCAAAGCCACCCCACCACTGCAACATAGGAAGGACCATGGTCCATGGGTGTGAAGGAGACCCCTCAGTGAAAAGCAGAAGTGTTTGTCATCGATAAGCCTGCATAGATTACACAAATGCAAATGCAAATACAAATACATCAGACAGCACTTTAAGAGGAGTGGGAAAGATTGTGGCTTGGATGTCCCTCATTTCGAAGCAACATGATATATAATCTAAGTCCTAAAGGAGGATACAATGTGATAAATCTGTTTGATGAGTAGCTGTGGGAGGTATTGCCTGTCTATGAAGGCCTATGTGAGACCTTCAGCATTCGGGTCCAGAGAGTTCTCATCATGAATGAAATGTTGTCGACAGGTGTCCATGCAAAAGGGGCAGAATTTTAGATGTGGAAATGATGGCAGCTGTTGAAATGCAGTTCAAGTGTTCAAATGTGTATGAATTCTTAAGGGAAATGCAGTTACTGTTGGTGGTTTGTACATCTTCTAATGGGGACAGAGGTCTGGATGGAGCCATCAGACAGGTGGAGGTCAACATCCGGGAAGGTGGTACATCAGGTTGAGGAGGACCCTGTGAAGTGGATGGGAGAGAAGGTCTTGAGTTTGTGAAGAAATGAGGATAGAGTGTCTTGGCCCTGAGTCCAGATCATGAAGATATCATTAACAAACCTGAACCATACTATGCATTTGAAATTAAGGGAGGATAGAAAGCTTTTCTCTAGATGGCCCATAAACAGGTTGGCATAGGAGGGTACCATGCATGTGCCCATGGCTGAACAGTGGCTTTTTATCTACCTTCTCTTTAAAGTAGAAGGAGTTGTGTGTTAGCTTATAATTGGTCAGCTGTATGAGGAATTAGGTTGTGGGTCTGGAGTCTGAAGGACATTGGGGCAGGTAGAGTTCAGTAGTGGCAAGAGATGTAAGAGACTATGTTTTGGGCAACTGGTGGGAAGTGTTGGTCAAGATGAGTGAAAATTATTTTAGTGGAAGCACAGTGGGACACCCAGTATTGTTGGTTTATGGATTTTGGGGAATATTGGAATATGTAGAAAGTGGGTATATGAGTTGTTGTTGAGATGAGGAGGGAGATCACTAGGGGGAAAGGGGGAGGGGAGCTATTCTTGGAAGGGCCTAAGGATTTCAGTAGGAATTTATTGGAAGTTACATTGGACTTCTGGGGTGGGATCACTGTGGCAGACCTTGCTAGTGGAGGAACCAGACAGAATTTAACATCTTTACTTATTCTCTCCCACACTTGAAAATAACTTACTTCTGATCAAATATTTTCATGTCATAAAATTAGTCTATTCCCCTCAGCACATATTCTTCCACCCTTTCAATGCCCCAAACTCATACTGTATTATCCTTGCATCATTTCCGATTTTTCAAGTATCATTCATCTTGACAGTAAATTCCTTGAAGGTTGTTTGAAAGAACAGATAAGTCAAAAAGTTGAGGGTACAAGATCAGGTGAACAAGGTGGGCGTGAAATTACTTCCCAATCCAACTTCTGTATGGTGAGACAAGCAGAATGTGGGCAGACATTATTGTGGGGTAGCATCTCTTCATTCATTCTTCCCAGTCATTGTTCTGGGACTGTGTCTGCAAGACATCTCAATTGTTGACAACAAATGTCATCAGTGATGGTTGCCCCTTGGGGAAGCAATCCAAAGTACTCCACACCATCACTGTTCCACCAGATGCATAACATTATCTTTTGTGAATGTAAACAGGTTTTTGTATATGGAGTTGCTTCTTTGCTTTGTTCATCCATTCCACTCTTTTCCTTATGTTGACATAAAAACACCACTCCTTGTTATCAGTAACAATAAGGGATATGATTGGTTGCTGTTGTTCATGAGTCAACTGAATGCTTACATTTTTTATTTGTTTATTTATTACAAAGTCCATTAATCCGTATTGTGATAAATCACATTGCTCTATCTGCAGGTATTCATCAAGAGTGTAGAAGGAATTTCCCATTAGGTATTCTCTTAATTTATGTTTTAAAGTAGTTAAGACATTAATGTGAGCTTTAATATCTGAAGGAAAAAAGTTGAAAAATTTTGTAGCAGAATTATGAACACCTTTTTGCACAATACTTAAATGTTTCAGATCTCTAATCAAATCATTTTTTGATTTAGTGTTATGATCATGACATTAGTTTTAAAAAGAGACATTATGAGAAACAAAAATCATGAAAGAAAGTATGTATTGAGAGGCGGCTCTTAATATTTGTAAACTTATGGAACAGATTTCTGCAAGAATATCTTAGATGAAATATCTTAGATGAACACCACTCATGATTCTCTCAGTTCTCTTCTGTGCAATATATATATATATATATATATATATATATATATATATATATATATATATATATATTTTTTTTTTTTTTTTTTTTCTAAAGGCTGGTTACCCGAAAATATTATGCCATATGGCATGACAGAATGAAAATAACCAAAGTAGGCAGCTTTGATAATGTCCATGTCACCAATGGGGATGATAACATGCAAAGCATAAGTTGCAACACTGAACCTTCTATGTAGGTTTAGGATATGCTCACACCAGTTCAACTTTCCATCAATTAGAAAACCCAGGAACGTATGTGATTCGCAATGTAGTATATTTAGTTTACCACAGTTTAAGTGACATACTTCATTTTCTTGCTGAGATGTATCAAATTACATAAACTGGTTTTTTTCAATATTTAGAGTTAGTCCTTTGCACTTAAACCAGTGAATGATGTCAACAATTAAAGCATTATATTTATTTTCTAGGTCACTGTTGGTTTGACTTCCAAGCAGAATAGTGGTATTGTCAGCAAAAAGAGAAAATTTACACTCGGTGTCTATACAAATTAAGAAACAAGAGTTGCACTTCCCAGCACTAAATATGTTGAACTTCTTACATTTGACACATATTTTCCTAATGGAACTAACACACTTGCGAAATACATTTAGCACCATGCTGCCTAGACAGTACCAACATACGCAATTTATGAGTCTCACACGTAGACAGACAATGATGGAATGATCATGGCTCATCACATTTGCCAGTTTTTGAGTACACAGAAGTGGATCATTATGGATTAATGCATTTCAATGATCTCTGTCAAACCCAGAACCCTGAATGTGGGTAGTCACTAATGTCAAAATGATCCTCCTTAAAATGAGAAAATTTTTTTTCATGTGCTCGGTCCAATGACATTACAGTAGAGCATCGATTATCTGAAGTAATTGGTGAACATGGGTGTTCGGAAAACTGGTTTGTTCAGACAGTCGAACTGTACATGTTTATTTGCCAAAAAGAAGTACTGTACAGTAGATTTATTCATAAAAACAGGCATGTCTTTTTGTATTACGAAGCAGCACACCGCAACTCTAAGCTGGCGCAGCTGTTGCTGTGAACAGCTTTGATACTGCCACTACTTCTACTGCCAGTGTCAAGCCGACAGAAGTGTGCTGATTGTTGAAACACAGCGACTGGCGGCTTGGCCGCTCAGCAGCGCCTTGTGAAGGCCCCATTAGAAACAATGTTCCTCCAGCGGTGGCCCAATGCGGTGACTACTGTGGGAAACTTTGTTTGGGTTGAGGGGGATGATGGATGGTAGGGTGAGAGAGTAACAGGTGCGAGCGAGTACACAGTTCGGTTAAGCGGTCGTTTGGTTGACCGACGTTCGGATAATCAACGCTCTGCTGTATTTCTACACAAAGAGAGAATTGCTTCGGCTGTGGCCACTGCTGTCACTACTCTATTTAACTCAAACAGATGAATATGTCAGAAATTTTACTGTTTCTCCTCTTAGTACTCAATTTTCTGGCATCTGCTGCTCCACTTACTTGTAATCTCCAAACGACAAAATGACAATACATAAACTCAAACAGCTACAGTGAACTACAAAAAAGGAAAAAAACTTTCTATAAATAAGCACATATCATCTTGTAATGGTTCTTTATTTACATGCCCATTACAGAACGCCAACCCCAGTTCTTGATACCAGTAATATCATACTACTTTTCTGTGAAGTAACAGACATATTTTTGTGACAATATTCACATTTGGTTTTGTTAATGTATAGGTACTCTGATGTATCGATATATTATAGTGATTTGGTTCTTGTGTGTATTCATTTCTGTGAGACCGTCATAATCTTTGAATTACTTGTAACCTTTTTAGTGAGAATGCGCACAGAGCAGTCTCTGTTTCACTTTGCAGAAGTTAAGTTGTTATTTCACTTTGTAAAAGAACAGCCAAGTCTTGTGTTTGGTTAAAGTGGAAATTAAATATATGAAGATTGATACAAAACTGTTTTCTTGATGATGTGACAATTAAGAAGAAGTATATGTGAATTTACAAGAAGTTTAATAAAAATATTAATCGTGAACGCGAAGTCAAAAATTATTTCTACCATACCATTGTTCTGATCTGGGATTGTGTGATCATTAAGAATTTCCTGAAAAACATATTTGTTAGGTCTTCAAATATTGCTAAAATACAGACCTGGACCTTCTAGCAGTCAAAGTGGAGCCACCCTAGAATCGCTGGCCGCGGTGGTCTCGCGGTTCTAGGTGCTCAGTCCGGAACCGCGCGACTGCTACGGTAGCAGGTTCAAATCCTGCCTCAGCCATGGATGTGTGTGATGTCCTTAGGTTAGTTAGGTTTAAGTAGTTCTATGTTCTAGGGGACTGATGACCTAAGATGTTAAGTCCCATAGTGCTCAGAGCCATTTGAACCATTTTTTTAACCCTACAATCAACAAGATGAGCCATAACAACTTCGACAAAATCTACGTGGGAATCCATTCAAGATAAGTGCCAAAATTAATAACTTTTTTACAGTGACTTCATTATTTCCATTCTGATGACACCATCCACAGTCAATAACTTTATTGTTTCCCAATAAAGCAAATATATGGTGTGTGAGCAACATAATTAATCTGATTTTTAACCTACTTTGCAAGTGGTGGTATTGTTCAAAATTACAATACCAACATGCAAAACAAAACCTCTACAGATTTAACCACTGACCTAATACTCTGTGTGATCAGACTGTCTTCGAGATATTTTATGAAGTTCCAATTTGGTGTTTATAATATCTAAAAAAAAAAAAAATGGCCTTGCTGTGCTGGTACTGCGAACATCTGAAAGCAAGGGGAAACTACAGCCGTAATTTTTCCCGAGGGCATGCAGCTTTACTGTATGATTAAATGATGATAGCGTCCTCTTGTGTAAAGTATTCCGGAGGTAAAATAGTCCCCCATTCGGATCGCCGGGCGCAGACTACTCAAGAGGATGCCGTTATCAGGAGAAAGAAAACTGGCGTTCCCAAGATCGGAGTGTGGAATGTCAGATCCCTTAATTGGGTAGAGAGGTTAGAAAATTTAAAAAGGGAAATGGATAGGTTAAAGTCAGATATAGTGGGAATTAGTGAAGTTTGGTGGCAGGAGGAACAGGACTACAGGGTTATAAACACAAAATCAAATAGGGGTAATGCAGCAGTAGGTTTAATAATGAATAAAAATAGGAGTGCGGGTAAGCTACTACAAACAGCATGGTGAACGCATTATTGTGGTCAACATAGATACGAAGCTCGCACCTACTACAGTAGTACAAGTTTATATGACAACTAGCTCTGCAGTTGACGAAGAAATTGAAGAAATGTATGATGAAATAAAAGAAATTATTCAGATAGTGAAGGGAGACAAAAATTTAATAGTCATGGGTGACTGGAATTCGAGTGTAGAAAAAGGGAGAGAAGGTAACATAGTAGGTGAATATGGATTGGGGCTAAGAAATGAAAGAGGAAGCCGCCTGGTAGAATTTTGCACAGAGCACAACTTAATCATAGCTAACACTTGGTTTAAGAATCATGAAAGAAGGTTGTATACATGGAAGAATCCTGGAGATACTAAAAGGTATCAGATAGATTATATAATGGTAAGACAGAGATTTAGGTACCAGGTTTTAAATTGTAAGATATTTCCAGGGGCAGATGTGGACTCTGACCACAATCTATTGGTTATGAACTGTAGATTAAAACTGAAGAAACTGCAAAAAGGTGGGAATTTAAGGAGATGGAACCTGGATAAACTGAGAGAACCAGAGGTTGTACAGAGTTTCAGGGAGAGCATAAGGGAACAATTGTCCAGAATGGGGGAAAGAAATACAGTAGAAGAAGAATGGGTAGCTTTGAGGGATGAAGTAGTGAAGGCAGCAAAGTATCAAGTAGGTAAAAAGACGAGGGCTAGTAGAAATCCTTGGGTAATAGAAGAAATATTGAATTTAATTGATGAAAGGAGAAAATATAAAAATGCACTAAATGAAGCAGGCAAAAAGAAATACAAACGTCTGAAAAATGAGATCAACAGGAAGTGCAAAATGGCTAAGAAGGGATGGCTAGAGGACAAATGTAAGGATGTAGAGGCTTATCTCACTAGGGGTAAGATAGATATTGCCTACAGGAAAATTAAAGGGGCCTTCGGAGATAAGAGAACCACTTGTATGAACATCAAGAGCTCAGATGGAAACCCATTTATAAGCAAAGAAGGGAAAGCAGAAAGGTGGAAGGAATATATAGAGGGTCTATACAAGGGTGATGTACTTGAGGACAATATTATGGAAATGGAAGAGGGTATAGATGAAGATGAAATGGGAGATATGATACTGCGTGAAGAGTTTGACAGAGCACTGAAAGATCTGAGTCGAAACAAGGCCTCCGTAGTGGACAACATTCCATTGGAACTACTGACGGCCTTGGGAGAGCCAGTCATGACAAAACTCTACCATCTGGTGAGCAAGATGTATGAAACAGGCGAAATAACCTCAGACTTCAAGAAGAATATAATAAATCCAATCCCAAAGAAAGCAGGTGTTGACAGATGTGAAAATTACTGAACAATCACTTTAATAAGCCACACCTGCAAAATACTAACACAAATTATTTACAGACGAATGGAAAAACTATTAGAAGCCGACTTCAGGGAAGATCAGCTTGGATTCCGTAGAAATGTTGGAACACGTGAGGCATTACTGACCTTATGACTTATCTTAGAAGAAAGATTAAGGAAAGGCAAACCTACGTTCCTAGCATTTGTAGACTTAGAGAAAGCTTTTGACAATGTTGACTGGAATACTCTCTTTCAAATTCTAAAGGTGGCAGGGGTAAATTACAGGGAGCGAAAGGCTATTTACAATTTGTACAGAAACCAGATGGCAGTTATAAGAGTCGAGGGACATGAAACAGAAGCAGTGGTTGGGAAGGGAGTGAGACAGGGTTGTAGCCTCTCCTCAATATTATTCAGTCTGTATATTGAGCAAGCAGGAAAGGAAACAAAAGAAAAATTCAGAGTAGGTATTAAAATCCATGGAGAAGGATTAAAAGCTTTGAGGTTTGCCGATGAAATTGTAATTCTGTCAGAGACAACAAGGGACTTGGAAGAGCAGTTGATTGGAATGGACAGTGTCTTGAGAGGAGTATATAAGATGAACATCAACAAAAGCGCAACGAGGATAATGGAATGTAGTCGCATTAATTCGGCTGAGGGAATCAGATTAGTAAATGAGACACTTAAAGTAGTAAAGGAGTTTTGCTATTTGGGCAGCTTAATAACTGATGATGGTCGAAGTACAGAGGATATAAAATGTAGATTGGCAATGGCAAGGAAAGCGTTTCTGAAGAAGAGAAATTTGTTAACATCGAGTATAGATGTCAGGAAGTCATTTCTGAAAGTATTTGTATGGAGTGTAGCCATGTATGGAAGTGAAACATGGACGATAAATAGTTTAGAGAAGAAGAGAATAGAAGCTTTCGAAATGTGGTGGTACAGAAGAATGCTGAAGATTAGATGGGTAGATCACATAACTAATGAGGAAGTGTTGAATAGGATTGGGGAGAAGAGAAGTTTGTGGCACAACTTGAACAGAAGAAGGGATCAGTTGGTAGGACATGTTCTGAGGCATCAAGGAATCACCAATTTAGTGTTGGAGGGCAGTGTGGAGGGTAAAAATCGTAGAGGGAGACCAAGAGATGAATACACTAAGCGGATTCAGAAGGATGTAAGTTGCAGTAGGTACAGGGAGAGGAAGAAGTTTGCACAGGATAGAGTAGCATGGAGAGCTGCATCAAACCAGTCTTGGGACTGAAGACCACAACAACAAACTCTGGAAGGTGCATATTTATACAATTCGAGACAATCAATAATGACCTGTTAGCACCAGAAATAAATGTTAATATTAATATCCAAGTTAAACAAACTGAACAAAATTTCTTGCTGTATAATAAGTTAAAATGAAGTCAACACACCCATAAATTAATCAAAAAACTCAGTTCAGTGTGTAATGCCCATAAAGCATCTCATACAGTATTCTATCATGCTAAAGAAAAGAATGCTGACTCATTTTGCATAGTTTACCCCCCTGTTGTCTTATGTAATATCTTTTGAATAGTGCACCTACAAAAAATAAAGTGATCTGGAGCATACCCGGCATACATACTGCTTCCTATGTTCACAGGCATACTGCCAGATCTTATCATTGAAATTCCATGATATTTCAGCTGACAACCATTCTACTTTTATTGGTGGTGCTGATGGAATAAAGTGCCTGCTGTGGGCTTGTGTTATTTATACAATTTATACCTCCCGATACAGATTTGAGGACTTGCGTGCTCTGCAAAGTAATCGCAATAAGTGGGCAGGGGTGGGGGGGAGGAATCTCAGTTCCATGTGACAACACTTCACTGTGTTCCACTTCAGCAGATCATCACATCACTTCATTGCTATCAGCTGGATGAGTACACAAATAAGTTCACTTGCCACTAAGAGTGCTCTCCAGTCAGCATTAGTGCAATGTGTCTGTATTTATTTCATTAGGTGAAATTGTATTATCACACGTATAACATCTCTTGATATCTTGTATAAAGAGTCCTTCCATGAAATGTAAATTTATGTGTACTTCATAACCACTGACAGTTCTGTTTGCCATTGACAACTTATTACTCAGGCCCTGTTGGTACATGCCATGTTACTTACAAATTTGCTCAAAGAAAATCCCACAGCTTATGAACTCTAATGTTGGTACCAAGTGTATCATTTACATAGATTTTATGTTCCATAACTTTCTAACTTTTTCCTCTTACAATTCTTAACGACATTAATTTTGTTGTGTGGGTGTTTATGATTGTGAAGCCTAGCTTTATAGTGTTTTGTCAGTATGTAATGTGAGTTTATTCGTTACTACTGGGGCTAAGGACATCACTGACTGTTGTTACCTCACACAAACTGGTGTGTATCATTGAAATAGTTGTGAGAGTTAGTGTGGAATACGAATCTGCTTATGGCACAATGTTGCCATTCCACTACTATCAGACTAAAATCTCAATAGTTTTTCACCTCACTTTAAAACACAACCCACATCAACTTGCTGTTTATGTTTGCAAACTATGTGCTATGCATAAACAGAAAATTATTTTATCCTAAAAATCGTTGCATCTGGGCTAAACTTAAAATCTGCTAATAGAAAAACTTTATCATCTGTATGGCCTTTGTCTTTAAGCCTGTAACTCTAAAAGACTCATGTTTATACAATTCCAGGCAACAGATAATGACCTGTTAGCACCAGAAATAAATGTTAATGATAATATGCAAAGTTAAACAAACTGAACAAATTTTCTTGCTGGATAATAAGTTAAAATGAAATCAACACATCCATAAATTAATCAAAAAACTCAGTTCAGTGTGTAATGCCCATAAAGCTTCTCATACGGTATTCTGTCACACTAAGGAAAAGAATGTTGATTCATTTTGCATAGTTTCCCTCCCTGTTGTCTTATGTAATAACTTTTGGTCAGAACACCTACAAAAAATAAAATGATCTGAGGCGTTCCCAGTATAGATGCTGCTTCCTATGTTCATAGGCATATTGTCAGATCTCATCATCGAAATTCCATGATATTTCAGCTGACAACCATTCCACCTTCATCAGGTGGTGCTGATGGAATGAAGTGTCTGCTATGGGCTTGTGTTATTTATACATCCTGATACAGATATGAGGACTTGATTGATCTGCAAAGTAATTAGGATAAGGGGAGAGGGGGGGGGGGGGGGGAAGGGTAATCTCAGTTGCCATTCAGAAATCATCCCAGTCGCATCTTGCATCCAGATGTCATGTTTTGCTTTGATGGAATTTAGAATTGGCTCCCTTGCCTTGGTCAACTGGAAGCCAGTGTTCCTGCATACTAAATTATATCACAGTCCCAAAATTTATCAGTGGTAGCCAGGACGTTTGTTTGCTGACTGTTCATTTTATGTCCATTGCCAATGCAATGTTCTGTTATTGTTGGGCTGCAGTGAGTGGGCATGGCACTCATTTTCTACACATCAATCTCCAACTGTGCTGATTGTCCAACGTGTGTTTTTCTGCATTGACACACAACTTGATAGACACTCTCATTTCCGAGACTCAGATAGTCTTTCACTTTCCCTAATAAAGGTCGCATTTTGGCTGGTGGGAGCAATATTGGGGTTATGTGAAGATTTTATAGAAGTCTGTCTATTTCTTATGATACATGGCCAGCAAACAGAATGAAAGTGATCTCCTTATCTTCTTCTTCTGCCTTTTCATCTTCAGGTTCATTCTTGGAGCCCTTGAATGACAGTGCCACTCTAAACTTTTGACTACTTTATCCATTCTTGTGAATATGGATCCCAGGTGCCACAACTCTGCTGTCAGACATTATGCAACTCAGGCGGAGAATGCCCAATGGCACCTGGAGTGGAGGCATGGAGACATAAATCCGTATGCATTGGTTTACAGCATACACTGTGGACAAGCAAGCTGCCAAGCCTACACAGAATTAGGACAATGAGAAAAGTAAGTTTGCCATCTTTTTCCACTTCATTATGGAATTCTGATGTTTTAAGAAATTACTTAATTTTTCAGGTCCACATGACCAGGTGACAAAACTACTATCAATACACTGAAAGGAACAAACTATCACATCCCCACTCACCCCTGAATACATTGCAGAACTGGCAAGGCCTGAACTTTGGACTGGTAGGTATAAATACAGCCAGCCCACAACATACAGATTATTCCATCAGCACTATTTGATGACGGCTGAATGGTTGTCCACTGAAGCATCAGCAGTATCCATCAGTACACCCAAGAAATGGGATGTAACCATATAACTTGCACAGAATTTGTGAAAATCTTGGAATTCTTACACTCACTTCCCAATACATTTATTCCTTAACAGTTTTTATTGCTGATAACAAAACTCATTTTCTTGTGGTCAGTAACAAGTAAAATAAAAGACACAAAAGATGGACAAATATTCAACAAGTTGTCATCTAACATAAAACAAACAATTGGAAGCTCGTACCAATTAAGAAGAAAATTAAAACCATATCTTGTTCATTAGCATTTCTCAGAACACCTACATTCGGGGATTAAAAAGTTCTGTTAGTTACATGACAAGTGACTGTGTTTGTTATGAAGCTGTCTGACAAGTAATAAGGACTCTGTATGCACAGATGTGAAAAAATAATTTCTTTGAAAAATATGGTTTTAATCACACTAATATTAACTGATATATATTTTTATATAGAAAATATTATGCTTCAAGGGAGCCTACACATAATATCCCATATTGGTCATGAAACTGCTCAAATGTGGTATATATTTCTCAGTTTCTCTTGTGAAGGAAAATAACTGATTGTGGAATCTCTCATCCATGAAATCAGATATCTCTTGATCACAAGTGAAAGTCTGACTTTCCAGGAAGAACAGCAGTAAGATCTATGTAAGAGTGCAGTCTTATGATATCTTGAAGCAAAATCACAGCTTGTGAGTTTTATTGGCTCCTTCACTTTAAATGCTCTTAGATGTTCTATGAATCAATTGCATTGATTGTTGATCTCATGAGCATAGACTTCAACACTGATAATCTAATATATATCAAAGATTAGGTTCAAAAGGTTTTCCCAATGACTGCAGATGACAGGACCTTTTTTTGGCTTGGTTGCTGATGTATCTCCATTCTTGACTCTTTGTCATTAGTTGGAAATGACAACATTATATTTCATCCTTAGCAACAATGCTCTCCAATAGTGCTTTCTAACCATGCTGCCATGTCTTTGTGATATCAGATCAAATATTCCCAGCAGATTCTCATGCACAAATTTTTATGCTTGTTGTGTTCACATCAATTGACAAAGCATGCACAGTAATGCAAAAATTCTCCTTGGCTAACTTATCCACATGAAATTTGTTGTGATATTGATAAGAACTACTGTCTTGGGACAGTCATACTCAGACATGTCACACCATTTGCCCCACCAGCAAATTTAACTCCATGGTAACACATTTCTCCTACGGTCAACAGCCTAGATGCTGACAGCACCACCTGCTTCAGAACCTGGCAACCCAGGCGTCAGTACTTAGAAAGCATGTCAACCGGTGGGCGTAGTCACAGAATAATGGTAGCAGATGCTACAGCAGTAGCTGATCCCAGTAGGCCTACTGTTATAGTGGCTTGTGCAGCTGCCAACACAGGAGCAGCCATTCTAGGGTTGATCCACTGAAATGAGTGCAGCAGTCAAGTGGTTTTTGATTATATCATGCGCACTTCAGCAACGAAGCATTGGCCTCCCTGCTCGCATGCCAGCTCCAACCATGCCAAGATGCGCCATGCTGGAGTACAATATTCAGGTATCTCTTCATAACAGACAAGCGTGTGAAGTACCTTGTCCACATGGGTTCCAATCTGTCTCTTTTCCCCCATCTATGGTACGGGACTACTGTAATGCCAACATGCCGTCTCTTACGGCAGCAAACATTTGTTAAACCAGTTAAGTCCCTGAGATTGTACACAGATTTACAGAACAAATTTCTGCAGCTCAATTGCCCACCTGGTGCACTGAAGGATGACAACATTTGACAGTTCATCACGTGACTACACGCCCCGCCCCCTCCCCACCTTGTGCCATCCATGTCGACTTGCGCCCTAGCAATTCACTGTAGCAAAGTCTGATTTTGAAGGCAATTGCGACAGTGCATTTTCAGCCATCATACAACCCACAGTCCTCTGCCTCGCGCTTTGTGCATAAGAAAGACAGTTCGTGGCTACCTTACAAAGACTATTGTGCCTTAAATGCATGGACGGTGCTGGATTGATATCCGGTACCACACCTACAGGGTTTTGGACACCTTTTCAGGCTCTCTTATATGCAGGAAAACTAAATGCTCAAATATGCTCATGCAGATTCCTGTGTCGGCGTAGACATCCAAACAACATCAGTTATCACAACATTTGGGCTTTTTGAAAGCATGTACGTGATGTTCGGCCTTCAGAATGCTACTGAGAGCTGGCAGCGTTTCCTGGATGGCGTCTTACAAGGCATATCATTGTGTTCCACGTACCTTGAGAACATCCTGTTCTATTCAGAGTTGTCTGAACTGCCACGTAATGACATCCGTCTGCACCTGAGCGAGGCCAGCACTGTCATTAACTCATCAAAAAGAATATTTGAGGTCAATGAAGCTGAGTTTCTAAGGCATTTAATCATCCTCAGTGGATCCAGGCCACCACTGGATAAGGAACAGGTGATCTTGAACATGCCACACAAACAGACTCAAAAGGACGTATGCCACTATCTTGGCACGATACATTTTTATTGGCACCATCTGCCCAACGCAGTACTGTAGTACTGGAACCCTTGACTGAGGTGCTACATGGACCTACTTCGAAGGGAAGGACTCCCATTGACTAAATGGATACAATGGAGAGAAGTTTTACTGAGTCCAAACAGACCCCCCACAGAAGCGACACCCAGTGCACAATGCTAAACTGGCCATTGTCGTGGGTGCTAACCAGACTGCAATAGATTCAGTGCTGGAACAACATGTCATGTTATAGAGGGCAGCCACTCAAGTTGTTAACGCAGAAGCTATCAGAGCCGCAACACACCTGGAGTTCTTATGACTGTGAATTGCTAGGAGGGTATGACACAGTGAAATACTTCCACACGCCAGTAGAAGCCATCCCTCCGTGGTTTTCACACAAGCCGCTAACTCACGCATTTTGGAACAATAATACCAAGTGTACACTGGAGTGTGTGTTGCAGTTCTCCATGGCCATTCCCCATATTTCCACAATTGACAACATCGTCACCGACTGCTTGCCCTGTGCTTGTGCTGTTAGCTCTCCTCCTGTTAACTGTGAGGACAGGAGAGTGACAAATAACTGGACAGCCTCCGCTAGGACACTTGCAGTGTAAAACGTTACTATATGTTAATTTACTCATCGTAGCTGGCAATCTGTCGCAGCAAAAGTCCTGGAATACAGCGACTGAAAAAAAAAAAAAAAAAAAAAAAAAAAAAAAAAAAAAAAAAAAAAAACTATAAAGTTCTTAAATATTTAATCCAGTATAATGTTTCCGCTGAATATTTATTACAATCTCAAATCTGAAATAAATTGTAACATACTTACAATAATGAAATAAATCATGGTCAACAAGCTACATGCTTTCTGTCCAAATATACTCAAAGCGCTGACTTCCTTTGCCAACATGGCTGTAACTATTTATACTCTCTTAACAACCAAGTTGTTGGCTGCCGCAGCTATAAAACTAGTACTTTCAGCAAAATTAACTCATTGCAAATTATTTTTAAATGAGCCACCCCTCGGTACAATTATATTAGATCATTCCCTATCCCTAATTGCGTATCATGGAACAAGCAAAATAAAAGATCTCTGTGCCGCACATCCGCCATAAAAGCTTTGCTCTGAGACAACTTTCACTCTCGCTCCCTGCCGACAGCTGCTTCCGACTCCTTTAGTCGCCCGAGCTCCACACAATATTACAAAAACCTCTGGTGATCAAAGATTAAGTATTACTCATGTGCTCGGCATCAAAGATACTCAAGGTGGAGAGTATTCCAAATAATCTGTCAAATATACTAAACTGGCACTTCTCACGATATGTACCGTACATCTTTCATAATCATTACTCCTAATATGAACACTTCTCAACTAACTTCTAGCGTTACTGTGTCTTCTTGCAATATGCCCTCGGCAGAAGGTCATGTCCGTCGCACCTGGTAAAACTGTCTATACGTTTCTGGGATGTACTGGATGAACCTACTTAAACCCGAGTGAATTTTCCAGCTTGAATTCATCGGTAACAAGGCTGTCAATAAGCTTTGATGTTCTACGTATCCACTCAACTCATTGCCGTAAGCTGAGAAAATGAGTGTTTGTCTTCTTGGTGGTTTTACAAAGTACACGGCCCACCACTGTTTGAAACCTAATATAATTTTGAATACTGTAATTTCAAATGACGGTTCACGTGTTTTGCCTCTTTGTGTGATGGTCTTGTATTGGTCCAGGGAGGGAATCCAACAACATCGCCTCATAGCCTCCTTCAGGGAACAAAATGGATGTATCTGTTTATTTCTGAAATATTTTCAAGATGCCCCTTCGGCCAGCCACCAAGTCAACTGTTTCATATATACATACATACAGTAATTTTTTTTATTTACTACAATTTCATTTTGCGAATAATCTCAGCAAAGGAGCGCATAGCCTGCTGTAATTAAGTTTCTGTAATTCCACGTTCTATAAATGGAAGAACGTGACTGCGGCTGTACGGTGACTTGCAAAAGTCGGATGTCCAAGAGCCATAAATGATTGAATACATTTATTCTGCTTGAGGATGGTGTGCCAATGTATCGCCGAAACCGGTAACAAAATGAATGTACTGCATAATTTATGACTTTCGGATATCTGATTTCTGTAAAAGAATATTTTTTCTCTCCTGTATTCATACATTATTGTAGTATACTGGGTGTTACAAAAAGGTACGGCCAAACTTTCAGGAAACATTCCTCACACACAAATAAAGAAAAGATGTTATGTGGACATGTGTCCGGAAACGCTTAGTTTCCCTGTTAGAGCTCATTTTAGTTTCATTAGTATATACTGTACTTCCTCGATTCACCGCCATGATTTCATACTGGATAATCTACCTGTGCTGCTAGAACATGTGCCTTTACAAGTGCGACACAACATGTGGTTCATGCACGATGGAGCTTCTGCACATTTCAGTCGAAGTGTTCGTATGCTTGTCAACAACAGATTCGGTGACCGATGGATTGGTAGAGGCGGACCAATTCCATGGCCTCTACGCTCTCCTGACCTCAACCCTCTTGACTTTCATTTATGGGGGCATTTGAAAGCTCTTGTCTCCGCAGCCCCGGTACAAAATGTAAAGATTTTTCGTGTTCGTATTGTGGACGGCTCTGATACAATACGCCATTCTCCAGGGCTGCATCAGTGCATCAGGGATTCCATGCGACGAAGGGTGAATGCATGTATCCTCGCTAACGGAGGACATTTTGAACATTTCCTGTAACAAAGTGTTTGAATTCACGCTGGTACGTTCTGTTCCTGTGTGTTTCCATTTCATGATTAATGTGATTTGAAGAGAAGTATTAAAATGAGCTCTAACATGGAAAGTAAGCGTTTCCGGACACATGTCCACATAACATATTTTCTTTCTGTGTGTGTGAGGAATGTTTCCTGAAAGTTTGGCCGTACCTTTTTGTAACACCCTGTATACATCCTCTCCACCGTTTCGACTCTAAGTGGCCATGTTAAATCAACAATTCGTCGATTACAGTTCCAGACATGTAATTACATAATTTTACAAATGTCCTCTTCTAATTTTAGCTGTTTGTAAAATTAATTACAATGAATAGCATCAAGATACTGCGTAGTAAGTTGATGAAAAATGCTCAGTAGTTGGCGATCTGTCGCCAGCAAGAGTGAATTACAAACTATAGGCGGTTACACATTACTTGTACCACCACGATGTTGGTAGCGGTGCACATCACGGTCTCATCTGCTCAATCAGTGCGTCAGCCACATATCACACACACATTAATATATATAACGACAGCAGAATTGTGTATGTTATTTATGTTATTAATCTCTGAACACTGAGACGGGGAAGGCGGGGTTGGAGGTAGAGGGTTAAAAGTTATTACAAGCTACGTGTAGCAGGTATTATCACAGCACAGAAGGAGTAAGCTTAACTAGAAGCATGTTGTCGAACTCATTGACAGCGGAGGTACAAATGACTTGATCCTAGCCAGGAGCCTGCCTCAGTAATTCACATAACAGAGATAAATTAATGAAGTCTGACATTGTCAGGAAGGAAACAGCTGTCGTGATGTAATGTATTAAATACAAATTTTAATGCAAAATCCTTTGATGCCTAGACCGCAGTTTTCATTATATAATTAAAACATGACTCGTTTCAGTGGCATTCTGCAACCATCTTCACATCGTTCAAATCGTAAAATCAAGTTACTTGTGAACATGCATTGGGAAGCATTATTAGCTACAGTTATGTAATGATATGCTTTCTTATTATGTGGCTAGAAGCTGTAGTTACTACCTGTGTCTTGTCTCAATACGAATGTGTGTTATTGCATGAGTTTAGCTAATGATTTTTTAAATTCGTATTCAACTTGTTTTTATGATGTGATGATGGTTGTAGAAAGCAACCGAAACTAGTGATCATACTTAACCCAGATACAGTTGTCTTCAGGAAGATTTTTGCAGAGGAGCCTAAAACTTCTCTTGCTATTTATTTATTCCACCTTCCAGCAGATGACATTAGTATATACTTTATCCAACTTAGACATACCATTGTTTAAAAAAACTTGGTTTGCTGAAAACGCTTGATCTGCCTGTCCTAACTAGGACAGGCTAAGTATAATTTCTCTACGAACGTATGTACTACAGAAATAATGCTTCACATATTCTCTCAGAATGTCATATTAACATTGGGTATTTGTAAGCCCAGCATAACTTCAGTGACTGTCTCTTCAAGCACATCGTTCTAGGAAGACAGCTTTATGTATACAAAAAACAGGTACACTGTTTTCTGCCTTTTCGTGTTTTGCTGTAACATAAGTATACACGTGAATATACTATATTTTGTACAGTTTGTGGCGAAGACGTTTATTGGACGCAAACCTATAAGATCTGGGATTAAATTCTAGTGTGGAGGGCCAATTAATGGATATGACATGGCTCGAACCATACCAGGGTTCTGGAGCATTACCAGAAAAATATGCTGACGGTGGTCTTCGTTACGAAATAGTCATGACGTATGTCGACCAACTTGTTTTCACCAACTGTGTGTCTTGCATCTAAGTAATATTCAGGCCAAATGTATAATAAGAGGCAACAGATTTGATAAAGGTTGTAAAGAATTGAAAAAGCCACAGAGGGACATTAGATTTCGGATCTGACAGTTCAGCCAATAAATTAGTAGCTTCGTGGAATGGAACGACAACAGAGTAACGACAGTGGCAAAAAACTCATACTATAAATGCAACTCGTCTAGTAACGTGACATTCAGATCAGTAGAAAAGACGGACAGTAATTCAACAACCAAGAGTCATTTACCGCTACAAATTTATGGATGAAATTGATAAAGCTGATCAAAATATTGTAAGGTGGCAACGGCCTTGCACCTGGTTCTTGCTGTGGTTCTTCCCAGCTGGTGAAGACGGAGATTACTTGTGAAATTTTGTAGAAATAAAAGAACTGTGGAAGAGAGTTCTACTCCCAGGCCGTACATTGGTCGTCACTGACAAACTGGGTATTTTGAGAGCTTCTACTGATGTGATTCACTCGGTAAAAGTGGAGGCGAGAGAAGAAAGGTGAAGAGCGATCTTGCTGCACTCTCGGTAGAGGTCTTCCGCTCTGGGCTCTCGTTCTGAGTGGACGTTAGCCGCCCCAGCCTTTTGCTGCCGGGAAGATCGTTGCAAATAGAGAAGTTTATGGACAGCGATCTGTTGTCCGAGTGGAGTAGGAGTGTACTTTCCGAGACGCCACACGCACAGCCGCGCCGTCGCCGTCGGAGACCGCCGCTGCGACAGGAACATTACGGTGAGATCGCTCCCGCTTCGGTCTGTGTTAGGAGTAACGTTAAATAGTTGGATGACGTGCAATTGCTGTTTCCACAAAAGGTTTAACGGTAATTTGGGGTGCAGTGGTTCTTCGTATTTTACGTTTTGTGTCGATCTCAGTCGGTCAGCCAAGTTATAGGAGATCGCGTTTTCGACCGATTTTAACACAGTTCACTGCCAATGCCAGTCAGGAGAATAATTTGTAAATTGTTCATTGCGTTTTATTCAGCATTGATCTGAAGATTATAATGAAATTATTGTGATTCAGTAGAGCCTTTACTTTCAAATTCACCCTTTTGCTTTACTTTATTTTTGTGTATGTGTTTGATGTCATTGAACACCCTACGTGTTCGTGATCGTTCATGTTTCGAAGTAAAAACAGGTGTGATTTATCGTCAACGCTACCACCGCAGATTAATTAGGGGTGACAGGGCCACATTTAAATCTAGCGTTATCCATTTTTGCGTACGGTTCCACTCCCAATTTCTCTGTAAGTTATTTGTCAGGAGCGAACACAGGCAAAAATCGGACAAGCAACGGGTTTAGTGTTACAATATATCTGTCTACCGATTATCTACCAGGGGTGCTCCCCCATTATTACATATTTTGTTGATGAAGTCGAGCACAGCTCACGACAGCTAGGATGCTTAATTAAAGTTTTTCTTAGAATGGAAACAAAAAAATAATTCAACCTTTTTTTAATTAATTTTTGTAATGAATTTTGTGGTCTAGTTATCAAGTTTTTTACATTAAAATATTTTTATTTAATAAATTACAAAGATAAATGATCGATGTGAAGCGATAGAGACGCTCCTTGCTACATTCAAATCATCTGAACATCAATAGTTACGTTGAAAAACAATAAAAAATGAAAATGAAAATAAAAGGGGATGGAAATGAAGGCCCTTGCTTATTGACAGAGCGTAAGGGAACGATGTGAGAGACACGCACCGCCGTACTAGACGAGGTCCTAATGGAGGTGGTTTTCCGCTGCCTTCCTCCGGCCGTAATGGGGGCAAATAATGATGATGAAGACGACAACAACCAATCATCCCGGGGCAGGTGAAAATCCCTGACCCCTCCGGGAATCGAACCTCGTACCCTGCGCTCGAGAAGTGAGAACGTAACCGCGAGACCACAAGGAGCGTACTAAAAACGGACAGAATGCTATTTACATATCTGAGTTCACCCACAAACATCTATGAACATTTGTCACACCGTTGCATTCTACACTGCAGGCCACTAAAACTACAACACCAGGAGGGATAGTAAGTAACGAAATTTTACCTGTTGTGCGCATACAGTATAGAAGGAAAATACATGATTAAATTAGTAGGTAACTTGGGGGTGTACAGGGATTAAAATTTTGTAGTCAAAGCTGCCTCCTCTGGCTGCAACAAAGGCTTTACCTCACATCACAGAGGTATCGAAAGTGGGGCATAGCTTCTGCTCCTAACATCACAAATGTAAAGCACACTCCATATTACGAACTATACAAATCAACGGCGACCGTGTTGTGTTTGTTGTATCCCAAGGCGAACAGATGCTCGACGCGGTACAGCACTGTTATTTGGGTTGCCTGCCCAGCAGGCGTATACGCCAAGACGACCTACAGCTGAAGTCGCAGTTCCTACAGAGAGTGACAACTTTGCTGCACTAGTTAGCATCGTCTGACACCAAACCGGAAAGACGGGGCATCATTCTGCCGATCGGATATTTACGGGGGCTGCACGATCCGACATGTAGTTAGCTGGTGTGTTGTAAGAAGGCAAATCTTTGTATACGATATTGCAATGCCTGTGTTGTTAAGACGAACGAGGCAATGGTCCTTGGGACATGCATGCGGTCGTCTTAGTATTAGGTTATCTGGGCACGACTCGCGACCAAACCCAAACTTCCGTATGTCGTTGTTACTTCGTCACAACCTCTATTGGTACACACATTACGCAGTTCTCGTGCAAGGGAGGATATTTTGAATGAAAGCGGCTGCCTGATATCAGCGGATAAGTATAATTTTGCAGTGCCTGTGAATTTTAGTAGAACAGAAATACGTCTATGTTAAGGCGATCGCTCGCGTAATGCGAGACATAAGGGTTCGGGCACAAATTTTCACTGTCGTCATTCCTTTATATAGCTGCCGGCTTTTCGTATTCCCAATTGCGGATACATTTCATATACATCCTTGCTTGTCTCGGGGACTGGCGCATCATCTTGGCGGTGCGTAGAATGGCCTGATACGAGCCCATCGGAATGCGGTGGCGGGAGACGAGAAGGTTGGCCACGGAGTCAGTCAGTGCGAACAGTCAGAAATGTATGTGCGGTCACAAGCAAAGAATGTTACGACACGATGCCCGGCAGTTAAAACAGTACTGTACAGAATTGGCTGATGGACGGTATGCCCTATGTGTTCGAACCGAAATCCGATATTGGTTTGGCCGATGGATATACTGATGCTAATGGTTTAATGCTCCGATACTGCGCAACGGGAACGGTATTTTTTCGGTTGATGGTGAAGCTGCTTGCTGTTTATCGTAGCTTGCCCGGCATTGTTAGACGATGGTTGCAATTTAATCGATGCACGTAATTTGTGTTGAGTGCCAGGCTACCGTAAAGATATACGGGGCGTTCAGAAAGTCTCTCCGCAGTGCCGTATTATTCTTAGCCCCGTGTGCCGTTTGCCGCAGCGAATATACCGAAATGAAACCACCGGCCATTGTAGCCGAGTGGTTCTAGGTGCTTCAGTCTGGAACAGCGCGACCGCTACTCTCGCAGGTTCGAATCCTGCCTCGGGCATGGATGTGTGTGATGTCCGCAGATTAGTTAGGTTTAAGTAGTTCCAAGTTCTAGGGGACTGATGACCTCAGCAGTTAAGTCCCATAGTGCTCAGAGCCATTTTAACCATTGTTGAAATGAGAGTGAGTGAAATTAAAGTTACTAATTTATTGAATATTCATTTTTACCTACAAATTTTCACATTAAATGTTGAAAGTGTCCCCTTGTTTTGAATATACAATTTAATTCGTCTGATCATGTTTCCAAACACAAGCTGTAACATTTCTTCTGTAACAGAAGAGATGGAAGTGGATGTTGCAGTTTTCAATTCATCGATTGATTTTGGACGGTTTGTATAGACAGTTGCTTTCGCTACACCCCAGAAGAAAAAGTCAGGTGGTTTTACGTCAGGTGATCGTGGAGGCCAAAGTCCCTGTGAAATTATGCTATCACCAAAAACATCAGCAAACAGTGACTTTGAAATGCGAGTTTTATGTGCGGTGGCACCATTATGTTGAAAATAACCGTTCAGCATTTCACTTAACACAAGTTCTCCTATGAATGGGTAAAGAATAGTTGCAGGGTGGTCATGCTTTCATTGTTTCGTTGAAAAACCCAGGCAGGCGAACAATCATACGGCACGCACTGCTAACAATCATACAGCTCTGCCGAGAGACTTTTGAACAGCCCGCATTATTATCAGTGGTTTCAGTCAGTGGGTTTAATCTCTGTTCGTTCTCGTATTACGCTGGTCTGTTATGGTTAGAGCACGCTATTTCTGTGGTGCTTGCGGCCGCGTTGGCGTCCTGCAATGTGTGTGAACGCAAGCCACTAGATGAAGATAGGGCTTGTATCATTATTTGTAGTATAGCTGAGTGAGTTCACGTAATCTTCCATTGACACCTTTTCAAACTGTCTGTTACTACGCTGTAAGTGGCTACTGAGAACTGTGCTTGGAAGCTCAAACCTGTTTCTGCCACCTTCTCCTAAGGATTGTGTTATTTTATGAGTGTTTCAGCTGTTAGTATAGCTTACGTTTTAGATTATGGGTTAATTTAGTGGTATCTGGGTTTGGTGGCAGAATTCAATTTCACACTGTTATACGCTAATTAGTAACTGGGGAACTTTTAATTTTCTTGATTTTTATGTACGGTTGTTACATTGGAATGTGCTGACATCATTAAATGTTTCTGTGGTCAGGTTTTAATATTGTTTTCCTTTTAGACGAGTCTATTGTGATATTACTTGCGTCGGGCTGGTTCTGACGCCGTCTGTGGAGCGTGACGCTATACATGACTAAGGCGTCCACTTGCGTTGCCTGTACTGCGGTGGTGGACCCGGCTGGTTGGAGAAGATTATAAGATTAGTTACTGTTATGTATTATGAATCTAAACATTAATTTTGGTGGGAAGTATCTGACTGATGCTTCAAAGAAAAGCTTCAATTTTACTGTGTTTTGAATTTTTATTTAATTGCTTGAGTAATTAATGTTATAAAAACACATTCTCCGGTCCATTCGCGTGTATGTAACACAGCAAACAACTTCAAGAAAGCAAAAATCATGCAGAGCAAATTTCTCCGAATTGCAACTGATGCTCCCCCTTATATATTGAACTCTCTCATTGAGACAGATCTTCAAATTCTCGAAATACATAACACTTTCGAACAACGAGCACAATTTTTTTATGAAAAAACTCAGTCTTTGCTCTTTCGTCTCAGTCACTCGTTAGAACAAATCCCATCGTCCCAGCCTGACAGTCCAAGCATGAGCATTCTCTGATTCTCTGATATCATAACTTCCTCATTTCGAAACCACAGACTGAAACATAAGGAAGGGAGCCCTGGTGTTCCGGTTGTCTGACGAACTGGGTCTAGAATCCCTCGTAAAGCAGCAGCGGCGACGTGGGAGTGAGCTGAAGAGTCAATCGGGGCGCTTCCACTTCCGGAGCTGGCGCTCAGCTTTCTAGTTTCGACGAGCGCCATCGGACAACCGTCTGCAACAAGTCGTTGACAGCCGCCACTCGCCCATCATTTCATGGTTTACTTGGACGTCTTGGACGTATCTACCAACTGGGTAGGTCTTTGAATCAGAGCACTACTTGTCAGATATTGTACGTGACATCGGATCTCTTCCAAAAGAGTCTGTGGTTCTCCAGATATCGTCACATTCTTTGTGAGAATACATGTCTTGCTACCATAAAAGGCTCATTACTTGATTCAAGATGCGTAACGTGACTGCACAGTAGTGCACGGTCGAGCGAACAATGTCTTCTCTCTGGCAGAACATGGGGCCACTGAGATCCTTCAATCTGCATGGCGTTGAGTATGGCCCTCCTGAATCTATGAATTCCACACGAGCATGGCAGCCATGGTGTCTCGCAGGCAGCATTATTGTGAAACAGCAATGTCTAGCTCAAACATGTGATGGTAAACATTTGTCCTCCTTACAGGAAGTATAGCACAATATTCTCACCAACGAACGTCATTCAAACGCTATGTCTGAATTAAGACCAAATGCGGAATCTTTCCTTGAATAGAGAATGTAGATGGCGTTATTCCTAACTACGTTGTGAGTTTGTAGCGAAATGCTCATCATTTGCATGCCCAAGGATTTAGTACAAGTGACCCCAATTTGACATAATTCTGCATACTACCTTCAAGATATTGCTGTGCCCAGCAATTTACTGAACGGTTGCACACGCAGATTAAAGTATCCCATCATTTGGCCGTCGTAATACAAAAAAATCCAACGAAAAATACAAAAATAAGATAGTTTTCGTAATAATATAAAATATGTTACACTGAAAGTCACCATGTTGTGTAGTAACAAATTTTTGACAATTTCGGGTGCTCTGTGTATTTTTGTTGTTTCTATGAAATGATTTTAACACAGACAACTCAGTAATCAGAGCCTCGAATTTCTTACCGTGTTGCCGCGTGCTGTGAATATTAGGAAAAAGCCGTAATTCTCAATCTTTTTCAGGCCATTATCTCTGAGTAAGACAAGGTATCAACCACCGTTCACATCCTAATTTAGGATCTAACCAAATTTGAGGATGGATAAAAAATAAAGCTATTTTTAAAGTGACGAATGGTAGTTTTATTTTCTTGAACGTTAACTAAAAACGACTAACTTGTTTTTGGAGGTTTTTCTATGAAAAATAAAGCGTTATTAAGATGGCAGGTGCCATTTATTTGTAACATTCTTTTACGTGTATATGTTCATCACAGTGTCTTCCAGTGCACATGTGCTAAGTCACGCTCCAAGCTATGAAGAAACCCTCTACGTTTTTATCTCACAGAATTTTTTACCCCTCTGCTCTCCCGGGGCCTTCCTTCACTCCACTTAGGCGGGAACCACTGCTGTCAAGTGTGTTGAACTGTAATAAGACACAAAAGCATTTAAAGTGTTCCATATTGTTACAGGACGCAGTACAGGACAAAACTAGAATAAATAGTTCTGTTGATACATTTACTGAAACAAATACTCGTTGAAATATGGGCCTTCCTCCCTAAGGAATGACGAATTCATACGAATGTACATGGCTTCTTTCAGAAATGGGCACCTGCATAACAAACATTTCTCTAACGTGTACATACTGTCCATGTGTACATACTGTCCATGTGTACATACTGTCCATGTGTACATACTGTCCATGTGTACATACTGTCCATGTGTACATACTGTCCATGTGTACATACTGTCCATGTGTACATACTGTCCATGTGTACATACTGTCCATGTGTACATACTGTCCATGTGTACATACTGTCCATGTGTACATACTGTCCATGTGTACATACTGTCCATGTGTACATACTGTCCATGTGTACATACTGTCCATGTGTACATACTGTCCATGTGTACATACTGTCCATGTGTACATACTGTCCATGTGTACATACTGTCCATGTGTACATACTGTCCATGTGTACGAAATATACAGCAGAGGCTTCCTCATTTTTAATGTTGACATTAATTATCATACATTAATCTCATTAATTAAAATGATACTTGGGGCACCCACCACAAAATGTAACTGGATTGATACCAACATTTCCTTCAATGAACATAAATTTTACCCACTACAGCTTCATGGTTGCCGAGACAAACAGAACTGGCAGGCGGATACTGTTGGGACTTTTGTGCTACAGTGCAAGCCGTTCATTTGCCAGGCAATGATTGGGCTGCTGGTGCGTGCTGGAGTCGGCTGACAGTGTCTCTTGCTGGCGTGAATACTGTGGGCAGTGTGTATCTTTCTGCAGTGCCCAGAGGTTGGTGTCCGGTTTTGGCAGCTGGCGACACTCAGAAGCCAGGGCTCAGAGTCATCATTAGTGTCCCTAGTCTGGCGTCCACTTTCGAGTCACGCAGTCAAATATATCCTTTGCCATTTGGAAGTGGAGTATGTCTACTGGCACACCTCTCGCCTATTGTTCTGCAAAGACTTCTCCCTTGACATGACCAAGCATCCAACTGCCTAGCTAATGTACTGCTCCTGCCCAATCAAATTATAACAACTTCATAACAGTTGCCTACCGTCCACAATTTGCATGGCAGAAACACAGTTCACAACGACCAACGAAAACGAAAGTTAGCTTTAGAAGCCCTTTCTTCACTTGACATCCCACGTCATGTGGACGTGTTCATGTCCTCTTCCTTCGAAATGAGCCTTTAAATCTGAAAACGTCTGCTTTCATCGCATTCTGACAATACGCTCTCCACTGCAGAGTGAAAATCTCATTCTGGAAACATCCCCCAGGCTGTGGCTAAGCCATGTCTCCGCAATATCCTTTCTTTCAGGAGTGCTAGTTCTGCAAGGTTCGCAGGAGAGCTTCTGTAAAGTTTGGAAGGTAGGAGACGAGCTACTGGCAGAAGTAAAGCTGTGAGTACCGGGCCTGAGTCGTGCTTCGGTAGCTCAGATGGTAGAGCACTTGCCCGAGAAAGGCAAAGGTCCCGAGTTCGAGTCTCTGTCGGTCACACAGTTTTCATCTGCCAGGAAGTTTCATATCAGCGCACATTCCGCTGCAGAGTGAAAATCTCATTCTGGAAATATCGATAACTGTCGGCGACTGGTCCCTTATCTGTTTCGTCTTACAGTGGAGGCTGGGGAAGCGCCTCTGCCTTTCTTGGCTCCAGACTGTGTAAGTGTTCGGCAGCTTCAGTGCTAGGTGGCTATTGTGTCTGGCTGGCAAGTTGAGCGTCTCCTCTGGCACGTACACTACAACATGTATGCCATTAAACATCTCTAAAAGCAGAAATCGCAGGGTTTAATTTATTTTGAATGGGGAGACCATGAAACCGGACGTCCTCCACCACTAAACATTTGTGTTAGGTAATGTCATACGAAGCACAGAAAATGTGGTGGTACCCAGCAGATGCGTGAGACAGTGTTAATGCTATGTACGACTACGGCATCAAGGCACAGAACAAACCGAGACAAGCATCAATCAAAACTGAATGGAAAAATGTCAGTAACAGCCCACACCACTCGGCACTGACTGTGAAACCACCCTCCTAAAATGTTTTGTCGATTCCTAATAAAAATCGTTTTCGATGAGTCGATATGACATAAGGGATAGTCAACAAAACCTGACTGTTTCCTAAAATGAAAACGACTCTCTTTTCTTTATGAATATTAGTTCTCCAATTTTAAGTGAAAAATGTTGCTTTGAAGGGATAATAGTTCGGACCAGTAACAACGCTGTCTCGGCCCCAGTTCTTTAAAGAAAGAAACTCCCATGTATAAAACAACTTCATACGCCGAGTTGCTTTAGAAATGATAATATTTGGCGCTATGAGTGTAAAACCTTCAACGCTGAAGACACAAAACCCTATTATGCTGCTTTTATTAGATTTGGATTTTTCATTGAGAGACTAGTGAAGCCCCAAAAATGTATAAACTTACGTATCAATTTTCCTGGAAGCCACTAAGTGTTCAAACATTTGATAAATATAGACTGAGTGCAGTGTTTTAAAGTCCCACTTTTAACTATTGTCGATATACGTCACCAAATCTCAAGAAATATTTTGTCTCTTACATGCGTTTATATCAAGTTTTCTTCTTACTTTCGACCACTACTATCTCTTGTAAGAATGTGGGATGCCTTTTTGAAACACCATAACAGCTAACAGCCACCACCACATGTAAATGGAAATTGCTGTAAGTATACATAAAAGCAGCTGCCAGTGATTGGAAAATTTTAGTCGCATACACTTTTCTCCACCAGCACCCTAGATTACGTTAAACGATTCCTGCTGAAACGACTTTCAGTATGCTGTTAGCGATCTGCATATTTAACGAGACAAAGAGGGACTACAGCGGTACAGCGGCCAGAGAGTCAGGCTGCCGGCCTGAGTCTGGTGTAGGAGAGCAGTAAGAGTCCGTGCGGAGAGACGGCGGCGTGCACGAGCGCCATGCAGACGGCCAGCACGGCGGCGTAGAGTAGCGCGAGCGCGCACAGCGCCAGCCGGTGCCGCCTGCGTCACGCACGGGCCCCCTCCTCCAGCAGCACCCGCGCCACCTCTGCGTCCGACGCCACCGACTTCACTGCGCCAGCAGCTCCGCGGCGCCGCCCACGGCTGCCGCGACTGCTGCGCAACATCACAGCTTGTGTGCTATCAGCCCTCCTACATCGTCTTCAGCGCGCGCGCTGAACACACACACACACACACACACACACACACACACATTGTAGATACACCAATTGTCCATGTTGTTTGTTATAGTTTTAGGGCACAAAATTGCTACTGTCATTAGCGTCCATTCTGTGGCTTGGAGAAGGGCAAAGAAAACCGAATTGGAAATCAGCAGCAATTAGGGCGTAGGCCCGAAAAGAGCGGAGGCGGATGATAATTCCCGCACCTCTCAGCTCTTGGAATGTTACATACTTCCTCTGCCTTATTTGACCGTAAGTCCTCCAAAACTCTTAATTTTCGCTTCTAATACTGGAACCCCTGTCTCTTCTAAATCGACTATGGTTTCTTCTTCTCACACATCAGTGCCTTAAAGGCACTCTCTTCACCTGTCCTCTCTCTCTTCTGCATTTAACAGTGGAATTGCCGTGGCACTCCATGTTACCACCCTTGCTTTTAATGCCACCGAGGATTGTTTTGACTTTGCTATATGTCGAGTCAGTCTTTCTGACAATGATTTCTTTTTTAATTTCTTCACATCATTCATACAGCCATTTCGTCTTAGCTTCCCTGCACTTGCTACTTATTTCATTCCTCAGCGACTTGTATTTCTGTATTCCTGAATTTCCCTCAACATTTTTGTACTTCTTTCATGGATTACTGAAGTATTTCTTCTGATACCTACGATTTCTTCGTAGCCAGCTTTCTATCTATGTTTTCCTTTCCAACTTCTGTGATTGCCCTTTTTAGAGATGTCCATTCCTCTTCAACTGTACTGTCTACTGAGCTATCCCTTATTGCTGTATCTATAGCCTTAGAGAACTTCAAATATATTTCATCATTCCTTGGCAGATCTGTATCCCACTCCTTCGCTTATTGAGTCTTCTGTACTAATCGTGTTAACTTTAGCATGTTCTTCATCACTACTACATTGTGATCTGAGTCTGAATCTGCTGCTGGGTATGCCTTACAGTCTAATATGTGATTTCGGAATCTCTGTCTGACTGATATAATCTAACTGGAATGTTGCCCTATCACCCGCCTTTTTTAAGTACACCACCTTCTTTTGTGATTCTTCAACAGAGTAGTCGCTATTACTAGCTGAAATTTATTGCAGAACTCAATTGGTCTTTCTCCTCTCTCATTCCTTGTCCTAAGCCCACATTATCCTGTAACCTTTTCTCCTTCCCCTGCAACTGCATTCCTGTCCCCACAACTATTAGATTTTCATCTCCCTTTTCAGTATCGTCATATACTTTCTCTATCTCTTTATTTTTCAGCTTGAACTATTATTGTCGGCGTTGGTTAGCTGTCGATTCTCATGACAACCACCCTATCACTGAACTGTTCACAGTAGCAGACACTCTGCCCCACCTTCCTATTCTTATAATGTTACTTAAAAACCGTCTTGATTGCAATTTCTTTTTTATTCATATGACCGGTTTCGGTTCATTCAGAACCATCTTCAGATCTGTAAAAATAATGATACTAATTTACTATTTCACGGAAGCAAATCTTTTTCATCCTATCTAATCAACATCAAATGTACCAGAGCGTACCTGATATTTCAGTTACAGGAGTAACCCGTCCAAATCCAGCAATTTTCACATGCTACGTCACATAAAATTTGTTTGGCAGAGTGCACGCCATTTATATTAATTATAACACTATTAACGACAGGTGGCGTCTGGTACATTTGTTACATTCCATTTGCACATACTGTATTCAGTAGATCTTTTTTTAATTAAGAATACTTAATTAAAATATGTAGATGTCAAGGTTAAAATCTGTACTTGTCAACATTAATAAAAAAAAACAGTAAAATTATTTTTATAGATCTAAAACACATAGGGCGATTTATATATCTATGGTGATGGTGTGAACTTGTTTTCCTCTACGGTCTACTTGCTTCCGTGAAATAGTAAATTAGTATCATTATTTTTACAGATCTGAAGATGGTTCTGAATGAACCAAAACCGGTCATATGAATAAAAAAATTGCAATCAAGACGGTTTTTAAGTAACATAAAATCACTGATTGCTGTTATCTCATAAGACATGTCTGTTTTTGCAAAATCCTATTCTTGTTACACCATTTTCTGCAGCTGTCGATATTACCCTATACTCATGTGACTTCACTTCACCGACCCCTACCATATCTAGAGTGAGCCTTTGCATTTTCTTTCTCAGGTTTTCTAGTTTCCTTTCGCTGGTTATTCAATCTTTTTCTCATGATCAAGTATCTCTTGGTAGACCACTCCCGGCTTATCCGAATGGGGAAATACACTTTCGTAAAATTTCGAGGTAAATACATTTCTTACGTTAAGTTCCACATGGTTGCATATGACAGTTTGTGGAACGGAAACAACTGTAATGCGAAATATGAAAGCAGTAAAACTACAGCATGTGGTATTAATGTGTATATACTAAATGATGTGTTTTTCAAATTTATGAATACTTTCTTAAAGACTAATTTATTTATGTGGAGGTAGTAAAGGAAATTGTTCCTGTAATTTAATAGAAAGCAAATAAAAGGTGATTCTGTCATATCTTCAGTGAAACATGCCCAGGTAAGAGAAGAAATTTGTTAAAGGTGGTCCTTTCTAAAAACAGATTTGTGTGTTTATTCATTTGACTCCAGAGGAGTTATCTTCCGAAGCATTAAAACTAAAAACACTATGTCAATGTTGGGCAGATGAGAGAAAATGCAAATTTCTGCTGGAGAAACGTATGAGCTGTTGCGCCATGGTTTGACCTTGAGTTATAAGCTGTTCCTGTGTTAATTCATCAGAGCGACATTGTTTGGAGAGGAGCACACGCACACACGATTTAGACTCTCAGTCTCAGTGTTAATAAAAGTGTTACAGTTGAGCACAGTGTGTCAAGTGATGCAGTTGACACTAGTCAATAACTTCAAGAAGGCCACTTTTAGTCCAAGATGAAGCAGCCAACCACTGCCGACAGACTTTAATGTGAATAGCTGCAAGCCTCTGCTTGAATTAAGTTTGTATACAGTCAGCTAGGTACCATTGCATCATCAGGTAACCCACTGGGTGACTACCTTCTGTTGATGGCCACCTCCCTGGCGAGTTTTGGGTTTGAGCCTGGGCCATCTAGCTGCATATTGCTGTCTAACATGCCAGGAGGGTCTATATTATTGTTCTCCATCATCCAGAGTAGACACACACCATTGTCATAAGACATTCTGAAGGCTGCACTTTGATCCTGCTCACTTCAGAGCGTTTTATGCCACCCTTACAGAAGCAGGCAAGGAGCTAACAATACTTTTCATTGTCGGTCACCAACAACCAAGCTGCCTCGCATCAGCACACTCTTGCAGTCCTGAAGCAGCACGCCACAGCCAGCCACATCACACATGTGTCACCTCCATGGTGGGTACCTTCTGATGCTAGTACACAGCTGCAACTATGGCTCACTACCTCAGGGAAGGCGACTGACCATCCATCCAGCTTCGATTCTGCCACTTTAAGTTATGAAGAAAGGAGTTCTCAACCAGATATTTTGTTGATGGGCCATCATTCGATTCAGTCCCACCCCCATTCCCAGATCACCACCACCACCACCACCTTAGGTGGACTGCACCTCATCCTGATATAGCAGCATCCCAGTACACCCACCACTATATGGGTCATGACTTAACCCCTACAAGACTATTCATTCTACTGAAGTTGTCTTAATATAAAATGTGAGGCATGTCTGGGACATAAATATAGTGCAGTAAGAAATTGGCGATTCAATTTCTAAAACCAATATTTTGTAAAGATGGGCAGGTGGACTATCTTTGGGTAGTAATTTTTTTCATACTTACCTCACAGTTATTATTTATGGTGTATGTAAATTTGGTTGTTCTGTGTTCAGTACAAGGAGCTGTTTGATGCAAATCTCCACATTGAGACACTTCTCTCTGTAACTACTGCAACGTACACCCATTTGAACCTGGTTGCTCCGTTCGGCATTTGATCTCCGTCTGCACATGCCTCTATTACCAAACTGACGGTGCATGACGCCTCAGGATGTGTCAGATCAACCATTACCTTCGTTTGGCCAGGTTGAGTAATAAATTTCTTTCTTCCCCAATTCGGTTCAGAGGCTCACCATTAGTTATCCGATCTTACCTCCTAATCTTAGGCATTCTTCTGTAACAACAGATTTCCCTCATGTCGTAACAGGTGTTCAATCACATTGTCCCTCCTTGGCAGTGTTTTCCACATGTTCCTTTTTTCGATGAATCAGCGGAAAGCCGCCTCCTCTTAATTCTCAAAACCTTTCTGTAGTATCACATATCAAACGCTTCTATTTCCTCATCCTCATTTTCCAGTGTTCCCACAATCCATGATCTAGAACTATACAATGCTGTGCACCGAATATACGTTCTCAGGAAATTCTTTCTCAAATTGTGGTATCTGATACTAATAGACTACTCTTGGTCAGGAACGCCCTCTTGGCCTACGCTAGTCTGCTTTTCACGTCGTCCTTGCCTCATTCATCATGTATTATTTCGCCACCAAGGTAGCAGAATTCAATCACTTCATCAACGACATGTTCACCAATTTTGATGTCCACTTCATCGCTATTCTCATTTCTGCTACTTCTCCATTCCTTCGTCTTTCTTTGTTTCATTCTCTATTCCTATTCTGTACCTATTCGGCTGTTCATTCCATCGAGCAAGTCCTGTAACTTTTCTTACTTTTTTCACTTTCACAGAGGGTAGCACAGTCTTCACAGACTACTTGATATTTCATCCTGAATTTTAACCCCAATCCTGTAGCATAATTTTATAGCTTTCATTACTTTATTGTTTTAGCAGTAGGGGCGAAATACTGCATCCCTGAGTTACACCCTTTGGAAGTCGATCACTTCGTTCTTTGTGTTAAATTCTTATTGAACCCTCTTGATTGTTGTACATATTGAATAATAGTAGTCTTTTCCTGTAACTTCTCGGATTTCGACCATCTTACACGATCTTACACTGTAAAAGCATTTTCCAGGTCGAAAAACATGTCAGCCAGTTCATCCATGAAACATCAGACTGATTGTGGGATAGTTCTCCCACTTATCTGTCATTATTCTATTGGGAAATGTGAGGAAGATTTTTTAGGAAGTCTGATGGTATGTCTCCAGAGCCATATATTCTGAAAACCGACCTGAATAGTTGTTTGATTGCCACTTTCCCACCAATTACTGCAGAAACTTTGAACAGAATTTAGCTATGTCATCTGCCTTTTTTGATCGCAAGTCTTCCAACACTATCACTAATATTGGATCCCCTAAGTTTTTCACATTTTTCTCCACTTCCTATTTATGTCACGTTATGAGACAATTGCCACCCATCTCTCCATCGTAGAGGCTTTTTGTGGACTCTTTGCGTGTGTAACAGTAGAATTACTCTTATACTCGTAATGTTGTCGTTTTTGCCTTTAATTTCACCTAAGGTTCCTCTTACTTTCTCATTTATTCACTTTTTTCCTGCAGCCAATACACCTCGGCTCGGCTTTCGCTATCTGTTTCAATCTTAAGCGTATTTGATGTATTATTTTCCTGAACATTTTTGTACTTCTTACTTCCATCAGTTGAGCTATTTCATCTATTACCCGAGGTTTCATCGCACTTACCTTCGTTGAACACAAGTTTGTCTCTGTGATTGCCCTTTTTAGATACGACCATTTCTCTCTGACAGAACTAAGTACTATCGGATCTGTTATTGCAATATCTACGGACTTAGAT
This sequence comes from Schistocerca gregaria, assembly GCF_023897955.1. Taxonomy (NCBI): domain Eukaryota; kingdom Metazoa; phylum Arthropoda; class Insecta; order Orthoptera; family Acrididae; genus Schistocerca; species Schistocerca gregaria. The sequence continues at coordinate 213,854,663 of NC_064925.1, forward strand.
AACTTCAAACGAACCTCATCATTCCCCAGTACTTCAGTGTCTCACTTCTGTTAACACATTCTTCAGGGCGACGCTCTTAAATATCAGCCTAATCATCATCCTAAATCCTGATCTGTGTATGCTGCTGAATGTGTATTAGGATCCAGTACATGATTTGGGAATCTTTGATCATGATGTAATCCAGCCTCTGCAAGTATACCACCTCTTGCGATTTGTGAGCAACATGCTCACTACTACCAGCTGAAATTTATTGCACAACTCAATTATTCTTTCACCTTTCTCATTCGTACCATCTAGCCCATATCCTCCCATAAGGCTGCCCTCTATTCCTATCAAGTTCGACAATGCTGGTCTATTCCTGTTATGACGAGAGGTGGGAACACTTAGGAACATTGTCGAAGATCACCGTTTTCAAATTCGAAGTGTTATGGTGTAGGGAGGCATAATGTTGCATTGGCTTTCTCACCTCCAGGTCTTAGAACTTCTCAACGTTATTGTGAAACTGTACTCCTTCCCCATGTGCGTCTTGTCAGATTCATTCATCTCAGACTATGGAAGACAATGTGCGACCGCATCGAACTGCGCAGGTGAAAAAGCTCTTTGAACGAACAGATCTTCATAGAATGGTCTGGCCTGCTCGTTCCCCCAGCTTAAATCCATCGAGCACGTTTGGGAAGTGTTGGGGAGCTGTACTACAGCACGTCCACAGGCACCAATGATCATCCAGCCGCTGTTAGCCGTGATGGTGAAGGAATGGAACGCCCTGGCACGAGAACTTCTTACCAACCTTGTAGCCAGAATGGGAGAACGTTGCAGAGCTTGTACTTCTGTCCGTGGTATAACACATCCTATTATGAATCGTGTTCCGCTTTTGTAATGTTCAGGGGACCACAACAACTGCGGTTACTTTATTGTAACTATTTATTGCGTGTGATAAAACTGTCATTTCTGTTCGTCTCATTGCGTATTTCGTTTGGTTGCTTTCCGTACTATACTGTAGCAGTTCTTCCAATTTACGATCCAAGTTCGTTTGAGCTATGTTACTTTCCAGTGATACATCATGTGAAAGCTGCTTTCTTTCTTAAGTTTTGCGCAGCATCGTACTTCCTCCATCTCTTCATCTTCTGCTAGCGTACAGGTAAACCTGAACTATTTTCGTTCACTTGTGGGCTGGGTCATGTTACCGTTTTCTTGGTCATTCTATATTTTTCTCATTGTTACCTCACCCTTGGTAGTACCCCTCTCGGAGATTGTAATGGACTTTTGCCAGTGGAAGGATCACCATGACAGTTATTTAATTACAGGCCATATGACCTGTGGTTGCACTTACATGTCTTTAATGCAGTGGTTGCTCTTACCTTGTGCATCCTCAAGCAGTTGATCCTAGCTGATCGTTCTATTTGTGCGATCTCAAGAGCAAGAGGGTGCACCAAACCTCTGTCCGCTCCATCGCCGTCTTTGACAATCTAGTTGGCAAGCCAAGGCTGACTCCTTACAGCTGAAGTCTTTGGCTGCAACTGCTGTTGATTTTTATTCTAAACTTAATTAGCGGCTGAGACCGAACCAGGATGATTCAATTTCTAGCTATAGACGTTACTCCTAGAGCATACTTAATCTTTTGAACGCTAGAGAACTGCTTTCTGCATTCCATGCTGAATAAGGCTTTGTTATCACTGTACTCTATGCCGAATGCTCCTATCTGCGCTAAGAGGGGACGTTCCAGCCGCTGTGAAATACGTATCATCCAATTTTAAGAGAAATGTTCGGCTAAGGAAATCTGAGTTATGCGCGTCTTACAGTATGGAATCTTTGCTCAATAAAGAAGTGGAGTTCTTTATTGGCCATAATTACTGTGCTGCATCAAATTAAGTAAAGCACTGCACGAAATTACAGAGATTGCAGTGGTAAAAACGCTTTGTGTAAACGCTGAATATGGTCGATTTTAGCTCATACATTACTGTGTGTGGAATACAGAGAGCGGAATTTTATTTAAAATTGAGACGAGAACGATATCTGATTTCGTTCTCCATTTATTGATTTTTATATACGATGGACGATCGAGCGCAGTGGGTCCAATTTCACCTCTGCATCATAGCGATCGTCATATTTCATACGAGGATTTGTGCAAACGATACCATTCAAAGAGGCATGTACGATAAATACTCAAAACGTTTTTAGTCGCCGATATAGGGAAGTAACTCGTCCAAACCAGTGAGAGAGTCGGCGGAGTTGGACGCGTAAACACGTCCAAAGCGCATAAAGAAAAACAAGGCCCGCGTTTAAGCACGACTTCAGCATCGGGGAGGCGGCGCAACATGACGAGGTAACTATTGCAAAGCAGTCACTGGTTAATATCGGCTTGCGTCGCTCCTGACAATGAGCTTGCTGGACTGCTCCTGCCAGCAAGGCACCAATGGAACCCAGGCACTGTGTCTCCACTGCGTTGCTAGCTTCCGCTGTGGAAAGCATTGCTCCTGTCAGGGAGGTATGTAGGATAATCAACGAAGAGGTGCTGAATTAAGTCGGTAAAACTAGAAGAAGGTAACAGTACATAGGATACACACTAAGTCAACAAGGAATAGTCAGATAGAGAGATGGGCAATAATAATTGTAGAAGAAGACCAAGACCTAACGGTAGTAAGCTATTTCAAATCGATGTAGGCTAACTCTGCAGGGATGGAGAGACTTGCAGAGGATAGATCAGCACAGAACACGACGACGACGACGACAAAGCTATTACATATATATACACCCTGCCTCCTTCGTGATGTCAGGATGAAAATGAGAATTACTTGAAGCTGAACTGAAATAATTTTTTTTTTTTAAAGCCACAAGCGAAGATATGTTTAACCATCACACAAAAGCTGTAGACCCATATTCCATACCAAACTACTCAACTTAAGTTCTGTCAGATACGACCTTACCTCTCAGTCATGGTGCTCCTGGACTTCGTTTTGCTTTTGCCTCTCTTCTTGCTTTGTTCCGAATCGACCTGTAAATAAACAGATTTTATTTTTTTGTATTTTAGCGATTTAGCTTATTTATTTTCATGCTCTATCGTTTCCAACCGTTTTGAGAACAGTTAAGTGTACACAGGCTGTAAGCAAACAGTTCATTATCAAAATATTTACAGAGTTACAAAACTAAAAATCACTTTGCAACGTTGTAAGTTGACTCCTCGTATACGCAATCATAATCCAACATGATTGCTACTCAATATAAGTGTACGATCCAACAAGAAATTTGATACATTTCTCGTGTCTTAGGAAAGATCGTGCACCCTTACAATTACTTCCTTAACTGAAATATTGTTATTAGGGAGTAACGCTGACGGAGAAAAATGCAAGTGAACAAAACTGATTTTAGTATGTTATTGTGTCAAATTCACAACTTCAAAATCTCCAAACAAATGAAAGTGACAGGCTGACGTTTCTGAATGGACGGCAGTTGGATAACTGATTCAAAGTAGTATGCCGTGTAAGTATTTATAGGGAGAATTCGTCACAGTGGGTAATGTACCATTTGACAGCAGAGCGTTTTTCTGGGGAGAAAATCCTATGTTCTGCGACAGAGACAGCCAAGAACTCTGCTCTCGAACGCCATCTCACTCGCCAGAGTGCTCACTTCCTCCTTCAACCCACGCTGTCTGAACGGGAGGAGGAGAAATCTGTGAAAGCACAAATGTGACAAGCCGATTTGTTTCATATTTCTCAAGAACATAGCTCACAATCACAGCAAATTTTTAGTATTATTTAATTTACTAGTTGTACATGTCGCTGGGGGCGGTTTGATATTTTGTGATAAATAAAAATTTTTTCAGTCAAGATTCCTAGTTGAAATATTTTTATTTCCTCAATTAATGGTTTCGACAGAGTCTAGCTCTCACCTTAACACTTTGCCGTCTGAACGTCTCCTACAAATTTATTCACTTGGCGCTGGCAGCGCTAATTCGGATTACTTGGCTTGTCGCTCGCCGTTCTGGACATTATCGAGAGATTATAAACTGTTACGTTTTACTAATCTCATCGTTAGTTCTAGTAAGTTCTCAACCCTTTTCCCCCCACTTTCATGAAACTTCGAAGATATATACATACGTAAACAAATACAAAATTTGTTTCATATATTTGTTTATTTGCATTGCCTTTCGTACTTAGTATTTCTCTTTCATATGATATGTAGCAAAACAGTCTCCAAGATGTAACGCAACTCCACAAGACTTGGTCATTAAGTCTTTTTGTTTTGTTTTTTGTTTTTGGAACATACATTGAAGTTTCTTCGTTTTCGTTCATCGTTTCGGAAATACGTAGGCGTGTTAGTTGTTGTTTTATGTGACCGGAAAATTTGTCAACCGGATCATGATGAGACGTACGCGATGTAGTGGCAACCTCCAAGTTTTGCTCCGCGCATTCGTCGTAAATAATCGTATCGTCTCTTTCGTCTGTCATGATGATGAGGGCGCAAGTACATATAAACACAAAAAACTTGTTGACATGTTAACTTATTGTTACCTAAACAAAAAACCAACAGAACGCAAAAGATGCTGAAGTGCTTTCGCCGACCACTGCGCGATACTATACTCAGGACACCACTGTGGTGTCGCCGGCCACTGAGCGATACCATGCACACGACACCACAATGGTGTCGCCGGTCGGCAAAGTTTTAAAGAACTTCTGGAAACAATATTACCACGCATAAATTGCACAACAATAACGACAGCACACCGAGTTTATAAAATAAGAGCGCCACAATGGCTTGTCAAATACTACAATGGCTTGAAATAGAGTAAATAAAAAGAACTACGACCCGGGAGGAAAGGCTCTACTACGGGGCACATTCTTGGTGCTATGAAATTTTTATTTACTCTGTTTTATGTATTTAACAAGCCAATGTGGTGCTCTTATTTTATAAACGGGGCTTTCTCTCGTTGTTGTTTTGCAACTCAAGCACAGTAGTATTGTTTCCAGAAGATCTCAAGACGACAGCTAGTTTCTATCAAAACCAATCACTGAGGAAGAAAATATTGCAAAGCTGGGTCTCGGGTGCAAAGATTCTTATTATTTAATTATTTTCGCACGCTGAAGAAACGATAAAATTTTTATCTGCCACAAACTGTCGGCATGAGGGTAGAGACAGAGTGTCTTCACTCATATTGGCACATAATAGTGACACTTTCAGCTTCATAATTGGAAAATTGTTTCAAAGCACATATTTTTATTGAAAAATTGGTATCACGTTTGCAGCATAATAGTGTAAAAGTGAAACTCTTGCCAAGGAAAACAGTGTAGATGTCCTGCACTGTATGAACGTAGAAGAATTTGTCTTTTAAACTGGAATTAACATTGTGCATCAACAAGTACCATCTGCCAATGCACATGGAAGCTCTCAACTGAAGCAACAAAAGATCGTGGAAAACACCTCAAAAACAGATGTAAGGTTGACGAAGTCCACAAACTTTTAGAAATCTATTCCTGTAATTCTTTCAACGCCACAGTGGACTGTACGTACTTCCCGTTTTCTCTAACGCCATTCAGCTTAGGGAAATGGACGGTGTTTCTAGTCCTTCCCACAACGCGACTTTCTTTTCAAACACATCCACTTTCACCATGAAATCAGGAGTAAGTTGGTTCTCACCTTGCAGTTTCTTACTGGAGACGTCTGCAGTCAACTCCAATTAAAATGCAAGGTTTGCATACCATTCCAGATCCTCCTATTCTCGATCTTGCTTTCCTTTTTTCTTCTGAAGTTCAACAATAATGGGTCTTAAGTCGAAAATTCATTCCAGGTATGTCCTTCAGTTAAACAACATACTTTCCAATAATATATAACGTCTTCAAGCCCTTCGTTTAATTCCATCAATGACTGCTGCAATTTCAGAAAATTTGCTATTAGCTACCACCAATTTCATCACATGTTCCATGCCTGCATATTTGACACACAGTATTTCTTGATGTACAGAACAATGAGTCCGGTAAAAATTGTCTGTCGATCATAATTTTTAGCCCTTTCATAGTCAATTAAATGATTAAATTCTTTCTGTTTAGCGTATTAATGAAATTCAATGACAATCCTGCGGTACCCGTCGATTATGCGATTACATAATGCATACTGTGAGTTCTCATCTGTTCCCTCTGCGATTCCCTTTCATTTTTAAAGAATTGTCAAGATAGATCGCTAAACCGCCACTTTTTGCGCAAACAGCTACTGGACCTATGAACTTCCTTTATACTAAGAACGATGCATAAACCGCTTTTACACCATGAGTCTGCCGAACTGAACAAAGTTGTGACTACCGAAGTAAGCGGCAGCAAACGAAGTGTCACATCACACGGATAAATGAAATGTCGCACTACACCGGGAAGAACCGAGCAGAGCCGAGAAGTACCGAGTGGTATAGAGACAGGTCGAGCCTCACACAGCTTGCCGGCGACACATTGTGCACGCGTGAAGTTTTGCGTATTTGAAGTTTCGCACGCCGTGGTCGACTCTGTTTCTAAGTAGTTCAAGCCAAGAGTGGCATACATCGACAAACAATGTACAAGAAACACAGTTACAATTTTTACGTTACAAACCTATATTCCAGTAATATTGCACATTATTTGTTGATGGATGCGACTCCTGGCTTGAACATCTTAGAATTACTAGATTACATCTCGTAGCCGTCGATAGAACGTGACACCTAAGAGGCGAACAGCTAGCCCATAAAGGCAGATAATATATATTAATCAAGTAGCTATCCGGCCAGTCTGCAATGAATTTAAATGATGTGATAAATGCATTGTTGTTAGGGGGATAGAGTGTTGTTGAATTTGATATACAGATTGTTTCAGGAACAATGGTCAATATTCACGGTCATGACATAAGCGATCACTTTAAGCAGAAATGTCCAGTACGCATGGGCCTTAAGATGCTCATCTTAAGAGCTATGAACAGTTATTTATATTCGCTATTGAGAAACATCTCTCTTCTACTGAACGAGTGCTGGTAGCTCTCGAGGTTTGGCGTTTACAGCCAACGTTTACTACATTTTTTTGTTCCGAATGATCACTCCTGTGATATCCCTGAATGATGAGCATTCCTCCTGAGACACCTTGTGTTGAGATATTAGGAGTTGGTCGAAGCCTATGGTCGTGGCGTGTTTTAAATCCGCAAAATTCTGAACTCGGCGAGAGTTACAGTTGTACAGCACTTTCCGGTAACGTATGTCACAAATACGACACTTCGTCTATTCCGAATTATAGGGAGTAGCTTCTCAGCTTTGTAATGTAATTGTATCGTGGGGTGAGATTAAGATAGAATGATCGCTCCTGGAGTGGAAGAGTACTTTAACTAGTATATTAAAAGTAGTGCTTTCCAGTAGAAGTTGTTTATGGTTCGTTACTTTGTACGGGAACTACTATGCAAAGGCTTTGGGCATCCGTGGGAATGAAGTATTTAAGTTGCTGAGAACGGTGGGCTATGTCACGACTGTATAAAATGGCAAGAACAAATGTGTTGTTAAAGTTTAAAGATACTGACTTTTTGTTGAATTTCAAAATAAGTTGACTGACAGTTATTTTTGACTCACGCGAATAATTCAACATAAAGTAAAAGGAAACCTATTTTACGTTATTGTAATTTCGAGCCAATATGATAAAGTTTTAATGAAAGGAATTTGTTTGCCCTCTACAATCTTGTTGAATCAAAGGAAGTGAAAAAGATAGAAAAAAAGAGCAGTCTGAATACCCATGTTCGTCGTTTTAAATGGAAAACGTTTTATTATTATTTAACGCCATTTACCTATTCTTCGTAAAGCAGCGCGTGATGTTTCTCACTTTCTAGCAGCAAAATCGGGCATAATCAAATATACGACATCAGCTTAAGAAACGCATATTCAGGTGAGTAATATTCAGATTAAATCTATACCACCCACCTCTAGGTGATGTTGACTAAAAAGGAGCAGATGCTTTTTTTTTTAATTTCGTTACGTACCACAGTTTAATTAGACTGTGTAACGTACAGAGAAATAAGGTCAGAGAGGTTCGCTGGTGTGGAATTGCAATAACAAGAGCGCACCGATTTAAAACTTTGCTGCCACGAGACGCGATATTATTGCTGGAGCAAGTAATATATGTGCACTCTCAAAGTAAATGTTTATCGACGATCAAGCAGAGAAATAACCAGCAGTACATATTAAATCTGCTACAGTAATTAGAGCACGTTCATACATGACAGCTGCGTAAAATAACACAGGGGTAATGATGTTTTGTTATGTCAGTCACTTGTGCAGTATCTAGTACCAGTTAATTTGGCGCACTTAGGATCGGCTGAGTGGTAAAATTGTAGGGCCTGACGTCAACTAGACTAGACGCAAAAGAATTTATGCAGGACGTAGGCACGGCACCAAACACAAGCAGTATATAGAAAGAGTACGTTGCCAATTAATCGAAAGAATAAAAAAAGTTTTTAGTCACAGGTCCTAATCTCCTTCAGTATCCTTTCATATTTTTATGGTCTCACTTTAGAACGTCTCTAACCACAGATTTTTCTAAATGGCGTGTAATAAAAGTCATTTCATTTTGCTTTATGTTTTCTAGTGCCTGAGGTTCTTACCACTTTCTTCCTTACTCCTAACCCGTCATTTTTAACTCGAGTGGATTTACACCTTAACTTTAACTAGCTGAGTACCCAGTATTGCCCGTGTGTATATTTATCCCCGTCTTCTATTAGTCCATTCCCTCCTCCCCTCTCCATGTCCATACCCGCCTTTCCCCTTTCTATGTCCATTTCCTCCTCTTCCTGTCTGTATCTTCTTCTCCCTCTCGCTATCTCTGTCCATCTCCTAATCACTAATATCTGTGTCTACCTCCTCATTCCCTCTTGCTGTCCATCCATCTACTCCTCCACTGCCTCCCTTTCTGTCTTCACGTTATCACGCTAACCGCAATGAGAGGTTGGTGGTTCATCCCCACAGCACATTTTTTTTCCAGATCTTAACTATTACGTGTAGCGAATTTTGTTCAAATCGCTCCGGTGTTTTGGATAAGCATTTTACCATTGGCTTTGCCTGCATACACACATGTCAAATACATTTCACTTACGTTTAACTTGTCTCAAGTACTTGTACACGTGTTTCACCTGTATCTCTACCAAATTTCGCCATTCAGTTTCATTTTGGTGCAACTCAATGTTTATGACGACGTATCTGTTGAACTATGTGCTGTACACCGAATGATATATGTGGCTGTTGTCTGTGAAATGTGTTGTGAAGAGTGTTAGCACTAAAGAAGTAATGAACTGAAACGTCATTCTTCATGCAGCAATTTTACTACATTAACAGCGAAAATGTAGTAAGCGATAGATTTTCTTCCTTTCTGCTTTTTGTCCGGGATGTCAGCGATAAATGTTTCTTAAAGATTTGAAATTATATGTAAAGTTTGTTGCAAGTCGCTGAATTCTCTCATTCAAAAACTGGATGAATTATGTGCGGTTATTCGCGCTTGGTGAACAAAACTGCGTTTTCACTCCTACCGCAATTTCTTTGACACGTATATGGTTTTTACCCTTACAGCAATTCTTTCCAGACAGTAAGTGATGTGTGTACCAAGTTTGGTCGTAATCGGCCCAGTGATTTTGGAGATGGTGTGGTATACATATACACATGCACACCCATTGTTATAGTGTATGTTGAGTCTTTTCAACAAGAAAAACTAGTTTGCGTGAGGAATCTGCAGTAGACTTTATAGCTACATTGCGGGTTTCGCCAGATTTGGCGATGTTACTTAAATCCTACGTCTTTACGATGAAAACGCTTCTAGTTCACAAAAAGCGGCCATATTGAGAGCTAAAGTCTTGGAAATCTATATTGATAAACTTTGAAAAACTCAGTTGGAGGTCGCCCATCTGACGGCGAGGAGGGCAACTAAAATTTCCTTTGAATATTTCGTTCAATTATTGACCGAATGAAAAAATTAAAATACTGTCAATCAACTCATTAAGTGATTAAAATCCTAATTTCAAAGGTTTACCACCGTAAGACAACTATTATAGTTAAAAACTGTTTATATCTCTCGTGACAGCCTAACTCAGGGTGTGAAAATTACACAGGCCGTAGTCTTCTAGTACTTGAGAATGAGAGCACTTAGCGATTTCCAACAAACTTTAAACATAAATTCATCCCTTTAGGAAAAGTTCTCTCACAGTCATTCCTCATAAAATGTTGAAAGAAAAAAGTTTGTAGCTTACTACGTTTCCGGTGTACATGCAATACATTTTCAGCGTAAGTCATGACGTATTAATTTATTATTGCCTTACGAGCAATTTTATTCACAGCATATTTTGCTGACAGTATTCATAAATACCGCTGAATGTACCTGCATAATTTTATCACTGTACGAGACACAGTTCAGTTGATATGACATCTTAAACATTGAGAGGCATGAGAACCTAATTTTTGCTTAAAATGGAGCTCAAATTACTCAGGCTATTCAGCCAGTGGTTCATAATGAGTGCACTTCGCAATTTCCAAAGAATTTTAAACTTTCCTTCAAACCTTTTCTAAACATTTTCTCACTCACGTTGCCTTGCCTAATGTGCAACATTTAACATATCAACTTATTTGTAAAGTAATCTGACGTATGATTCTGTATTTTACATGGGAGTTCGACTCTTTAAAAATTCAAGACTGCGGTGTTTATTACTTCTCAAGCAAACTCGGTTGCCTTCTTACTGAAACCCACTTCCCACTGAGCACTCTTTTAATTTCATTTTAAATTCGAGTTAATTTCCCTGGCTTAAGATAAATACCATTCATGAATCTTAATTCTTATTCCGTCTTACTGTTCTTCTGTAATGTTTTCGAATCTCTCTTTCATTCTCTTAATTACATTCTCTAAAGTCAAATTACGGAAAAAGAAAAATCCTGTTGCGTTGTCTTTCTCCATTTATTATACGACTTCTTTTCCAGTTTCATAATGACTATTTCATATTTGCCAGTACCGTAATTAATCCTTGCATATTCAGATCCCAGACTACTCACGCTTATACTTACAACTCCCCAGTATTTTTTAAATGGTGGTACATTGCAAACATTACAGTTACATTTATTTCGCTGATAAATGGAAGGAGAAAATAGCTTTCTGCCTTATGTACAGAGAAAGTATTCTTTATGCGAGGCCCGTTAATTATTCTTCCACAGAGTATTTGGCCGACAACATACAAAATTTTTGCCGTATGCAGTAGATCATTTTACAGCTGAAGTTACCTGAGAAGAATGAAATTAATTTCCCCCTTAAACGTTATTTTTGTGCAGTTTCATAGATTTACTTTCTTAATTATATATGAACAAAAATGTAACTGGGCGTTTATTCAGAATCTTGTATCTCCGAAAGTTCTTCACCTATTCCTTTCTAACTTTGAGACAACGTCGCAGTTGAATATGCACGTGTTTTTATATACCTACTGGAGCGCCAAATATATAAATGTGTACGTAATAATTATAGAGAAATCTATGTAAAAATGTAAACGTTCGTGTGTTCAAAATCTTAAATCCCCCGAAGTTCTTCACCGATAGCTTCATAATTTTAACACAAAACTGTATTCTATTAAGCGTGTGTTTTTATTTGACCTACTCATCTTTTTAATAAAAGTGATATACGGGTGCATGTTTAACAGATAAAGGGGAAAGGTTATTATCAAAAATCTCGAATACTTTGAGCGATTAACTTCACATTTTCACATTATACTTTAATAAACACTCAGCAATATATTTTAATTTCAATAATACATAAATATATATGTAATGTATTAAGAGGAAAATTTTACCAAAAGTCTCAAATTGTACTTCGATTTACTTCAAATTCTTAGTCGTGACTGTCAAACGTTTGAGCACTTTTACGCTACATGATTCTAATATATGTAAATATATATAACACAACAGTGAAATATTGTTAGCATACAGGAAAATTGTATTTATGACTTATCGGCTAATAGTTAGAATACTACTAGGGTATCTGTATTTGCTGTAACAATAAAGGATCGAAGTCAGACAGAAGGGGGGAAAGAGATGGAGAGAACGGTGAGAAGAAATGGACAGAGATATTTGGGAGAAGAAAATGGACAGAAAAAAGGGTAATGAAGTGATGGAGACACACACACACACACACACACACACACACACACACACACACACACAGACAGAGAGAGAGAGAGAGAGAGAGAGAGAGAGAGAGAGAGAGAGAGAGAGGGGGGGGGGGGGGGGTATGGAAGGAGACACTTAGAAGAAGGAAGAGGAGGAGATTAGGACGTCATCAAATTTCCATACATATTGGAAACGTATGCTTTCTGATTTCATTTAGCCAGACTGAGCCACACCGAGGTGTTGCCGGGAACAGCTAGTAAAACTTTCGTTATCTTACATCTAAGCTGATTTTAGTTTCGGTGTTTCTCACATGGAGTCAGTCGAGCGCTAGACGTCTTATTTCTGCCGAACATTTATCTCTCAGTACGCGGCCTTTGTGGCTCCGTTTCTAGAGTCGAGGTGGATTTCACTACTTTCAGATTACGAAAGCAATGATGGGTTGAACTGTTTATTAGTAGTATGAATTCTGTCTCCTTATAAGGAAAAAGAAAATCGTATGGCACTGTTGACAGATATCTCGAGGGGTGAGTTCGCAGATTAGGAAAGCCTTTTCTTCTTCGCTGCCTGAGTATTATAATTAAGTGTATTTCCTGAGGACAGGTAATTGGTGTGTGTTGTCGGACATTTGTGCTGTACGATGATAAAGGGAGGGAGAGGATGAAACCCAGTGCTGGCACATAGCCTACTCTTCACAAGCAGCAAGCAAAGAAAATGCTGGACTTAATGCCCCATCCGAAGACCGGATCACATTCAACGGTGTCACGTGCCTCATTTCATGATACGCAGCGCAGACGTCTGCAATTTAATCAGAGCCAGTGGCTCAGAGTCCGGTGATCGGGAACATTCCTCCGTGCCATTCAAATATTGATGGTGAAAATTTCTCCCACCACCAGAATACTAACTCTGTATGTCCATCTTTTTACACATGGTTGCGGGACTCGGCTGTTCGATACCGGATGTCAAATACCTTCCAGCCGTCTAGTTTTCAAACTTATTTTATTTGGCTACCAGTTTACTGCGCCATCTTCAGGGCCCTGACCAATGTGTAGGAAGATGTGCCGACTGTTTGGCAGATGATTGTTATAGCAAGCAGAAATCCACTAATACCAGTATTGCTGGGCCTTGTTTTGATCAGAACCGAGGTAGACTCTTCCTACACGTCGGTCAGGGCCCTGAAGATGGCGTAGTAAAGCGATGAAACTCGTCGCCAAATAAAATAAGTTTGAGAACTAGACGGCTGAAAGGTATTTAGTTTGCCATGAAGAATACTACCTGGCCCATCTGCGAGTCGAGCGCCACCACACAGGCTACTGCTACTGCTACGGCTGCGGAAACAGATCCTCCTTGTACATCACACTAAAAAACCTAAATGTAGTCTTTTTCGTAGTCTCTGATGAATAGAAGCATGTGGTCCATACGTCGAATGGAGCTGTAGAGAGGTGTTTCAACTGGTACATGTAATGAAATTTTAATAATAATAATAATATTATAAACAAAAAAAGAACATGAACCAGTTGCAGTAACGTTTGTTGCCTTCCGAAGGGGAGAAGCACACTTAACGGGCATTCGAAGAACGTCGTTGAACGAGTTGATGAAATGAAGAAACTTTCATGCAAAACAGCACCATGGGAAATGAGTTTTTGCTCTTTAGGTACAGCACTGAGGCAGAACTTCAGTAATTATAGAGCATGAAACAGTACTGACAGACGTCAAAACGATGTTCACTTTTTTAGGTCAGCTGCAAACATTTTGCTTTGTTATTTAGCCCAAAATGAGATGACTTCCTCTCCTCATCCTTCCTATTCACTACATCTCACTCTCTGTGTCCTGTTTTTCTTTCCAGTACTACAATCAGTGCTGAAAGAACGTCGTATAGGCAGCACTGGTGATGAATACTCGAAAAGAAGGTTTCCAGGACTACAAGGAAACGTGAAAACGCAGCTGGGAGAAGTGTTTGAATGAAGGAGGCGACTACTTTAAGTTTAACAAAAATATTTTAAAAACAAAATTATGTCATTTGTTCAGTTTTCGTTCAACTCTGGTTCACAGTTGTCAATTTCTTAAATAACTTCACGCCACCTTCTACTCTCGATGTTTATTCTTACATTATTGCACAGTTTCGGTTTAAGATCTTAGTCAGGTATCATTCGTAGGTGATACTGTAATCAAAATTCTGTGAGGGGATTAATTCTAAACTGAATACTCCGAAGAAAGAACAAATGAGAGCAAAGAGGCATCTAGCATTGCATCTTCTACAATTTCAGACCACAAGCTGACAGTCTCTTTGCCGTAATCTGATTACAAGGTAGGATATGGAATTTCATCACTTCAGTTATGCGGCACATGAAAACACAGTAAGGGTTGCACGAGGCGTCATTCGGCAAAAACAAATAGGCCGTTCGGTACTTCAGTTCTGCATTCGATAATTCACTGACAGGACTAAAAATTGATTAAGAATCATTTGTCTCAGTAGTTTTCCTGCTGTGTGTATAACAGATGTGATTACTGACCCTCCAGTGCTCTGTACGTTGGATTCCTAAGAACATACATTTCGCGGAAAATTTGACAAGTGCTTTTTGATCTATGTTTTCCCCGTGATTCACCATCATCTGAAATTCAACTATGCGAATAATTCTATTTTGAATACCTTTGTTTTTGTTAATATTCCATCGAAGGAGGTAAGTATCTTTCAAGAAACGTAGAACATGTTGCGAAGCTTTCCCACTACACATTCGTTCGGCTACCTCAACATTACACCCCGTTGCTCTAGAGATAAAATGCATCAATGATTCTTTCTGTAATGAGTAACGCTACTTCTTCGAGAACCACACCTGAACTACACTGTCCAGTCACATTTATGTGGCCACCTGTCAAAAGCTTGAATAACACCTTTCGCAGCGTAGGCCACCGCGAGATGTGCAGGATGAGAGTGAATGAGGTTCTGGAAGGTGTGGATAGGGATATGGAGCCAAGTTAATTCCACTGCCTTGGCCAGCTGCGCTAGGTTTCGCGGTTGAGGACCAACGACGCGAAGAGCCCGATTGACGTGGTTCCATATTTCTCGGCCAGATTTAAACTGGGAAAGTATGGTGGCCAGGATTATACGGTAAACTGATCCTCGTGCTCTTCAACCTTCACACGTACACTGTGAGCTGTGTGACAAGTTTCGGTGTCTGCTGGTAGATGCCACCCTGTGGACAAAAAACGAACTGCTGTAGCTATACTGATCCACAGTACCTTCCAGAATTATCAGATCATCTAGGAAACTCCATGAAAACATTCCCCAGACCATAGCACTCCCTCTTCCTGCCTGGACCCTTCCGACGATTGTTCACCTG